>NC_136268.1:120071642-120604142 GCF_964187855.1 Myxine glutinosa
CTGACACCAAATCTGTTTCTATTTTCTATTCAACAGATTAAAGAATAAAGAGAGCAAGGGCTGAAACCACCCGAGCTGCAAAGCGACCCCACTCTGATGGCACCTTGGCAAGAAGCCCTGTTTGGGACTACTTTGACAAACTAATCAACGATCCTTCAAAGGCCAAATGCAAACTTTGCGGAGATAAATTTCAGCACTCCAACAATACGTCCAATCTGTTCAAACATTTTAAGCTCAAACACACAGCAGAGCACGAATCAGCATCTTCAAAAAAAAACTGTCCAAAAAAGACGATAAGAAAAGGCAGTCAACCCTGGACAGTCTTCTTCCAACATATAAGCAGGATTCTGCGAAACGTAAGCACTTGGACAGGCTCTTGCTGGAAATGATCTGCAAAGACTGCCAACCGGCATCAATTGTGGAAGACTCTGGCTTCATGAAGTTTGTTGCTGGCCTGAATCCCCAGTATGCGCTCCCTAGTCGTCGCAGTCATGAGGAGCTTGTTACCTACTTTATTTGACGAGACAAAAGCCAACGCAAAGACTCTAATTGACCGTGCTTCATCAATCGCCTTTACAACTGACATCTGGACATCCTGCCAGACGCAAGGATTCATCTGTCTGCACACTTCATAACTGAAGAACGGATCCTCAAGTCAGTGGTTTTGGAAACGGCAAGACTCAACAAGGATCATATAGCAGAGAACATTGCAAGTGAGCTGAAACGAATTGCCACAGATTAGGGGATTCGGAACAAAATATCCCTGCTAGTCAATGATAATGCAGCTAACATGTTGGCAGCAGCAAGACTTCTGACATGGAGGCACTTGCCATGCTTTGCTCAGACTCTGAATTTCATAGTTATCAACAGTATCGAGCAAATGAAGAACTGGTGGCAATCCGGAAGAAAGTGAGAGATACAGTCACATACTTTCACTCATCAGTGAAGGGCGCAGACAAACTTTTGGAGATCCAGCTTCAACATGAGCTCCCACAACACAAGTTGATCCAGGAAGTGGTAACTAGATGGAATTCCACCTTCTACATGCCAGAGAGAATGGAGGAATAAGCTGAGGCAGTAATTATGACACTGTGTCTCCTTGGGAAGAACAACATGTGCTTAACCACGGATGAAATCAACATCATGAGGGAAACCATCACCATTTTGCACACATTTGAGAAAATCACGACAGAGATGAGTGCTGACCTCCATATGTCAATATCAAGGGTGATCTTCAATATACGGACACTGAGAGAAAATGACATGAAAATGAGCGGGGAAACGATTAGTTCAAACAGTGGCAAGAGGCTACTTGAGGAGTTGAACAAAAAAATGACAAAGCGCTTCCTCCACTACGAAAGCAACTTCCCCCTGGCAGCTGCCACATTGTTGGATCCACGACTGAAGAAGATCCCATTTGTTGATGATGAACAAGCTAGCACACAGCAAGCTCGTCTTGTCTCAGAGATGAAGTCAAACGCAACTGCTGAAGCTTCAGGCGGCAGCACTTCATCTGCAGCTGGAACAATGGAAGAAGAAGACGACGACATGTGGTCCTGGTTCAGCAAGAAAGCCAAGGCATCTGAAAGTCACCGCACCCAATTCACCGAGGTGACAGTGGAAACAGATTCCTATATGAAAGCGAAGCTCATTGGGATGAAAGAAAATCCCCTCGCATGGTGGAAGGAACACGCCGCTGGATACCCTCTGTTGGCAAAGCAGGCAAAAAAATACCTCTACGCACCAGCAACATCTGTGCCGTCGGAGCGACTTTATTCCAAATAGTCCTTGAGCCAACCGGCCATATTTTGAAGTGAATGCTCCGGCGGGGGGAGTAATTCTCATTATGATTTTCCATTAGACCAATGTCTCAAGTGTCAGAAAAGGTGTGATGGACATCTGAGAACGGTAGCTTAGTGCCCGGATGGACGCCATCTTTGAAACCACCCAGCTCGAAAATGCCCATTTGGTGGGGTACATTGTTGCACGTGTATCTGGACTTCTATACTAGCTATCGATGTGCGGTTGACGACTAAATATACGTCCGATGTGTACCGTCTAAATAAAAAATAATATGAAGCATTTTGTTTTAGATTAATTATTATAAAAATCAATTATCGAAAAAAAATCATATATTTTTCAATATTTTATTATTAGACTTGTACTTTTTTTAGTGAAACAACACTGGTATGATTTTCCAAATTATGCATTGTGCTACACCGTTTATCTGTCTATAAAAATAACTCAAAAACTAAAACATATCATCCACCACGAGTTTACACAAAAAATATATGAAAAGGCATGCACTTTCCACAAACCGAAACTATGTCAGTTGGAATTTCCCGCCGATAATCAACCCACAGAACCCAGTGCCGAAAGTGACGTCAGTCTATTCTATATCTATATTCTATATTCTATATCTCAGTCTGAGATTTGTTGCGGTGACCTGATTAATTTCTGAGGGGGGGGGGGGGGGGGGGGGGGGTGGGTGGCTTAAGAACTAAAAGTGAACATGTTAGATGGCGCCACATACAACTCTATTATAGAGTTGTATTGTGGCGCCATCTAACATGTTCACTGACTTGGATGAGTATGTCTATGTAAGCTGGCGAGCTTTTCGGATATCGGAGTAATCTAACGTCAGTCTTTTTGTTCTTTCAGCTGAGATGGCCGGTGTCGATGCGAAACGGGCGAAGATTGAACCTGAGTCCGGAACGTGCATCCTGTGCAGCAAGAAGTCGCCACTCTCTGAACTAAGCAAGGCAGCGGGCAACAGTTCTTGGAAGACATTGTGTGACGCAGCCGCAGTTAGAAACTTTTATCCAATTCTAAAGCTAGTCCAAGAAGGCGCAGTTGAACTTCCTAATATTCCAATATTATACCATAGGGCTTGTAGATCAGACTTCACTCACAAAAACCACCTAGCTACTTTGACCAATGCAGCTAGAAGTTCTTCAGTTGATACTGGCGATGCGGTGCGACGGCGATCATCACGGGAAGAGACAGGATCAACTTCAACGGTCTACGATGATAAATGCATTTTTTGCCAGCGTGCTTCAAAATTCATAAAAGGCAGTCGTACCCGTGAAACAGTTGTCTTGGCTGTTGAACTTCGAGCAGATAAGACAATAAGAGATGCTGCGACAGCTCGCAATGATGAGAGAGTTTTGGCATTGACTACACGAGATATGGTTGCAGGTGAGGCTCACTACCACTTCTCCTGCTATAGAAACTACACACGGCCCCAAAAACCTCAAGTAGAAACTGACATTGAAGATAATATCGAGAAAAAAGAAATGATACGATGTATATTCAATTTCATTCGCACTGACTTGTTCTTGAACCCGAGGATTGTTCCAATAGTTGATGTTGCAACAGATATCCTGTCTTCAGATACATTTTCAGTTGATGTTCGTGACTCCATCAAGAAGAATCTGCAGCGCACATTACAAAGAGAGTTTGGAGAATCGCTCATCTTCTTCAATGTGAAACACCGTGTATACTTGATGCCCGATAATCTGACAAAGCGAGAGATTGCTGCAGAGTGCGTAAACCTGAAAGCAGAAGTGAAAGCATTTGAACGAACGGACGGTGAAAGTAACATTGTGCGTGCAGCTACTTCACTGCGACACCAGATCAAAGATGCTCATTACAATGAACGTTGGCCGCCTCAGCCAGCAGAACTCACTTCAGATTACGTGAAGATACCAGATTCTCTTCGTGTATTTCTGCATACTTTGATTTGCGGGAGTGGGGGTAGCTCTGCGCGTGCCGACACACTGGTATGGTCGATGGCTCAAGATATCATCAATGCTGTACACCGGGGTACCATCAGAACATCGAAGCATGTCCTACTTCCGTGGGTCATGAAAACGCTCACCGGTAATACAGAGGTCATCAGAATATTGAATCGACTCGGGCACGGATGTTCGTACACAGTTCTGGAAGAAATCGAGACAGCGCTATGCATAGACAAATTAGCAAGTGTGGAGAAAGATACAGTACCACTTCCGTCACATGTGCCACCCTTCGGTCCCGACTGTATTAGCATTCGATAACATCGACAGGCTAGAGGAATCGCTGAGTGGTGGCGGAACATCGCATCGCGTCAACGGTATCATCGTCCAACCGAAGTCGCAGTCGTGTTTGCCGCCCCAACCCTCCATCGGCAGTATCCCAAAGCAGATAAGAAGCGATCTATCCCGTCATCCAGCGATTTAGTTCCAATATACAGCGGTGGGAAACGAGAGGGCCCACCTGCAATCAAGCCTGCAGATCTTTCTGACACTCTTGCAGGCGCAACATCCCTTGCGCAGCGCCGAAATCACGTATGGATTATGACTCGCATGCTGGAACCATGCGACCAGACAATCAGTTCGTGGACTGGTTTCAACATCATGACTAGAGATCGTGTTCAGGTGACGGAAGATGTAGTTGGCTACCTGCCGGACTATAAACGCGCCTGCCACAGATATGGCAACAGTGCAAGAAATCCTCAGAGAAGCTCTGAACATCATGTCATCACTTCAGCTTGAGCGTGAAAGGGTCAATGAAAAAAAACGAACAAAGCTGCACTTGCGAAACACATGGAAGGTCTTGTGGAACCAGCCGAGAACGTTGACAAGCGAAGTGCAACAATAAATTGATGCGATGGCTCTCATACAAAAGATGCATGGCGAGAACGACACGTTCGAAGAACTATCTGACCGCATCCTTGCTGCAGCGCTTCACGCTGGTCAAGGCAATGAGCGCATCGATGTTGTCTTTGACACATACACAGAAGAATCCATCAAAGCAGCTGAGCGTGTGAACCCGCGGTTCAAATGAAGGCATCAGTTTCAGCGAGATCAGACCCGCACACAAAATCATGAACTGGCGGCGTCTCCTTGCTTGCAGCCAGACAAAGGAGAAACTGGTTGTGTTTCTGGCGGAGTCGTGGAAACATGAAACAAATCGCGAAAAGCTAGGCAACAGAACACTGTATGTCACCTGTGGTGAAAAATGTCTGGTACTGACCCGCGATAGGTGGAAGTTGGTGCAAGCACTCGAATGTAGCCACGAGGAAGCAGACACGCGTATGTTTCTCCACGCAAAGCACGCCGCTACCCACTACAAGACGATCATCTTAGTGGCAGATGACACCGACGTTCTGATCATCAGTCTTCATCTCAGCAGAACCATCGATAGTCAGCTCTTCATCAGACGAGGAACAAAGGTTCGAGTCAGAATGATCGACGTTGGAAAGTTGGCTGCGGTATTGGGGTCTGGAGTTTGCAGTGCATTGCCAGGGCTTCATGCATGGAGCGGGTGTGACACTGTGAGTGCTCTGGCTAGCCAAGGAAAGATAAAGGCTTTGAAGCTTGTGCAAGCGAATGAGCTGTATCTTCAAGCATTCGCAGATCTGGGATCTTCGTGGAATGTACCAACAGATGTCTTCAATAGCATTCAGGCCTTCACGTGTCAGCTGTACGCCAAGAACACGAAGATCGTCGGTGTTAATTCGCTCCGTTATCACATGTTCTGTGCAAAGAAGGGCCAGATCGAATCTGGACAATTGCCGCCTTGTGAAGACTCCTTGATGCAGCATACGCTTAGGGCCAACTATCAGGCGGCTATCTGGCGACGCAGCCTTGAAAACCTACCAGACGTCCCAACACCATCAGCAGGACATGGTTGGGAACTCGATGATGGCGGTTCGCTCACAATCCGATGGATGGCGGGTCTACCAGCTCCAGATGTCGTCTTGAATCTCATCTCATGCACATGCAGAAGGACGTGTCGACCGTCAGATTGCTCCTGCATACTGAATGGGTTGAAGTGCACTGTTGTGTGTAAGCTGCAGGGATGCTCCAACATGGTGCAGGATGATGCTATCGTGGCTCAGGATGCCAATGACTCTGATGGCGACTCTGATGATTAACTTTGTGTGCACTGTATATTGTATAGCATATGTTGTTCTCTATTATAATGCAGGCCAAATTGCCTGAAAATCTTTATAGACAGATAAACGGTTTAGCAAAATGTATAATTTGGAAGATCATACCGGTGTTATTTGACTAAAACATGACATGTTCAATGATACCTCCGCTTGCTTATTAGGAATATACATCGTATGGTGTTAAAATCAGCTCCATACGTCTTTCCAAACTCTAGTAATGAATAATTAATATAATTGGGCGGCCATTTTGAAATCCAAGATGGCCACCAAAGTGCAGATTTCCTATGTAACAATTTCCGCCTGCTTATTAGATATCGTATGGTGTTAAAATCCTCTCCGTACGACATTCCTAACTTGCGTTATCGTCAGAATAGATAATGCCAGCGGCGGCCTAAGTCATTTTATGCCTCTTTACATTTATTTGTTGTAAACTCGTGGTGGATGATATGTTTTAGTTTTTGAGTTATTTTTATAGACAGATAAACGGTGTAGCACAATGCATAACTTGGAAAATCATACCAGTGTTGTTTCACTAAAAAAAGTACAAGTCTAATAATAAAATATTGAAAAATATATGATTTTTTTTCGATAATTGATTTTTATAATAATTAATCTAAAACAAAATGCTTCATATTATTTTTTATTTAGACGGTACACATCGGACGTATATTTAGTCGTCAACCGCACATCGATAGCTAGTATAGAAGTCCAGATACACGTGCAACAATGTACCCCACCAAATGGGCATTTTCGAGCTGGGTGGTTTCAAAGATGGCGTCCATCCGGGCACTAAGCTACCGTTCTCAGATGTGCATCACACCTTTTCTGACACTTGAGACATTGGTCTAATGGAAAATCATAATGAGAATTACTCCCCCCGCCGGAGCATTACTTTTGGTCTGGCTCAAGGACTAAAAGCCGGAGAGCTGATTTCAGAGAAGAGAAATCGCCTCAAAGACAAGCATGTCAACATGTATTTGTTCGCTAACAAGAACTTGTAAAGTCATGTTCCTATATTGTACATGTCGTTAAAAACTTGCTGCAAATAAATTGATTTTGTCTTCATTTTTAATTTTTGCATTGCGATTGTAACAACGATTTGAAAAATAAACTTGAAAAGCCACCACCCTCCCAAAATAAATCAACTCAAAGATTACAATAAATAACTAGTCCCCATCTCTAACAACAAATCGCCTCAACGCCCCCCCCCCCCCCCCCCCCCCACCAAAAACACAAAAAAAAACTGAGTGACAAAAATCAGACCAAGCTGTCGATTACTATCGATTACTCTTTGCAAGAGTAATCAGTAATCGCGATTAAAAAGAATCGATGGTATCGCCCACGACTAGTATACAGGATATATATATATACTAGCTTGGCTCGGCTCGCACAGTACTGAGGAACGGGCTTATTTTAGCTGAGGCTAATGACTGTACCTGAGTTGCTGTGTTATGATTTACACCAATCATAATACAAACAATTACTTTGCACAAATGTATTTGTTGTGTTTATGATATTACATTTTTATAGGCAATTTTGGTTGAAGATTTTGGTTGAATGTTTTTTTTTCAAGAAAGAACCGAAATGGTCATCGAGGTCGAAATGGTCGAAATGGTCATAAGGATATATATATCCTTGGCGATCCTGTCAGTGAGCCTCTCTGCATTCCTGTCAGTGAGCCTCTGCATTCCTGTCAGTGAGCCTCTCTGCATTCCTGTCAGTGAGCCTCTCTGCATTCCTGCCAGCCAGTGCTCTCTGCATTCCTGTCAGTAAGCCTCTCTGCGATCCTCTCAGCGAGCGCTCTCAGCAAGCGTTCTTCTTCTCCTCACTGAAGTCTCACCGGGCTCTCATTGGTCAATCCTTCCTGTCATATCATTGACCAGATCATTTCCGCATTGAGGCAGCAACAGTGTTACGACCTGGCCCCTGCGTGAAGGGCTCGGGGTACTGCCTTTTGTTCCTGAGATCCTAATCGATGTGCTCGGAAGACCAATACGTTTCCCTTGGGCGGGTCGCGCCGTATGAGCCGTCAGAAGGGACCGAGCAAAGTTACCATCCAAATGCTGACGCAATTTTACACCCACCCCCCCCCACCCCCACCCACCACCGCCCCCCCCCCCAAGAATTCAACACACAGTATACCAATCGAGATATGCAATGCAAATTCAAAACAGAGGAATAAAGGCAAATACTTTACTCAGAATCAAGAAAAAAAAAAAAAAAACACACAGGGTACAACACCAAGGAAAAGATAAATCATAAGGAAAAGAAATCCCGCTGATATGCAGCGGCAAAGTTCAAGTAATTAAAGGACAGACAGGTGCCAAGACAAAACAGACAAGACAATTAAATGACCCACCTGGTATCCCGAGCTAATCCCAAAGGGGAGGGAGAGGGGAGCAAAATAACAAATAAATATTCGCCAGGATATAAAGGAAATAAAATATACAAGTCAGGAGACGATGATGGTTCACGAGCGAGCGGTATTCAATGACAAAGGACGGACTATAACCGAAACAGGCCCTGAGAGGCCAGGCCCGGAAATGTCAAAACAAAGGTTACTGACCTTGAAATGAGATAGAAAATAATGTATAATCAGTTATGAGGTGAGTTAGCTACACAATACCGAAAATTCGGTGAAAAATGAAATGAAAAAAAAAATGAAAAAAAAAATGAAATGAAAAAAAAAGAAAAAAAAATGAAAAATGAAAATCGAGCTCCGTGGGGCTAGACATGACATTGGCCTAACCAAATATCGAAACCTCTGTCAGATTCCACCAAACCCCTCAGAGAACATGTGACTTGAACTCGATTATCCCCCAAAAATACATCTTTTTCGGGCGTGGCTCCACCCACAATGGGTGCAATACACCCACTCTCGGCAGGACACAACTAGATCATGATATGAACCTCCCACCCAAGTTTCATCAAGATCGGATGATATCATCAGGTAGTTATGCTGCAGACAGACAGACAGACAGATGTGCACGGGCCTGTGGGGATTTTGTTTGTGTGGACGTGACGTACGTGCGGTTGTTGGAGCCACGCCCTCCGAAGAGGGTTTTGGCTTTATAAAAGCTGCACGAGTTCCGTTCGCGAGATCAGTGCGGAGTATTTCGGTTCGAATAAACGAGCTTCGAACCCTACGAAATGGCCTCGTCTTCCCATCTGCCACAACTCATATATATATATATATATATATATATATATATATATATGTATATATATATGTATATATATATGTATATATATATATATATATATATATATATATGTATGTATATATATATATATATATGTATATATATATATATATATATATATATATATGTATGTATATATATATATATATATATATATGTATATATATTGTTGTGGATATGAGGACTGTATATATTTTTTTTTATTGTGTGCTGTATGATTATTATTATTGTTGTTGTGCTGTGCCTCCTGCCTCCGGAGCTGTGTAAGATCAAAAGGGCGTCCCATAGTCCACAAGCATACACGTCAGCCAATCATAGGATATTCATGTTCGATAGTTATATCTTATTCTGTGTTTTAAGATAAGGCTGTGTCTCCCATTAATTGAAATACTCCATTGCACCAGTGAGAGAGAATAGATCCCCTTCCATTCCCATCCCCAAAAATCCCCATTTCCTTCACATCCCCCCTTTCGTGATTGCCGACCCTCGATTGCCATATTACATCCCCTCTCGTCATTGCTGAGCCTCGATTCCCAATCACCTCCCCTCCAATAACCGCCATTGACCACGAGGCTCGAGTCAGGGAAGAAAGGCGTGTCTCCACCTCGTCAGAGGAGGGGAGGGGCGCGCCCGCCCGTCGTCGTCCGGGGCGGAGCCCGAGGGTCGTGCGACCAGCCAGGGCCGAGGTGAGCGCCCCGATGGGCGTGTCCAAAGCGCCGGGGGCGTGATCGCTGGGGGGCGCTATAAAAGGGCGCAACCGGAAGTGGAGGAGAGAGAAGAAAAAAGAGAGATGCACTCTGGGTCGGAAAAAGAAGGGTTGTGAAGAGAGGAGGAGTTGGTTGCAAGGAGTTGGTCACAGTCGGTTGCCAGAGAGAGGAGTCGGTGGTGAGGAGTGAGAGAAGCAAGAAAGAGTTGAGGGTTGAGGGTTGAGGGACCAGACCAGTGAGACAAGTCCTGGGAACGCAGCGGACGGAGGCCGCCGCAGCCGCGCCACCCCACCGCCAAAGGGGGCCTGAACGGCGGTTCGGAGCAGGGCCGAAACGGAACGGCGGCTGCTGAACGCGCCGGTTGTGCTGCAAGACCCCCCCTTGGACCTTTCCTCTCCCGCCAGCCATCCACCTTCTGCCATCCCTGGCATTCCCCGTGTGAGTCGTCTTTGTTTGTTCTGTCCTGGGTAATAAGTTAAGTCTGTAGATAAGCTAAATTTGCACTGTGTCACCTGCGTCTTGTACTTGTAAATAAACTGAATTGCTTTTTGTTGCTTGTGTGTAAATAGTAGAAATAAATTCAGTGGTAGTATTTCAAACCTTTTTTTGTCTCCGTTTTCCTCTTGCATTGCGTCGCTTTTGTCTTTTCCCTCATTGAGCAGCTAGGGTGCGATACAACCAACGTTCGGGTGGAATCGGGTGAGTTTTGTTAGGTCGCGGTTTTAAACCACCGCTCGGTCTATAACATCCTAACCGCGATCTATAACAATATATATATATATATATATATATATATATATGTATATGTATATATATATGTATATATATATATATATATATATATATATATATATATATATATATATATATATATATATATATTGTTACAGTCCGCGGATTAGATGTTATTTACCGAGCGGTGGTATTGCCAGGACCTAACAGTTCCCCCGATTCTTCCCCAACTCACCCGATTCACCCAGACGTTGGCCAAATCGCGCTATGCCAAATCAATGATAGAAAGGACACGACGACTGGGAAAGAGGAAACGACGCAAGGGGTACAGTTCTCAAGACCTCCGGAGGAGGGTATAATTACAGTGGTGGAGGAAAGGGGTAGATTACAAGGCAGTGAGGTAAAGACACAGAAGAGATGGGCACTTAATTACCGTCTTATCTTAACCCAGACAGACCACAGACAAACGGAACAAGGCAGACTTACACAGGGATTGATGGCAGGAAAGGACAGGTAGGTCGATAGCACAAGGTGCACCTTGGCTTGGGGACAGGATAAAGCACGGTCCAGAAGATGCGGGGAGGTGTCACAGCGCTCGGAGGGGACGTCTTTCTTTCTCCAAGCTCAGCGCGCATCTGACGTCACCTACTCCTCACTGCGCATGCTCAGCGGGGAGTGACACGCCCTCGGCTGGTTGGTTCTGCCTCACTGGGGCCGGTCCACCGCTTCCATTGGGTGCGGGGGTTACCGGGCTCCGCCCTTGACGAGGAGCTGACAGGGAACCCCTATTTGGTAACCCCGTCAAGCACATGTTTGATGGCGGCTCGTTGGGAAGGCCTGGTGCCCTCCCAACACCCCCTACCAACCAAGCCGGAGTGAGGACGCGCACTTCCTGCGCTCGTTGTTGTTGTTGTTGTTGTTGTTGAACTGTGAGGAAGAGCTGCGGGGAGGTATTGGGAGGTCCTAAACTTCCTAACGGTGCCATACAATCACATTCTGGTGCAACGAAGGGTCAGAATTAATGGAAACGAGTCCTTAACTGACATAGACTAAGAATAACTCGCAAGATGTCCTATAGTTGTCTTACATGAGATGCGGTGAACCTGGGCACGACACTTAATGGGGGAAATAGGGGGAGGTCGGGTCTACAGAGTGTTGTTTACAGAAAATGGGACTAGGGAATGGGGGATTGGGGATAGTTGGGAAGTATTGAGGAAATAGGGGAATATTTACAAGCGGATATGGATGGATGCAAATCCCATATCCGCAACAATATATATATATATATATATATATATATATATATATATATATATATATATATATATATATATATATATATATATATATATATATATGTATATATATATATATATAGTATGCATCAGCTCCATTATATATTGATGTCGTGGTGCACCATCTTTATGGAAGATGAATCAATTCATAGTGATGTATGGCTTCCTTCTCTGTGCCGGAAGGACATGTTTCTACAGCAGGTCCATTGTCCACGTATCTATCTGTGTTGACCGTCACCGTTTGGACCATCTTCGTTCTCAAAGAAGAAAGGTCCTATTGTACCATTACATCCAATAGCACACCAAACTGTTACTTTCACCATAGTAACTGGTTGTTCCACATGTTTGTGTGGTTTGTGTTCTGTCCAAAATCACATGTTCTGTTCATTCACATAGCTGCCGAGATGGATGTCGGCCTCGTCAATTAGGAACATGTTATCCAGGAAATCCTGGTCTTTTTCCATCCATTGGGCAATGGCGGTGCCAAATTTGAAACTCTTCCTCTTAAGTATTTCGGTCTAGTGTTGCAGTCGTTGTATCTTGCACAAACATCATTTCAGATCAACGTGCACGATTCTGCCAACGGTCGAGCGAGAAGTTCCCACCAGCTGTGGAAGTCAGTATACTTACTTATTACTTAGGCAGTTAAGACCGAAAAATAGGGCGTATCGTTCATTTTTTCAGGAAAGCACCAAATTTGGCACAGATGTAGTATGGACCTATACAATTGTTTTCCTGAGGGGCGCCCAAAAATTCATAACCCCTGGTGGCCGCCATATTGAATTCCATCATTCTATACTATGAAGGGGTGACCACCCTCTGTGACCTATTTCCCTCAATAACATCTATACTATGAGCGATAACACCACAGTTCCAATGTCTTACCCCATGTTTTCATGGTCTCAGAATCCAATTGGATCAATTGCATAAAGATTGGCATCCATCATCTTTAATTTCAAGATGGCCGCCATGGTGTTTCCATTTTCCTTGAATCTCTCATGGTATTTTAGGTAAAATTTCAATTCCAAGTGATACACATTGTTTTATTGGTCTCTGTTAACAATGGAATGGTATTAATTAATCAAAGTTACACACAGTTGCAGTTTTAACTTAAAATATTGTGGGCACTTGAAAGGTGGAGGCTCTCGCACAGACGCGTAGTACTACAAGCACTGTCCATCGCAGTCACACAGTGATGTGCAGGGCAGATTTGCCCTGGAGCAATGGAGCATTTACAGTTGCCTTTCCAGGCCGACTTACAATGGCAGCTTGTAAGCTCTGAACATGCCTCCTGTATCAGTGGTATTGTGGTCCAAATTGGTGTCCAAGAAGTCCCTGTTTTC
This sequence comes from Myxine glutinosa, assembly GCF_964187855.1. Classification (NCBI taxonomy): domain Eukaryota; kingdom Metazoa; phylum Chordata; class Myxini; order Myxiniformes; family Myxinidae; genus Myxine; species Myxine glutinosa. The sequence goes on from NC_136268.1 coordinate 120,084,861, forward strand.
ATCCAGCCCCAATCAGCTGGTGATGGAAGTTCTGGGTAGGGCACAAGTGCCTGACTCCATACATGTCCAGCCTGAAAACATGCACGTTTTAGGTGTTGTTCGAAGGCGTCTGCTGTTGGGGGAATGTGATCAATTGTTCTTGCCTTCTTCGTGAACAAGTGTCGGCGCATGTCATTCACTGTCTTTATCTCGGTAGTCCGGTCATAGAGGATGGCAACATATCTTTCTAGACTCGGACTTCCTGCGGCCAAGGCCGGTGGCAATTTTATGGATGGCAAGGTAGCGGTAGCTTTTACCAGTGCCAATGGCAATCCAGAGTTCCTCCACACCGTGTGACTGGTAGGTAAAGTAGTGTGCTATTGCCAAGACCACAATATCAGAATCTACAGTTCGAATCAATACCCGTTTTCTCCCCTTTTTCACGGCATCCAGGACATTTTTTTGGATTTTTTGAACTTTCTGAATTTTTGGGCGCCCCTCAGGAAAACAATTGTATAGGTCCATACTACATCTGTGCCACAATTTGGTGCTTTCCTGAAAAAATGAACGATGCTTCCTCTTAACTGCCTAACTAGTATGTTGACCTTTTTGGAGAAGCCCCCAAAGTTTCTGTATTGTCGCTCGTTCTCACTGAAGGTTTTCGACCACCGAGTCCTTTAATTTGATATTTCACACTTGCAGTGTGTCTAAACTTTTGAATACGTTTTATGGTTTTGTATTGTACAATTATTAATGGTACGTTTGGACAGACCCTACGAAACTGCCTTTGTGTAGAAACATATGACTGTCACAACAAAGTCTCCAAACCAGCATTTGCTGGAGTGCAGAGAAATTGTTCAACATGGTTGAAACTTCTATGGAAAAAAGCATTAACCCTTGTTCTTTTGGTGACCTGAAAATACAAACGAGCGTCACATTAGTAAAACTAGAACAGCACTTGGTGGAGCGCATACCTCCGCAAGGCCTTATCCCATTGATAGGCCGGATCTGCAACCTGAACCAAAATAAAATCGGCTTTTTATTGTCACCTAACCAACTCATCCACCAAGTTTTGTCTCAACTCATCCACAACTTTTTGAAATATCGTGCGGACCTCCGTCCACCTTCCGGCATGGAGGTAATTACCCTGCGCTCGCAACGCGACAAGCGAGGTTAAGCACTCCTGTGCGTACGTGTGCCATGTGCGTCTGCATTTTAAAAATTCATTTTCTAGGCAACCGTTGGTCCGATTGACATGAAATTTTCACCATAGGAGGATATTTTAGAATATTTTCCTCCTGTAGAATATTTTAATGATTATGACGTCATACGTCACGAGGTACAGGCGCCATTTTGGAAAAACTTCGCACATCAATATCTCTGAAACCGCTCCATGGAAAAAATTGAGACCTGGCTCATTGTCAACTACTCCCCATGGGGATAAGATATACTAATGATGATGTCATTGGTGCCTTCGTAATGACGTCATATTTCGACAAATACAAAACCTATCCATCAGATCATTATTAATTTTTTTTCATCAACTGTTGGTCTGATGGACACGAAATTTTTCACCATAGGAGCGCCTCCTCCTTTAGAATATTTTAATGATAATTATGACGTCATAGGTCATGTGGTACAGGCGCCATCTTGGAAAAAACGAAAAATGTTGCACCTCTATATCTCCAAAACCGCTGCATGGTAAAAATTGAAACATGGCTCATTGCAAAGAACTCCATATGGGGAATAGGTGCTGCTAACGATGACGTCATTGGTGCTATAATTATGACGTCATAATTCGACATGGACAACGCTTAGTTTGATCAGTTTGAAATGTATTGAGTGTGATCTATGCAACAATTATATTAGAGAATATAAATTTATGATGTCATCGCTCACGTGGTCTGGCAGCCATATTGGATCAAAGAAAAAAATGTTCAAAAACAGAAGAGTTGGCTCGCAATAAGGTGACTATGCAGGGTAAGTATTCTATGAATACCATCTAGTTATGACAGCTTTTTGAAAAGTTGAACATCATTTTGGACCACCCTGGAATCCTTATTCCGGACAACCAAACATATTTATCAATCCGGCATGTGACAATGGGTTAAATCTAGCTTTGTCTTTCCTTCAAAACTTATTTAAACGTATTTATTTCACAACAATAGTTCAGACAAAACTACTGTACTTGCACTCTTCTCACACACATGCATTCTGGACCTGCATGCCTTCCTTTGGATTGCACCAAAAAAAGTTTAGCAATGCAAGGTGCAGAGATGAAGTGCCAGTGACAGCAATGGATTCCAGTGTGTAGAGAAATGGCATGCAGCAAATTAACACCGGGTAAGCCATCGACCGACCGAGGCAGAGAGAGGAGCTTGCTCCATTAGGCTGAGAACCCATCTCAAAGACAGCTGTCGAAGACTGACTGCCAGGCCGTGGGTCCTGTGTCTTATTCAATTGCGCCGAACTCCTCGTAAATGACACTTACTCACACATCTCGAGGTCTATGTAAACTCAGCATGGTGAACTTCAAAGAAAAGGTTCAGGTTAAAGGTGGATCCTTACGTTAAATCTACGATCAAATGATATATCTCGTGCTCCAACTATCTCAAAGACAAGAGTTATGGTGCACATTGAAAATAACCTCAACTGTTACACAATTACTAGGTAAATTAATTGAAGTTAACCCGTATAAAGATTATTTTAAAAAAATAAAGAAAAGGAAGATTAAATGTTCTTAATCAATCTTTGACAATTTCTTACTGAACTGGTATTTTTCCACTAGTTATATTCAATAATGTGAGTGTTTTAATAGTCACACAATATTACCACTACTAGAGCCACCACTACCACTACTACCACTACTCACCAAATACTTTGACATGACATTGTTGAATTTTTCTCAATTGTCACAGCTGGCTTGTTTGGGTTATCTTCTGAGGACTTGTCTCAAGTTGCTGGGATCCCAAATTCAGATTTTATTTGCCACGTAGCTTCATCAACTACCTCCTAACGGCTTAGTCCACATTCGATATTTGTATACAAGCTCCTCGTATAAGACTTATCAGCACTATATAAATGGCTCCAAATGCAATTGGGTAAAACGAGAGAAATCTCCAAAAAGGATTATAAAGCCCAGGCAATCAGCTTATCGATACTATAAGAGAGCCGTTTGTCTTAGTGTATCTGTGTGTGTGTCTGTGTGCGTCTATGTGTGTGTCTGTGTATGTCTGTGTGTGTCTATGTGTGTGTCTCTGTGTGTCTCTGTGTGTGTGTGTGTGTGTGTCTGTATGTGTGTGTCTGTATGTGTGTGTGTCTGTGTGTGTCTTTTGTGTCTGTGTATTTGCCCATTTGTCCGTGTGTGTGTCCATGTATGTGTCCATGTATGTGTGTCTTTGTGTGTGTGTGTGTGTGTGTGTGTGTGTTTGTGTGTGTTTATGGGTGTGTTTATGGGTGTCTATGTGTGTCTGTGTATGTCTGTGTGTGTCTATGTGTATCTCTGTGTATCTCTGTGTGTGTCTATGTGTGTGTCTGTGTGTGTTTATGGGTGTGTTTATGGGTGTCTATGTGTGTGTTTATGGGTGTCTATGTGTGTCTGTGTATGTCTGTGTGTGTCTATGTGTATCTCTGTGTATCTCTGTGTGTGTCTGTGTGTGTCTGTGTGTGTGTGTGTGTTTATGGGTGTGTTTATGTGTGTCTGTGTATGTCTGTGTGTGTCTCTGTGTATCTCTGTGTGTGTCTATGTGTGTCTGTGTGTGTCTGTGTGTGTGTGTGTGTGTGTGTGTGTGTGTCTGTATGTGTGTGTGTCTGTGTGTGTCTTTTTGTGTGTGTGTCTGTGTATTTGCCCATGTGTCCGTGTGTGTGTCCATGTATGTGTGTCTTTGTGTGTGTGTGTGTGTGTGTGTGTGTATTTGTCTGTGTGTGCGTCTGTGTCTGTGTGGTTGTGTGTGTGTCACCATTTTTCTCAGAGATGGCTGAACGGATCTTTGCTAAACTTTCAGAGGTTCATCAGGGAGTGCCAGGGAGAGTTTTTTTTTTTTTTTTTTTTTTTTTTTTTTTTGTATACAAGATCGAGGCTCGTGAAAGAGCGAACATTAATCACACAGAAAGACAAACCGACACATAAAACATATAACATAGGGAGCGGTAGACAAGATGGGGAGAGAGGGGGAAGGACACAAACACAACATTTGAGAGCAGGGACCGAGAGACATGGAGACATCGAGAGATCTGAGAGAGGGCGAGGGATTTCGGGGGGGGGGGCATGGGAAGGGGGCGAAGGTTTGAGCCAAAAAATGAAGAAAACTAAAAAAAAAACAAGTTGGATTTTTTAAAATTGCTCTTGTGCCAAAGCCTTGCAGCTGTGATAAAGGTAATATTAAATGATCCCGGACCCTATTTTTTAGTGGGTGTAGGGAAGTGTTTTAGACACCCACCCTCCCTCCCCCCAAAAATAGACCGGGCAACACTGGGTACCCCTACTAGTATTCCATCAAGAAATGCCAGATTGCATTGTTTATGAAAGAAATACAATAGCAGTTTCATGCCGTTTTACTGTTTAATTTTCCTTTCATTGAAATCTAAAATGTAATTCAGAACATCAATAAAAGGATAAAGACTGCATTTTAGTCATAGATTTATCTTCCGTGCTTTATGCCAATTACTTCCTGGGGTTGGTACAAGGAGTTCCGGCTCATACCCATAAGACTTTAGGGTATTTCTGTGCTAAATTATTACTTTACAAAAAGGGTATTTCTCTGTCAAAGGTAATTTTGTAGGACATGCAAGATTTCTGTTTGAGATGGTAGGTCTGCTGAGAGTAGTGTAAAGACAGATGTGTTTGAGATGTTAGGTGTGAATTTGGTTTCTATTTCCATGAGGTGGGGTCTCAGAGCGTTCCAAAAGGCCCAATTGACTAACCAAAATGATGATGTACTGCAGCTTAGACAGGCCAAAAAACAATCTCAATGTGATAACATCACAAAGCAATTATAGCAAAATGATGAGACCTTCAAATGATCAGAAATTTTGTTTTTGTGCACAGGACAAGAGCAGACCGTTTCCAAAAAATAAAGGTAATATAAAGTATTACATCCTGCTCATCTTTTTAAAATTGCTTCACGTAAAACATGAGTGGTAAAATTACAGATGCAAGCACAAATGAATAATCCTGAATTCCAATAAAATAACGAACCACTAAAAGAATATTGATGAAACATGCACTCTGGTGAAACATGGCGATGATCTGCACTCCGGTAAATAATTAATCACAAAGATAGTATAGCATTGCCTATGTCTCTGTGCGGAGAAATATAAACATAAAACACAGAACACACAAAAGTTAATGCTGAAAGTTTCCTTCCGTTATTAAATCTTTCTCGGTGTCTGGACAAAGCTCGCAGGTTGGAAGTTAAAAGGAAATCAGCGCCTCTCGGCTGCCTTGGCATAAGGGAGGGTCCAGAATAGCTCACATGTGCTAGAGTGAACCATGGTGACAATCTTGACATTGACAGAATATTGGGAGTATCCACTGTGCCTCCCAAACCACAAAGCAGAGCCCAGACTGACTTAGGTGTCTCGGTTTTGCCGAGGAACTGATGTAATCTGACTCCCATCTCCACATAGTCGACTTGTTCACCATTCAAAACTGCACCACCTTCCTATGCATTTTTACAAACAGTGGCCTGAAAAAGTATTCACCCCCTTCAAAGTTTTCACATTTTGATGCCACCTGTGCATATTTCATGATGTTTTCAAATCAAACTTAACATGCAGTCTTCACAAACGACACCAAAGTGATAAAGCTTTAAAAAATGCAAATAAATGTGAATAAGTTAGGGTTCATCATAAGGGAAACCCTATCAGAGAATATCAGATGATTCTCAGTTGCATCTGTATTCAAACTCTTTGCCTAATTAATCCGAAATCACTAAAGGAGCAAATTATTTGTTTCAAAGGTTACAAATAAGCGTAACAGATTTCACCTGTATGTAATCAGTGTTTTAACTTAAAAATTAAGCTCCCCCACTTATCCAAGGAGTTTTAAAATGCAACTCACTTGGTCACACAACAAGACAAACATGAAGACCAAGGAGCTTTCCAAAGAAGTCAGACAAAGTGGTGGAGAAGCAACATTCAGGTAAGGGTTGTAAGAAAATTTCAAAGTCACTCATTATCCCTTTGAGCATGGTGAAATCCATCATTAAGAAGAAGAAGACGTATCATACCGCCCAGACACTACCCAGATCAGGTTTCCCATACAAACTCAGCAGCCGAGCAAGGAAACTGGTTTGAGATGTCATGTAAATTTTTGACTTTGAAAGATCTGCAAAGCTCTATGTCTGAAATGGGGGTCAGTGTTCATCAATCAACAATATCCCATTGCCTTCATAAAGCTGGCATCGACAGGTGGCAAGAAAGAAGCAATTACTGAAAAAAACTGCATCTAAAACCTTCTATGGAGTTTGGGAAAAAGCATCTTAATGATACCGCAGAAAAGTGGAGAAAAGATTTGTGGTCAGACGAGACAAAAAATGATCTTTTTCATCTAAGTTCAAAGAGCTAGGTCTGGCACAAGCCTAAGACTGCACATCACCAAGTCAACACCATCACTAATGTCAAGCATGGTGGTGGCAACATCATGTTTTGGGGCTGCTTTTCATCAGCGGGGACTGGCCAGCTTGTCAGTATAGAAGGGACAATGGATGGTGCAATGTACAGGAGAATCACTTGATGAAAACCTGCTTGAGTCGGCCATGAATCTAAAATTTGGTAGAAGATTCACATTTCAGCGGAAAGATGATCCGAAGCACAAAGCTAAAGCCACACTGGAGTGACTAAATAAGATGAGAATAAATGTTATTGAGTGGCCCAGTCAAAGTCCCGACTTGAACCCAATTGAACATTCATGTCCAGACTTGAAGATTACAGTCCATCGACGATCCCCATCAAACTTGGCAGAACTAGAGTAATTTTCACATGAAGAATGGGCAAATATTTCAACATCTCACTGTGAAAAGCTGGTAGAGACCGACCCAAAAAGAGTCATCACAGTCATTCCTGCACAAGGTACTTCCACAAAGTACTGAACTAAAGTGCAGAATACTCTTGCAACCAGTAAATTTTGATTTGTACATGTTTTTGCAGGTATTCCTGACATGTAACCTTTAACTTGAATAGTGTTTAATTTGATCTCTTCAGTTATGAATAAAAAAGTTCATTTGGAAATATTGTTTCTACATCATTTGTAATTCATCTAAATGCAGCATTATTTGTAGGATGTGAATACATTTGCAGGCCAATGTACGTTTATAATAATACCGTGGTGCACTGCACGTTCCTCTACATTGCATTACAGCGTACCGCTGTGCCCTCCCCAACGCTCTCTTCTCCACCGCTCAATTCTGACTGCCTACGGGTATCCTCTTTTCCAGAAAAATCCGCATATCGAAGATGCCAGCATGGCCAAAATCTTCCAGAGTAATAATATGTTGCTTCTTCCCACATCCAGTTAGTGACTTCCATATTCACAGCATCAGGTAAGGGGTGAGTAGGAAAACAATATATGTCTGTGCTGAGAAGGGAAGTATTTCCTAAGATGGTCTCAAAGCAATCACCGCTGCCTCATGGAAGCGTTAGAGGTGATGGGTGCCTGCCACCCGTAGTGCATCTCCTCTTAAAGTCGCAAATGAGACATTCACCAATGGCTTTGAAATAATGAATAACACCCTGGGAACTGAGTGTCAATAAACATTTTCATTTAGCATCTCACAAATAACCATGATGCCAGTCAGCAACAAGGGCTGCAATTTCCTGCATTTTATGTTTCCCCTTCTTTCGGTTTCTGCAGAGATTCAGACAAAAAATATGGACAAGACAAAGGTCTGCTATAATCTAATACAGAAAGTGCAAAGGGCAAATTATATTAAGTTAAATCTCATGTCCACAAAAAATGTGTAAAATAATTACTTAAGTCAATTCACTCAGAATTTAATGTGTTTTTATGAATGTAAAATCACCTTCTTTATCCATTTCCTTCTTTGTCTACATTTCTGCACATGTAAGTCAAATAAAATGTCTTTCAGAGTAAATAAGATTGGCCTACCAAAGCCAATCCGATTGGCCTAAATCAGGCATGAGTGGGCTCATCAACAACCATGTATGAACGATAGCACCGATTCAAATCGAGATTATTCTGAAACTGGGAATGTTTTGCAAGGTACCCAGGAGACAGATATATTTTACAAAGGAGCACAGAAAATCAGGACAACTTCCTGAAAACTTGAAGAGTTGGAGCTTCTGGTTAAAAAAAAAATCAATTGCCTTTGCATTCATCAAATGCAACGTTGAACCTTATCTCAGGTTGCAAGTCGCACACTATCTTTCTTTGAAACTTTGTGCAGCACCAAGCCATTAATTCCACTGATTGCAGAGTTTGAGGAAACAGGACAGAGCACGGTGGGCAAACGTGCAATTGAATGTGTCAGCAACGGGCAAATGTGACAGGTACGGCTAGTGCTGGCGCTCCTCTCCAACCGATGCCACAGGCTAAAAGCATGATCGCAGCACAGTGAGTAGATGCCAATCGTAGTAAGACTACATGAATAATACAGAGGCTGCTCCAACGCGTTATTTCTTCCCACACATGCAATTGCTTAACTCAATGAAGACCAGGCCATATTTCAGAGAGGCATTACATTTTGGGATAAAATGAGAGGGGTGGCAGACTGCATTTTACAATCATCTATTCCCATGTATCTCAGCAGCCTGTAGTTCGGGGATCTCAAAATGCTGTGAATTATCTGTAATTTGTGCCGAGTTCATACACCCCCAGAAGCCACCCCCCACCAACCCCACCAACCCCACCCTCCTCTCCCTCAAACCCAACACAATTTTCGCAGAGTGTATTTTATCTCTTCCATTCCACCGGGATTGCATCCCTTAATCATGATTACTTATAAAAATCAAAGACCAAAATTACTCTCATAAAAATCACTCGTAGAACCAACCGCCCTTCTGGTTTCTATTTATTTAATCTCTGAAAAATAAGTGATGTTAAGTGGCAGTGGAAGTTTGCGAAACATACAATGTTAGTGTGAGAGAAACCTTTAGTGTGAGAAACATAACTTATACTCGTCTATACATACAATGCCTTCAGAAAGTATTCACACCCCTTGACTCTTTTCACATTTTGTTGTGTTACAGCCTGAATTTAAAATGGATTAAATTGAGATATTTTTGTCACTGATCTACACATAATTCCCCATAATGTCAAAATGTTTGTGTTTTTTTTAGAATTTTTTTACAAAACAATTAAAAACGAGAATGCATCTGAAAATGCAAAGCCCGTCTGCATCCGTTTGTATGAAGACGTCTTCTTCTTCTGTATGTTCAAGATAACAAAAGCATTTTTTTAAAAATTAAAAACGATGATTTTATGCAGCCATGACCTTTCAGCTTTAGATCTAAAAAAATAATCAGCTTCTAGCTTTTGATTGGTGAACCAATAGTGACCCAATATGTAAATTCTTAAAATTTCTGGTCAATTGGATGAAAATTGATGATTGTATGCAACCTTGACCTTTGACCTTTGATCCAAAAAAACAAACACCTTGTAACTTTTGATTGGTGAACTAATTCAGTGACCCCATATGCAAATTCTTTAAATTTCAGGTGAATCAGATGAAAATTGACATAATAAAGATTTGTTGAATATTTGATGACGAAACTCAAATGGTAAATTTAAATTTCAGGTCAATTGGATGAAAATTGATGAAAATTTTATGTGACACGGACCTTTGACCTTTTGACAAAATTATAAATTTTCCTTCTCCATATTATCGTAATGAAGCTTTGGTGAAAATGTAACATTAGCTCAAATGGTAAAACAAGTAAAAGCACAGACAGACAGACAGACAGACAGACACACACACACACACACACACACACACACACACACACACACACACACACACACACACACACACACACACGTGATTACAAAACCCCATCTCCTGCTGTGCAGGGGACGGGCTAATGAAATACAGAAATATATAATTGACATAAGTATTCAAACCTGAGTCATCAAACCACTTCGTAGAAGTGCCTTTGGCAGTGATTGCAGCTTTGAGTCTCCTCGGGTATGCCTGTATTAGCTTTGCACACCTGGATTTGGAGAGTTTTTCCCATTCTTCCTTTCAGATTTGCTCAAGCTCTGACAAATTCAATGGGGAGCGATGGTGAACAACAATCTTCAAGATTCTCAATGGGATTCAAGTGTGGGCTTTGGCTGGGCCTCTCAAGGGCTTTCACATTCTTGTTCTGAAGCCATTCCAGTGTAGCTTTGGCTGTATGCTTGGGGTATTTGTCCTGTTGCAACGTAAATCTTCGCCACAGTCTAAGGTCTTTTGCACTCTGAAGAAGGGCCTCCTCAAGGATTGGCCGGTATTTGGCTCCATTCATTGTTCCCTCTTTCCTTACAAGGGTCCCAGTCCCTACCACTGAAAAGCATCCCCATAGCATGATTCTTCCACCACCATGCTTAATGGTGAAGATGGTGTTTGATGGGTGATGAGCTGCACTTGGTTTCCACCAGACATAGCGCTTTGCATTCAGGCCAAATCGTTCAATTTGTACATTTAACCAGACCACAGAATGGTGACTGTGATCCCTCTGGGCATGTAATGCTCTACAAGTGGGCCTTGGCTATCCATGAAGAGCATCAGCATCACTTTTCCAGCAGACTGCTGTGTGTGGAATTTTTTTGTGCTTCGGTGAAGTTGAATGGCGCCACTCTTTGCTTGCCCTCTTCGTTTCTGGCTGAAAACAGTGGACCCAGCTTTCATCCCCAGTAACTACACATAGTAAGAAAACGTCGCCTTCTGTTTCATAACATCGCAGAAGTTCTTCACAAGCATCCACTCGCCGTTCTTTCAGTTCGGGTGCGAGTTGTCTAGGCACATACCACCTTGCAGACACTTTGCGGAACTCCAGCACGGTGTGAATGATATGGTGCGCTGAACCATGGCTATTGTTCAATTCCGAGACCACTTCATCCAGCGTAATGCGACGGTTTTCCCTTAGCACGCGCGCTCAACTCCTGCAACCTTTTCTGGTGTGAGGCAGGCCCGAGCGAGCAGCGCCTCCCTCACTGGACACTTCACTTTTCAACTTCCTGCCCCAGTCGTACACCTGCTGCAGCAATAAACATGTATCACTATATTGCATTTTCATTTTGTGATGGATTTCACTGGGATTACCACCCTCACTTTCTATAGAACGGATGACAGAACATTTCTCCTCCCTGGTGCATGCTTCTAAGGGAGCCGCCATCCTGGAACTGTCTATTGATGTCATACACCAGATCAATGTTGCCAGATCTAAAACAGGCAAAACATGACTCTTACCCATTTTAAGGTTACTTATTGACTGGCCCTCGACCCTCGTGTGTATATGTGTATATATATATATATATATATATATATATATATATATATATATATATATATATATGTACATACACACACAAAGATATATGTGCCTGCAGGCCTTAACAATCCACAATGAACAGAGATGGGGGGGCCAAGTGTTCTGAACCCACGAAATCTCAATCTCTACAAAGTAGTCAGCCTTCGTAAAATGCAATCATTGGTTGTTGGCCATTAAAACTTCTTTACTGATAATAATCAGACAAATTGCCAATCTCAATGTTATTTTTCAATTTCCTTGCACATCTCAAAACTCCACTGAAAATCCCTGCAGGTGAAGAGCCAACAATTCAAATAATTTGCGTTTTGATTGCCACTTAACTCTGCTATTTTGCGTTGGCCTGTTTAGCATTCCCATCTGAACCCATGGCTTATGATTCTGGAACGCCAAGTTCAAATCCCATATCCAATGTACATTTGCCCATTGTCTACGAATTTCCTTGTAATTAACGTTAAAGTACATTGGAGTCAACTAATGTCTTTGTCTTGCATGCGAATATACAAACTCCTCAATTAACTTTCAAATCGGGAGGGGGTAGCAGGGATTGAAAAACTCTCATTGTATAGATGTTTTCAGACTGGATTTTAATGTGGGAAAAGAGTAATGAGTGTATTGGGTGAGAAGTGCAGACATCCCAGAGTTATATTTTATGGAGAGGGAAAACACGTGTGTAATAGTTTACATTGGTAGCATGTGCAATGGCAAGAGGATAACCGTCATGGTAGAGGATATTGGAAGGGGTTAAGGAGAAATCACGAATGAGAGATGGTTTGGGGGTCGGGTGGGTAATTCAATGAAGTAGACTACAATATCATCCAGGAGATAATTTACCAACATGAATTTTGCAAAGACAAATTGCGCATTCACTGATTAGCTCTGCCACCGAAGGTGGGTGGAGGTTACGTTTTCACCCCTATGAGTTTGTCTGTAAACAGGATATCTCAAAAGGTTGTGGATGGATTCAGAGGAAACGAGGTGGATGAGTTGGTTAGGTGACACGAACAAGCCGATTGGATTTTGGTTCAGGTTCGGATACAGGTCCGGCCTCTCAGTGGGATAAAAAACGCAAACTGTTCAGAGTGGTGGAGATATGCTCTCTACCGAGTGTCGTTCTAGTTTGGTAACGAATCAAAATTGACAAATTCAACAACATTCATCTGAATATTTTTCTTGCATTTGGCTATCTCCATTCACCGATGTTCCCTCCATTGGTTCAAAACATTTCTAAAATTGCAAAACGCAGTGATTGTTGTCCTCTTAAGCTGTATTCATCCACTTTCCACTTCCCACACACTTTCCACATCCACTTTCCACATCCACTTTCATTTCAAAAGAAGGTACTCGCACCTCAAGATGTAGTAGTAAGGTTCACTTGGCTGAAACTGAATGGGTTTGAGGGTAGAGGAGTAGCAGCCAAAACCTAAATCCCATCCAGGTTCCTCCTGATGACTATATTTGCCTATTTGGACTCCTCCTGATGGCTGTAATGCTATATTTGGTCTTTTATTTGATTTGTTAAATGTTGGGCAAGGAAAAAAGTGGAGTCGATAGGGATCCAAAGTTGCATGATAACTAGACTAGGAGTAAGGCAAAATGAACAACTCCTCTTGCTGGTGAAGGTTAGTGTAGATCTGTGTTGACAGACAGGTAGAACAATTGTAGTCTAGTAGGAAGACTAGGTCCCCCTGCACCCCCCGGAGATATACTTCTAATCAGTGTTTCTAGATTGGAAAAAATGTGTAGAAAATGACTAGCTATGGCCCCAAGCTGAAAAAAGGCCCACATACCATTTTTATGCAAATTACTGCTGCCATTATCAAAAAAAGACTAGGTCCCCCTGCACCCCCCGGAGATATACTGAAACTGGCAGTGACTGGTGATTGAAATGCGGTGCCTTTTTGTGTTTCAGGTCGAGGTACGTGAACTCCCCACGATCTACAGCAACCAGGAAGAGACTGATACCAGGGTGGTTCTGTACCTCCATCATGCTGCTACCATCGGATACAAGAACGCTGTAGTCAGAACACCGGACACAGACATCCTCCTGATCCTGCTCCACCATGCCCACAACATCAAGCTGACGGTGTACCTGGATACAGGGTCAGGGAAGCATCGCCAACTTGTCAACGTCTCTGAGCTGGCAGAATCCCTGGGAGAGGACTACTGTGCCACTCTCCTGGGGTACTATGTGTTCAGCGGAGAAGACTGCACCAGTGCCTTCAAAGGGAAGGGAAAAGTCGGGCCCTTGAAAAAGCTGGAGAAGAATCCCAGGTTTCACAGGGCATTCGGTGAATTTCACAGGGTATTTAGAAAAATAAAACTTTGTGTTAACGTCTGTGTAGACGGACCTTAATATGAGTCTATTATTTCGTAAAACTGTGATTATTTTGTAAATAAAGCACTAATTAGCATACTAGTATACCATAGACACATGTAATCATGTTATGAATAGTTCTATCATGATCTATGCCCTTCAAAACATGGGTCTAGACACCTTCATTTTTCAATTATCTGCAATATTGGCTGAGATATGTCAAAAATCGTTTTTTTGATAATGGCAGCAGTAATTTGCATAAAAATGGTATGTGGGACATTTTTTCAGCTTGGGGCCATAGCTAGTCATTTTCTACACATTTTTTCCAATCTAGAAACACTGATTAGAAGTATATCTCCGGGGGGTGCAGGGGGACCTAGTCTTCCTACTAGACTATTGATGAATTCGACAACAAGCAGAACCTGACATTTCGGGCATTAACCCTTGGTCGGCTTTTTTTTCTCCGACAAAGGATCATCGCCCCAAACGCCAGCTTCAGCTTGCTTCCCAAGGTGGTGAGCACACCTCAACCAATGATCGGTCGATTTCATCCATGGGAGTCTTCTTTGTTTTGTATGCAGCACAAGGCTGAAGGAAAGCATCATCGGCTGAGGGCACAGTTGTGCCGCTGTGCCCTCTGTAGTTAGGGCAAGAATTTGGAAATTGTTCATGGTGCCAGCAATAGCTCACCTACTCTTCACAAAGGACACAGTGGGAACTTTAACATTCACCAACTAATGCACCCAGTTTATGGGATGGGACACCCAGTTTAACGTCCATCCAAAGGATGGTACACCCATTGATGAATCACCCTGCCTGTGGAACAAAAGAATGACTGCTTATAGCTAGGTCGAGATTCGAACCCAGGGTAGACAGTTTAGAGACAAATGTGTGTACATATAGGCCATCCTGCAAGACATGTATGGGAGTAAGTAGAAAGAGATATTGTAGAAAGAGATATTGTAGAAAGAGATAGCAAATATAAGTTGGTTGTTATATTTGCTATCTCTTTCTACAATAACTGTAGAAAGACTTTTTTCTTTTTTCGGCACTTTCGAAATGACGTATTCCATCCCAGAATGCTCGGCACGCATGCGCAGGAACCCCAGGAAAGGTCGGTGTTCAGGGCGTCATAAAGTACATCGTGTGTCGGAGATAAGTACTGTTAATTAAAATGGCTCACAAAGCTTCTTCAAATAAGCTGAAAATACTTGGAAGAGTACCTTAGAGAAAGGGCTGTAGTTATGTACAACGAAAGACTTGATAACTTTATCAGCTCACCAAACAGGAAGCTGCTCGTACTGCAAAATCCTGACCATGTGAGGCATTCCAAGGCCCACATGGAAGGTGTAAGGCCCTTGGGAGCCCTCATAATCGAAAAATTGGAGCCTGAGCAATCGTGCGGGCTACTGTATTGTACACATGGGTCAAATTTCAGAACAATCAGCCAAGTGATAACGGAGTAGCAAAAAATACCAAAAGGTTAACGGACGGACGGACAGACATCCTGACATCATGACGCATTTTATCAGTTCATCTCCTCGTGAATCGAGATAAGATGACCTAAAATCCTTTTTTTCCTCTTTTTATATTGTGGTATTATACCATGGGCTTTCAGCTAGTGTATATACTGTATGTGTATATATATATATGTATACAAGATATATGTATGCCTGTAATATACTGTATGTATGTAATATATGTATGCTTGTATGTGCAAAAAGCATGCTCAGTCCGAAATTGGAAAAATTCACAGCAATAACAAACCATAAAGTAAAAAAAAAATTCATGCGCAAACTATAACAAAACCTTATAATGTTGTGCTTCAAGCAAGCCTATCAGCATTGCTTTAAATGAGTTGGCTCCCAAGCCTGGAGCAGCCAACATTAATAACCCCGGCCTTTTCCAGTGTCACCCGACCACTGGGTTTTGTTATTGCATCGTGTGGCAGCCCAACTCGATTGGTAACAACAAACACCCACACCTATCACTCTCAACAAGCTTTTGGCAAAAATCACACCCTGTAATGAGAAGAGTCGCCACTGCTCATTCACAAGCTGCAACAGGTTGACAAGGAATGTAACAAAGGTGCCTGCTGGACATTCCACCTGCGGGCACAATGCTGTTTCATGGCTGTGATTTCTGAATGTGCATCTTTTCAGACCTGATGCTGTGTGGATGCCGTTACCCTTTAAAAACCATCGACCTATTACATACCTATTACATACAAAACTTGTCACGATCCTCTCCTTTATCCCCACCACTCACCTTCCATATAGCCCGCACATCTCACTTCCCAAAATCCTTCTTTTCAACCCTCAAAATCATGCTCTTTTCATCTTTATCCCTTTCTCTTTATTCCTCTTTTGTTTGACTTCACACGTAATACCTGCTCCCTCAAATATGTTTTCAATACTCCCTCCCTCTGCCAAGGGTCAGTGGTTAAACCACTTGCACTATAAAACAGGTTCAACAGGTGAAAATTGCAAGTCGTCTCTCACCCTCTTGAGGAGGGGCGAGGGGATTTAAGTTATGCCCTTGACCTGACCCTGGGTACCCTGAGCATGTATGCAAAATTTGATAGAGATTGGGCAAGTTGTTCAATTCTATAAGGTTCAGATATACACTCATATACATACATACATACATACACACATATATACATATACATACATACACACATATACATACATACACACATATACATACATACACATACACACACACATATATATATATATATATATATATATATATATACATACATACACATACACACACGAGGATTGCAAATGGTGGAGGAAGATTATATGATGGATGCAGAAATGAAGGAGTTGACCATGGTGAGCACAGGCTCTGTGCAAACTAGGTGTATTTTATACATGCAGAGAATTCGTGTTTCAGTCCGATTTGCTTCTGCTCCGACCAGCTCTTCTCCTTGGGAAATAAATCATATGCACAGGGTTCCTTTTCGGATTTTAACTCATGCCTGCTTTGGGTCTTTTTTAATTTGTGCTGCAAATGTTCCATGCATTGTTCATCGAGTCAATCTCTTGGAGTTTCATTCATTCACTGGGGTAACACCCGACAGGGTGGCCTAGAGGTATGCACTCGCCTCCAAGCTGTTGTAGCCTGATTTTGAATCCAGACCCAGCTATAAGCTGCCATCCCGGTGTTTTCACAAGCAGGGTGATTCATCAAATGTGTGTGCTGTCCCCCAGGTGGACGTTACACCGGGCGTCCCATCTGGCAGCATTCGTTGGTGGACGTTAAAGATTGCACGGTGTCCTTCACAAAGAGTACGCGAGCCATCACCAGCTCCACGAACAAATCCCAAATCTAGGCAAATCCTGCCCTAACCAGCAGAGGGCACAGCTGCGCCTTCAGCCAATAATGCTACCCCGCATTGTTGTGCTGCATACAAATGAAGAATAATAATTCATTCACTTTCAGTTCCAGCTCATACAATTGAATTCGCATCCCACAAACCCCCTTCTTTGAAACTTGTGGATGTAAGTTGGTTGTTCGGAGTTAGACGCTGAAGTGATGAGTTATATTCTCTGAATATGAGGAGGAATATCCCTTAGGAGAGAGGAGTAATCCATTGACCTATGGACAATGGACTTGAAGGCCGAATAGTTCTGATTTTCCAAGGAATGACTTGGAACAACGGAGGATACCCATTCTGCTGCTGGTTTTGGACACCAGATTTGCTGTATATGGTTTGCCAAATAGAGGTCATCACTGATGTTATGGCCTACAAGTTCAAGACACTGAAGCTCGTAAGTGGCTAAAAAGGAAATAGATATGTTAGTTTGATATCATGTGGTGTGATGGCGTGGGAATGGTAGATTTGCCAGGATCAACAGACATCTTTTATTTATCAGACGAGCATTTAACAATTCCAGATAAGGAGTGACACAGCTGCAAAAACCTGACAGTGGGATGGGAGTACTGTATGGTACATGTAGAGTAATCTGTAAAAAGGAAGACAGCATTTTACCAGAGTGTTGCAGAGATGAGGAACAAGACCGAGCTCAACAAACCGAGTGAGGCACTGCAGCTTACCCTGGAAGAGGACATGACAGGTTTGATATTGATAACAACATAATGACTGAGAAAACAACAACAACATGCATTTTAAGGCCATTTTCCCTGCTAGAGCGGGGGTTAGCCTTGCGGTCCCCATGACAATCTTCTCCATCTTGCCCTACTTTCTGCATCTCCCCTTGTTAACCCCCTTGCCCGCATTTCTTCTTCCACCATCTTTAGCCAAGTCTTTCTCGGTCTTCCCCGTCCTCTACTTCCTTCTACATTCATTTCCACCACTCTTCTCAACCAGTCACTTTCATCCTTCCTCAACACATGACCAAACCATCTCAACCTGTTCCTCTTCACAGCATCAATCACAGGCTCTATTCCCATCATCTTTCGCAATTCATCATTTGTCTTCCTCTCTCTCAACGATACTCCGCACATCCATGGAACCATTCGCTTTTCCACCCTCACTGAGAAAATGACTGAGAAAGTAGAGGAAGTAATTAATTCAGGCATCAAGGAGGCCTTGTATGCCAAAACTAATGAGCTTGACAGGCAGTACAAGATGGCAGACAATGTTGTCGCTTGTCTGAGATATGCCCAGACAGATGGTCATAAACTCCTCTTTTAAATTTAGGTCTTCTGTCCATTGCTGAGAGAGAAGTAGCATCATGTTGATAGATGAGTGACCGATAAGAAATCCAAACTGAGGATCAGAGATCAGACTGTTTAAAAAGGGGAAGTTGACATCAGGAGCAATGATGTACACACACTTGTTGCCAGCAGTATGGAATGAACGAAAGTTGTCCTCAATCAGGTTCACTTTCTATGTTGAGAAAGCAAGCCGCTTGACCACACCATCACTGCAGGTTCAGTGTACCAAGCCAAGAAGGTGGATGATATACTGATATAGCCATACTTAGGGTGGGACAAACAGATGCAAGGAAAAGAGTAAGCTTATGCGAAAGTCTTCCGATGTAGAAAGCAACCGATGGAGGAGTTTCCAATGACATCTCTTCCTTGTGAGTCTTTGCCCCGCAGATGTGACGTCACGCCAACTCATCAACAACAGACATTGTGGAGATGGCATCCTAATTATTTTGTGAGAGGGCAGATTGGAGTACCTGTCATTTTTCCGACACGAACTACCAGGTTCTGCAGCTTTGAGGTCATTGTCCAGCAACAGCCAGAGTGTTACGAGTTTTAATAGGAAAATGATCAGAGGATGCAGGAGTGGCAGATGAGGAACAGTCGAGGTTGGATGAAGACTATTATTCCCAGGTCGAGGAGGCAGCACGCACCAATTTCAGAAAGTTGGAATTTTTTCGGATTTGTCGGAGCCATATTCACAGAAGGCATTTTACCTACAGCTAACAGGCAGAAAGTTGTGGGGAAGTTTACGAGGCCAGAGGTATTCCAGATGGCTCAAAGGAGTTATGGTGGAAAATGGACAGTGTGAATGAAATTTTGACATCGACAGCAACATTCCCAGCAGCATAAGAAAGATCCTGTAAAAATGAATAGAAAAGTTATTGAGAGATACAGGGGATTCACGAGTAACCTGTGAGTGGAACATTTATACGAAACATATAGGGCCAAACTTGCACAAGGCGTTTAAGACTTAGACACCATGATCGCGGAAGAGTGTTTTAGTTATCAAATTCGTGAAGAGTGATTTGCTAATGCGGATCCAAACCTAATCACAAGTGTTTAAATAACAAAGAAACTTCTACACGTCGGCGAGGGAATGTTTAAGAGAAGCAAGCATTGCATGGCTTATAATCGGTAGTATATATGGGACGGTGAATATGGATGCTAATGGATGCGTTAGGAGTGCTTGAATTTGGGGCTTTCTGGGAATGGGGCCACCATCCTTTTTGAAATATCTTCCTATGTGAGCTGCTTTTTATTCTTATTTGTGCTTGTGTCAGTTGTCCTGTCTTGAATTGTACCTTGGTGGCCTTGATTACTTTGATTAGTTTGATTAAACTCATTCGTTGCTCGAATGAATAATTGGCCTGTCTTTTCTGTCTTTTCTTTCCCGACATGTTGTCGTCATTGGAATACAGAAATTAACTAGAACGGCACTCTGTAGAGCGCACACCTCCACCTGGTGAACAGTTTGTTCTGTATCCCACTGATAGGCCGGATCTGGATTCAGACCTGAACCAAAATCTAACCGGCTTGTTCTGGTCACCTGACCAACTCATTCACCTAGTTTAGTCAAAAGTCATCCATAACTTGTTTAAATGTTATATATCGCTTTTCGCCCGATAACACAATGGTGAAGAATCACTTATAAATTAAATAATTATCGTATCTGAATCTATATTGAGATCTTCACCAAAATCGAATCGATTAGTCCTTGTCACACCCCAACTGCTCCACCAAGTTTAGTCCAAATCTGTCCACAACTTTTTGAGATATCTCGCTATGTATCGTTTTTGGCCCCATCTCAAAATGGTGAATAATCACTTTTAAAATTCTCCTACCCGGATCCGAATCCGGATCTTCACCAAAATCTAATCCTTTCGTCCTTGTCACATCCACAACCCCTCTTCCAAATTACGTCCAAATCTGTCCACAACTTTTTTGAGATATCTTGTTCACAGCCAGAGAGATGGCCAGACAGACACACAGACAAATGAAAAATCACTCATAGAGCGACACTTGGCAAAAGAGAACAAAGCAGAATGGCACTCAGTAGAGCATCCTTTTGACCTCACAAATAATTACTCCCGCTAGGGAGTAATGCATTCGATTGTGTCCGTCCGTGTGTGTGTCCGTGTGTGTGTCCGTGTGTGTGTGTGTGTGTGTGTGTGTGTGCATATGTGTTCGTATGTTCTTGTGTTCGTGTGTTTGTGAACAAGATATCTGGAAAAGTTCTGAACGGATTTGGATGAAAGTTGGTCGGATGATTGTCCTTGGGATAAGGAAGAATTGATTAGTTTTTGGTGAAGCTCAGGATATTATTCCAGATCCAGGAATTTTTTGAAGGATTTTTTACCATTGGAAGATAGGGCTCAACCGCGGCCACCCACGGTGGGAGTATGCACTCTACTGAGTGGCGTTTTAGTCGGTGGTTGAATTCAGTTATCTGATATGAAAATCCAATTCAAATTTCAAGTCAATCGGATGAAAATTGAGGCTTTTAGAAATTTGAAAAAGTGGTTGACCTTTGCCCTCTGTTGACCCTTTGGCCTATGCTGATCTCAAAAAAAGTTGGTGGTTGAATTGAGTTAGCTATGTAAATCCCATTCAAATTTCAAGTGAATCGGATGAAAATTAAGGATGTTAGAAATTTGAAATTGTTGTTGACCTTTGGCCTATGCTGATGTCAAAAAAAGTTGGTGGTTGAATTGAGTTAGCTATGTAAATCCCATTCAAATTTCAAGTGAATCGGATGAAAATTAAGGATGTTAGAAATTTGAAATTGTTGTTGACCTTTGGCCTATGCTGAGCTCAAAAATAGTTGGTGGTTGAATTGAGTTAGCTGAAATGAAAATCCTATTCACATTTCAAGTCAATCAGATTAAAATTGAGGATTTTAGAATCTCAATAAAAGTGGTTGACCTTTGGCCTATGTTGACCTTTTGGCCAAAGCTGATCTCACAAATAGTTGGTGGCCGAATTCAGTTAGCCGATATGTAAATCTCCTTCAAATTTCAAGTCAATCGGATGAAAATTGAGGATTTTAGAAATTTGAAATTGTTGTTGACTTTTGGCCTTTGTTGCTCTTTTGACCTCAAATATACATAGGATTTTGTCGGGCAAAGAACTTTACCATTTGGTGAAGTTTCGTGAAGATCGGTTTAAAAATTGTGACCTGTAGGCAAGTATAAGTGAGCGGACAGACAAACACAAACTGGAGTGATCAACATCCTTGCAAATGTTTTTGGTTTTTTTTGCCAAGTAACAAAGGCACTGTTGTGGAAGGAAATTAATTGCATACGTAATTTGTGTAAGCTAAATATATTTCCTGGAGCCACAACCTGTTGTGGCAAACACGTAAGTTTTAATTGCGAACTTAAGCTTCACAAATACATATATTAGTCAGCGTTAAGTGTATGCTATTTTATTTGTCTGAGAGCTTTTGCACAAGTTTGAAATCTGTGCAACTGACGAATTCTCGCAGGGTGGGCTCGGGTTCAAATCGTTGCTGGAGCAACCTGCCTGCTCGGAAAAGCCTCCCGCCGTTTGTAACTCTTGAAAACTTTATCTTGGAGAAATGAAGGCCAAATCCCTGTTGCATGACGTGCTCCACACCTGGTGCGCAATAATTAAAATTACAAAGCATACTTTGTTTTCCAAAAGGACTGTCTATGAGTTCGTAAGTCTTTAACCGTATACTCAAATGGTTTGGACTATAGAACAAACATTTTATTATTAGTAATATTTTGTATAAGCCTACAGAACCTTTCTAAAGCTATTTTTAAATAAGTGTTGAGCTCCATGCAAGGTTACACCGGCACGTCCCACTAAAAAGATTAGATTGTGACTTAGCAACGACATTGAAGGAGTGCCGTTCTCTGGAGGATCAAATGAATTGCACACTTTCTTTCAAGTCAACACAACTTTGGGTTATGGGAATGTTCTGAGACAAAATGGGAAATGTATTATGTTATAACTGTATGCTTCACAATAACTGAGAATTGTATTTTCTGTCACCCAAAATCTCTCCCAAGATGAAAGGAATGGACAAAGCCAGATTCTTTGTGTGACATTTCTTTCATTGTTAATTTGTAAAAGTTTCTTGAATCTCTTGCAACTTTTCTTATCTCGTTCCCCCATCCCCAATCTAAGTTCCCTCCACCCCCCCCCCTCCCCCCTCTCTCTCCTCCCCTCAGCCCAGCCCCATTCTCTTTTTCTTCACAAGTATAAGAAAGGCTGTGCTGGACAAATGCTTCAGGATTTTGCAATTGTTGTTGTTGTGTGTGTGTGTGTGTGTGTGTGTGTGTGTGTGTGTGTGTGTGTGTGTGCGTGTGTGTGTGTGTGTGTGTGTGTGCGTGCGTGTGTGTGTGTGTGTGTGTGTGTGTGTGTGTGTTCTTTTTGGATTTGGATTCGTGCCAAGTGGTTTTTCTGTATTCCTTTGATGTATGTCTTCCTTGTAACATCAGCAAAGTCCTCCACGTTTCATTAAAAATCAGTCGATTGTCTTCTGAAAAAGCTTGGACATTAATTTTTGAGTCTGTCTATCATTCAAGGCTAAACTAATTAGTTCCACATCAGCACGCACAACTAATCGGCTGTTTAGGCTGTTTATCTCCATTCATAAATTGCTCTCTAAACGGGCGATTAGCTATGCATGTGCAATGATGTTTATGTCACCGTTTAAGGGTTTGGTGTGTGTTCACTAAGCTCCTTTCATAAATTAAACTCGTTGAGTACCTTTCAAAATATTTGGCCCCCAATGCTCAGAGCTGCAACAGTAATCTGGATAAAGAGTGATGCAGAACAAAGACCTCAAATATTAGTGATTCACCCTATTAGGATGTGGGGACAAATAGATACCGAGTTTGTAAAGGGGTTCAGATCTTGGATGGGTGGATGAGCGATTGATGCTGGTGGATATAGGAGGGAGACGTGAGTAGCGGGGGAGATAATCTGAAGGATGCTGAAATGAAGGAGTTAGCTATCACACCCTGTTCCATTTTCTTTCTTTCTCAAGTTTTGCCCAAGCATTGTGACCAGGATGGAGAGAAGATTCAATAAGAACATGAGGAAAAATGTGGCTGAAGGAATGCGATGAGACATCGGGTTTGTGACTTAAACACGAGGGAAACAGAAAGATATGGAGGAAGAAGAATAATAGAATGGAGAAGGGGCTGTATGGGAGGAAGTCATTTAAAGAGAACAGTAAAGGGAGATGAAGCATTATCAATTATCATCTAATACAAGCTATTAGCTGATTTAATAAAAAAAGGTTTTGTAAACCAAGGAATGAGTAAGAAAGACGTTTTGAGGATTAAAAGGGAGAATGAAGACAGAGGAATGAGAGAGGGTATTTTTGGTAAAAAATAAAAAAATAAAAAGCTTTAGCTTTTATTACCCCGCACATGCGAAGCAAAAAGCGGGGTTAAGCAATTGGTTCATGTCTGTCCGTCTGTCTGTCTGTTTATGATTGTCAGTTTATGATCAAGGAACAACTTATTTAAATCAAGTGTTGTATTTTGAACAGGAATAGGAAGACAAGTTTGCTGTTTTACAGTACTTCGGATTTAAACTCGTACAGATCGTACATGCGCAAAGAGAGAAGTAAAATAATATTTCTACTCTGTCTGCCTGCCTGGGATTCAAACAAAAGTGAAAGACATTTTAAACAGGAAACCTACTGTTTTTCAGGACGTCATAAATGATACAAATAACAGGTACGGACAACTAATGTAACGTGGTAGATATGGTGATGTAACAGACACTGGGAAAAATGGTGGTAAAACCCAGAATTTATTTATTTATGCACCTTTAAACCTCTTTAAAACATTATTTCAATCAAATCAGAGATTTGAACACGAGGACACAAAAATCTCTTCATAATACTTCCACGAATCATGCTAAAGATCGATATATAGCAAGAGATAATTTTTGGTCCTTACCCCACACATGCATGGCATCACAACATGTCTGCACTTGGTGTGGGGTCAGTTACCAAGCAGCTAGCAATTGCCAAGCCAGCTGTTCCTTATCAACGGTTTTGAATGGAATGCTTGCTGGAGTGCTTAAGCCACATGGCGAGCGTTCTACAGGAAACGTGGTATATGAACACACCGCTAGTGTTCATGGAGCTGCTTGGTGAATGTGCTGACTGAGCTGTTTCTTCAAAGGTGTCAACTGGGGCCATGTGGTTGCCTTCTTCCTGTTTGGTGTCAATGCGGTATGCAGAGTTGGCTAGACCTGCCCATGTGGACTAGCTCGCTTTACACAGGTCTGACTGCATGGATAACGAGCTTCATCCTTGGATCATTGCTAATGGTGGGTGGTTTCCTTCATCTCTTGCTGGAGTGCTGTTCTCGTTTCTGGTGGTGCCTCACTGCAGTTGGCTCGAGGCCAGTTAGCATGGGTTTTCCGTGGCTTGTGTTGGGCAGAAGATGGCTGCCCGGCTAGTTTTCCGAGTTATTTGGGTGGTGGTGGGGCTGGCAGGAGACACCACCCCCTGCCCCCCCCCCCCATCTCTCTGTTCCTTTTTCAAGATAGCCACTGTACTACTGCTGCCGAAACCATTTTTGTTATGAAATGGAATTTATATTTTCGATTATCTGCTTGATTTTAGGATTGTTTTTAGCACCTATAAAATAGGTACATGTGTAGCGGCTACCGCTGGGTTTTCACAATCGCCTTGCACCTATCAAGGACGCGGAGCGATCACCATGCCAGGCTCGTCCAGGACGCCCGGGCAGGCTCGCCCTCAACTTGCCAGGCCGCAGCCAGGACGCTGGGCCACGCCCCCTCTCGCCTTTCCTGGGCAAACGCTCCGGGATAATATGTATATATATTGCTGCCCGATAAACGGGCTTTTCAGAGTGCCTGAGTGTTTGGTTTGATTAAAGCAACTCGGATGAATTCCAGCTTTTTGTCGCGTCCATTCTTCCGATCGACGTGGGAGCCCCAGCTCCTTCACAATACTGCATAAATGTACTTTAAGAAACTCATCCATGAAAAAGATCATCAAGGGGCCAACAACCCTGCAAAGATCAATATCAATGATGATGATGGTGATGAGAGGGCATGGCATGTGAGAGGGTGCAGTATTGGGGTAAAGACAAGGCCACCGATATGCCTATGTATGATGGTGATTGACACTACGTTCTGTGGTGATCTCCACATCTTCTAAACTGCGACTCAACGTCGGCTTATTATAGTGTATAAAGGTGGTGTATAAGGGTGATGTACAAGACCGATTCAGTAGCGCTAAACTTCGGGATTTTGTTTTTAAACAATCTTTAAAATCAATATTTTATGAAAAATTGAGGTATATACCAGAATACTGTGTGGGGTATGGTGTTCTATGAACTCTCCAGTTTTAGAAGTTTTGGTTTAATAAAATGAGACGAGTGATAAAGATGAGCTTGACAGTACTAGACAAAGGAGAGAAGACATAGGGGACATGGACAGAAAACGATTCATGAGCATACAGCCTAGCCGAGGCATAGACAAACAAAAAGTAAAAATCGATACAATATGAAAAATAATAACAGAGAAGAAGATGAAAACATATCACTAACGGTACAAGGAACAAACAACAAGAGTTAGACAAGAGAGATCAGGTGTGGTAAACTGAGCTTTTGGAGAATCACTCATGGAGCTGAGAAAATCATCAACAACCATGAAGAAAATGTAACCAGAAGTTCTTAAATTAATGTTATAAATTATAATGTTTCTAGTCAGATTATATCAGAAGCTGGGCCAGTAGATCCAAAGGATGAAGTAACTAGGCCATATAAAGATGCATCACCAGCTGGACTGACAAAAGTTGCTTATTTCCCTTTTTCACCTTCTTTCCCACAGCGATTGGAAAACATCTCTCGACACTTGGGTGAGAAAAATAAATTGTCCTTTTAAAAGTTGGACGACTGGGCTCAAAATATGAATCAAAAGGTGGAACAGGATAATTAGCTCCAGAAAATAAATCAAAAGCCTGGCACTTCGAAAAGACTTCAAATACTCGAGACCCATTCCGGCAATCATAATGCAAATAAATGTAATAGGCATTTACTTCATGAATATTATGCTGTGGGTGATTATATTTAAATTTTGTGATAAGAACAGAATCGCTTTATTGCTAAATGCTTATCAAAGCATCAACTAAAATTGAAACAATAATGAACTAGTTTGAAGCAAGCCACAACTCGAATTACCTTTCAACAAATGCAAGGCATATAATAAAAGAAAGAACACAGTGAAAAGCCAAATAAAAACTTGTTTAAACATTAGAACGGTACTCGGTAGAGCGTATACCTCCTCCAAGCTGAACAGTTTACATTTTGTATCCACTGATAGGCCGGATCTGGATTCGGACCTGAACCAAAATCTCGTCAACTTGTTCTCGTCACCTAAACAACTTGTCCACCAAATATAGTCATAACTCGTCGCAACTTTTATAAATATCATGTTATAATTTATCGCTTTTCACCCGATCTCTCAATGGTGAAGAATAACTAAAGAAATTAAATAATTATCGTATCCGAATCCATATTCAGATCTTCACCAAATTCTAATCTATTTGTCCTTGTCACACGCACAACCAGTCCACCAAGTTTCGTCCAAATCCGTCCACAACTTTTTGAAATATCCTAATATGTATCGTTTTTGGCCCCATCTCCAAATGGTGAGCATCACTTAAAAAAATTATAGTAGCCGGATCAGGATCTTCACCAAAATTCAATCAATTCTTCCTTGTCACATACCCAAACTCTCCACCAAGTTTCGTCCAAATCCATCTATAACTTTTTGAGATATCCTGCTGTTGATTGTTTTGGCCCTATCTCTCAATGGTGAAGAATCAATTAAAAAGTTCTACCAGCTAGATCCGGATCTGGATCTTCACCAAATCCTAATAATTTAGTTCTTGTCACATAAACTACCCTCTGCCAAATTTCGTCAGAATCCGTCCCCAACCTTTTGAGATATCTTGTTCAAAAGCAAACGAACAGACAGACAAACAGACAGACAGGGGTGAAAGCATAACGTCCATCCACCTTCGGTGCTGGAGGTAAAAATAAAGACAAGAAACAGTGAAGTACGACACAGGGGGAAGTACCACATTAATAAAATTAATGTACTTTTTTATTGTGTACATAGTGTTACGGATTCGTCACTTCCATCGTTGTGGTTTTCATCCACTGTAAGCATTTTTGGTTCCATGTACTATTATTGTTAACTTTTAAGTGAAATGGAGATAACTGTTTTCAAAAGGTAAAAAATTAGTGTTTTAAAAGAAACCGGAAGAAGAAGAGGAGGAAGCAAAAAAAAGGCAGAGCAAGTGAGATCGGGAAGAAAAGCCGAGCTGCTTTGAGGTCTCGAGGAGACGCTGGCGAACGGGGGTCACGAGCGAACTTTGGGTTTCCTGGGAAAGGGATTCCTGTGACAGAGTGGTTATCGCTGTGACAGATAAACCTGTGTGTCGGGTTTTGCGGTCGATTCCGAAGAGAATCATTGGAGAGCAGGTACGCCTCCAGTACGGGCCCGCCCACCATTTCGCCTCGCTCCCGCCATTTTGCATCGCTCCAGTCATTTCACCGCACCCAGCCGTTAGCCTGGTTTGCGAGTGTAATGTGGATTTCGATTGGGAATTTGTGGTTCTCCGTTTGGGAGCCGCTGAACGTTCATACCCGAAGGTGTGATTTCCCAGTCGCCTTTTGGGTGCACCTTTGCGCCTCTTTGGCAGCGTTGACTGTCAGCCGACTTGGATTCTGGTCTCAATTAGACATTTTTCTTGCGATCACCGGAGAGTGGATCGATTTTGGCTTGGTGCCGGGACAGTGACTTTGGGAATGTTCTTTTCGCTCACTTGGAGCATAGTGAGTTATTGAATAAGAAACTGATGGTACCATCATCGGAATTATATGGTATTTTTGTGGTGCAATTGAGACATATTGTACGTGTGCTATTATACTTGTGTGACCTTAATACAATACTTGTTTTTGGTAACAATTGGTTGGTGTGGTTTCACCATTGGTCATTGACACACATTATAACACATCTTTCTGCCGTGACTCCTTTCGGGGCTCGGAGGTACACCGTGACCGGGGTTTGGGGAGGAGCACATAACAATAGTGGACGCTCATGTTAGAGCTAGTATTTGTACACTGAATGCATCAGCATAATATGACAATAGGAATAGCAGCGAGAGGTGGGAAGCACCACCAGCAGAGTTGAAGGCCAAATGGAGGGAGGCGGAAAATGGGCGTGGGGTGGAATTGTTATGACACATGGTGGACGAGATGGATACAGAAGGAAACTCTCAAAGAGGAAAACTGGAAGTTTGGAAGGAGGAGGGATTGCGGTAGAGGAGGGGCAGAGGGGAGTCAACGAGGGTAGAAAAGATCATGGTTTTGGATTGGGGATGATCTGAGATGGTAGTGAACAGCTGTCGAGATGACCTTGAGGGAAGAATGAAATTGAAGAGGATGTGAAAGTTGATTCCACACAGGTGGGGAAAAAGAGGAACAAATGAGTATAGGTGAGCAATGATCCTGGATTGGTTGAAATTACGTCGCGATGTCAAACAAGATGCCTGTCTAACGTAGCTTAACGTTGTGTCAACGTTTTGTTGTTGTTTCAATATATTTTTGCCTGCTGGAGAGCAATTGATGTTATAACCCTGGACCACTATCTTCTGTCTTTGGTCAAATGGTAAATAGTGAGATAACGGAGTCTTTAATTAATGTAAATAGGACGACTGTGAATATCCAAAAAGCCACAAATAATGAGATTGTGAATTGTATTTTTAATGAAGATTATCATAGACAAATCACATTTTCCACTACAGTATATCTGGAAAACAGGGAATGGTGAGATAAATCTAATACATTGTCCTGACAGGATGGTGAATATATAGTGTACTTAACTTAGCTTTGAGCTGTCTAGTTTGGGTTATATTCCCGACCTGGACTACAAACTGTCAGATCGGTGCTTCAAAGACAGGGTATTGTGTCACAAGGTGTACCATCCCTCGGATGGATGTTCAGCTGGGTGTCATGAGCTGCAGCGAGTCAAAGATCCCATGGCATCCTTTAACGAAGAGTAATCTAGTTATTGCTGGCATTATTGCCAAATTCCCAAATAAATCCTGCCCAAGCCCTGTAAGGCACCCTGAATCAGTGACAAAGTCATGCTCCATCACGGTGATGCTACCAGCAGCCACCTGCTGCTTATGAGAGATGAAGAACTAAAATATAACAACCAAATGGTTATTGTCAATAAAAATAATGAATTGTAGACAATTGTCTTCATCCTTGGGGGCAACGAGGGGTGGAGGAGGGAGGGAAGACACTTTGTATAAGTCTTCGCATTTTGTAGAGAAACAAGTGAAATCCATGGCTTAATGTTGTTTCAATGTATTTTTGTTTAAAACCTTTTTTTCTCCTTCTTAAAAGCCCAGTAAATTGGCAAGATGGCTGAA
This sequence comes from Myxine glutinosa, assembly GCF_964187855.1. Lineage (NCBI taxonomy): Eukaryota > Metazoa > Chordata > Myxini > Myxiniformes > Myxinidae > Myxine > Myxine glutinosa. The sequence goes on from NC_136268.1 coordinate 120,114,800, forward strand.
ATTCAAATATCAGCATGGAGAGGGCATAGGTCGTCTTTCAAAAATTGGGCAGAAAGCTAAGATGTTCCAAATCAGATGTTTCATTTCTACTCTTACCTTTTAACATTGTATGCCCACATCTCTTCCTGAACTCACTCCTGCTTTAGGTCATGCTTCATTATCACACCTGATCATTCCATTTAGTTCATCGATCTCTGCATAAGCGTCATTGCTTCTGATTGTCCAATGGTGAGTTGTGGTTTTGTAATACAGTAATACCCTGGCCTACGTCATTAATTGGTTCCATAAGCCGTGACGTAACTCGGTTTTTGACGTAAACCGGGCGTAATGCCTTTTAGCTCTTTCACGAGCCACGGTCTTGTATACAGAAAAAAAAGAAAAAAAAAAGCCTTAAAATAAAAGCCACATCTTGAACGTTTTCATTCTGGACAATAAACTGGACTTTCTCTGTCTGACTGAAACCTGGCAACAACCTCTGGACTACCTCTCACTCAACCTCACTACACCCAATGGTTACTCGTACATCAATAAACCACGCTCGGAGGGCCGAGGTGGTGGAATTGCTGTAATACACCGACAAGACATCAAGACCAGCCTCATCTCCATCTCATCTGCTCCATCATTTGAACACCTGGCTTTTAAAATTTCTGGTCACACACAGTCAGTCATGGCAGTTGTCTACCGCCCTCCCAAACCACACCCATCATTCCTGTCTGATTTATCTTACTTTCTGACCCAGCTCTGTTCCTTCTCCACCTTAACCCTCCTCCTCGGTGATTTCAATATCCACATGGACTCCACTGACTCCACAATAACCGCTGACTTCATTGATATTCTTAATTGCTTTAACCTCACTCAATATGTCAACTTTCCCACCCATAACCGTGGTCACATTCTGGACCTTGTCTGTTCTATTGGACTAAATCTACACCATCTCTCTGGCTCTGACCTCACCCTCTCCAATCACTTAGCCATCACTATGACCATCAACATTCCCACCCCAGCACCAAGGCAAAAACGCATAATCAACTTCCGTAAGCTAAACTCTCTTTCACCTACCTCATTCTCATCTTCCCTCTCCGAAAAGATGTCCACCTCTCCCTTCGTTGATTTGCACAGCCCCTCCGACCTCACTGACTACTACAACCACACTCTCTCCTCCTGCCTCGACCAGCTTGCACCAATAAAAACCAAAAGTTTCCTTCACCCATTCTGCTCCCTGGATTACCCCTGAACTCCGCCTGATGAAAACCCGTGCCCACCAACTTGAAAGACTCCGTAATAAAACAGGTCTCACAATCCACTCCCAAGCCTACAAAGACCACCTGCAGCACTACAAAGATGCCCTCTCCCACGCCCGCTCCACCTACTACTCTCAAATAATCCACTCTGGCTCCGGAAACCCAAAAGCACTCTTCTCCACAATAAACAAACTCCTCAGCCCCCTGGATACCACCACCCAGTCATTCACAGTCGACAATTGCATTTCTTTCCTTTCATTCTTCCAAAGCAAGATAGACAACATCTACAGCAGCTTAACCACCACTTCACCTGCTCCCCTTCAAACCATCTCCCCCCCCCCCCCTTATCCTGCCAACCCCTATCTCAGTTTTCCCCAGTCTCCCCTACTAACCTCTCTGAACTCCTCACAGGAATGAAAACTGCCACCTGCACTCTGGACCCCATCCCCTCCAGCTTTGTTAAGGCTTGCCTTCCTGCTCTCTCTCCACTTATCACTGCAACGATAAACTCCTCCCTGTCTACTGGCATCGTCCCACCATCCCTCAAAATCGCTGCTGTCACCCCCATTCTGAAAAAACCTGGACTCAACCCTGACACCCCAAATAACTTCAGACCCATCTCCAACCTACCCTCTGTCAAAAGTTTTGGAACGCACTGTAGCCACTCAACTCAAGCATCACCTCTCTGCCAATAACCTGTATGAAACATTCCAATCCAGATTCCGCCTCAACCACAGTACGGAAACTGCACTCCTCAAAATCACCAACGACCTTCTCCTCTCCTCCGACGCCGGTAACCTCAACATTCTCATCCTTCTCGACCTCAGCGCCGCCTTTGACACCATCGATCACATCATCCTCCTTACCTGACTTGAAACCACCTTCAACATCATTAGACTGGTGGAAAAATGTTCAAATTCCACTTCAGGGGGTACGGAATGTTAGGAGCAGGCATCCATGTCAGCTAGTTAATATGACCCATACTGAACATATTTCAGGTGGATGCCCATTGATTTGGACCTTTTTAATTTTTTTATACCAAAAACAAAATGGCCGGACAAATAGAAAATGTATAACTTAGAAAATGTCTGATAACTTCAGTTGTACTGAAGCTGTGGTTCTGAAATTTGACATATATCATCGCAGCAATACCAGTAAAGTGTCCAAGAAGTATTAGGCCATTCCATAACGAATTGATAAAGTTATATACAGATCAGTCACAAAAATGTACAAAAAATCTCAAAGCTGAACTCTGTTAATTTTCAAATCACGCGACTTATCTTGACTTTTACTGTGGGTATGTTTGTGTAGTTTGGTATATTTTACTCCAGTGATACCAGTAAGATGTCCTGCAAATATCATGCCAAACTATACATATTTGATAAAGTTATGTGCATATTTATATACAATAGTCAGATTTGACTATTAAGAAAAATATGTTAACCTTTACCAAAAATATGGTTCTGAAATGTTGCATTTGTATCTCATTGATACCTATGAATTGTTCTAAATATATGAATTGTCCTAAATATATTGATGCAAAGATATTATGTTTTAATCACATGTTAAAATCATTTATTATATAATAAATTATTTTAGCATAATGTGATTTTAGCATATGTGTTTAAAACATAATTTCACCAAATCATTAGGCGTTAAACCTCTCACAAACTTGAAACTCATTATGGAAAGATTCACGTATTTTCTGTTCGTATCCACCATGTTGGGCGCGGCCGGAAGTGCCTCGTTATCAGGTCAGCTTCACTTCCGGTGTTTCCGCTTCCGTTCAGCGTCAGTGTTGCCTGATGTTCAGACCGATGACCGATGTTTGAGATGAACTTCAGCTTTTCACCAACTATACAGGTGCAGCATTGATCTTTTTTGGCTTGAACACGGACATCTTTGCGACGGGAAAACGCTGATTGAAAAGTTTGATACCTACAGCCCGCAGTCCGGCTATCGTGAAGTCGGGCTGCACAAATTTCAATTTTTATAGGATTCGACATTACGGCAGTAATGGGACGGCATGGTCGGGACGCCACGTAAAAATGCCGGCAGAAACTGGCTATCATATTATGCAATTTCTGATGTTTGCAGGATGTGGTGAACTGAGTTGAGCTTCAACATGGAATCCAAGGTAAAATGCCAGAGCCAAAAGCGGAGTTCTGACACAAGTACTGACTGGACCCTCTGCATCTTCTGTCAAAACAGAGACCCAAAGAAACCAACGAGAAACCTCGGAGACGCCGGAATTCAAAGAGTCCGTGAAGCCGCTGCAGAGCGCAAGAAGTACAATGACTCTGAGAACTGGCACACTGTTGAAAGAATTCAAAACATTGACTTTAAGGAAATCACAAAACAGACTGAAGTCCTGAATCACAAAGACTGCTATTCGACGTTTACAAGTTCGTTCAAAATAACTCGACTCAGGAAAAAATATGAAAGCACTCTTGCCACCTCAAGCAGTGCACCTGAGACAAGTTCACCACCGAGACCATCTCTACGCAGTAAACTGTCCATTATGGACACTGATTTGTGCTTTTTCTGCCAAGAGAAAAGTTGCATACAAACGTATTTGGTCGCTACCTTTGATGTTTCTGACAAAATTCTCCAAGGAGCTCAAACAGACCCTGTGTTGCGGTGTCGCCTGGCAGGAGTAAGTGATCTCGTGGCTGCTGATGCCAGGTATCATCTTAAGTGTTATGTACAGTTCAATAGAAAAGCATCGAAATCTAGTACAAGCACAACTCAAACGTCCAGAGATATCTGCTTTGAGAAAGTCGCATCTGAAGTATCGACTGGACTGGCCCGAGGTGAAATCTATACGCTTCTAGACGTTTGGGAAAGGTACAGGTCTTTGCTCAGCGAATTCGGCATTGACGCTGGACCATACCGGGACAATAAATCCCGCCTCAAAGAGAAACTACACCGACTTCTTCCAGGACAGATCAACTTTGTACCTCAACTCGATCCACATCAACCACAATTGTTGTTTTCCACACTGTCATCTAAGATCGCTGTTCAGACACAGAAAAGGCGTTCGGATGAAATGGAGACAAAGAGAAATATGGATGATCTTAGGCCAACCCAGTTCTCGCGCTCAGAGACAGAAGAGTTGTTGACCTTGCATCACTGCGCGTTACGCATTAGAGGTGACATCAGTTCTCGTCCAGGCCTAAATAATTGCACGTCAGTTAGTAAGGAGAGTGCCGAAAAGATTGTACCGGAGAGCTTGTTTCTATTCCTCAGTATTTTGCTGTCTGGGGAAGTGGACGGACAGGCTGACGATAAATTTGTGAAGCGAACTGCTTTGAGCATAAGTCAAGACCTAGTCTACGCAGTGTCGAAGCACAAAACGCTCACACCAAAACACGTTGGACTTGGCCTAGCAATTCATCAGGCAACACGTTCAAAATCGTTGATTGAACTCATCCATCACGCAGGACACTGTCCCAGCTATGACCAGATACATAGACTGGACACAACTCTTGGAGTTCAAAATCTGCAACACTTCGCAGATTGCAACAATACTCCTGTCCCTTCAAATATATCATCCAACAAGTTTTGCCAATACGCTGCTGATAACATCGACATTATCGAAGAAACGTTAGATGGTATGGGGACGTTTCATGCGACGCAGATGGTAGTTTACCAGAGAGGGACCCCTCAACATCAGCAACAGGAAGTACTTCCTCTTGGAAAGTCAAGGTCCTTGAAGGTCCCTCCCGAACTTCATCGTTTGGAGAAAGTCACTCGCCAATCTTCTCGAGAAGATCCTAAATTCAAAGCCACCTTGAATGAGACGATGTTTACCCCAGATGATCAGGTGTCTGACGAAGCTTCTGCCCGAGATATGGCCTGGATTCTCTCTCGCATCTATGGCTCTAACAGTGACGATGTGCCAGCGTGGACCGGGTTCAACCAAGTTACAACACAAGACAAACACGAGCTCTGCACAATCGGGTATTTGCCGCTCCTCAACGCCCCGGCCCACGAGAACGACACGCTGTGGACAGTTATGATGCGATGCCTGAGGATTTCCAACATTATAAATCCTGGCCAGTCCACAGTCATTACTCTGGACCAGCAGCTGTACTGCAAGGCCAAGGAAATACAGTGGGCAAACAGTAATGAATGCAAAACGATATTCTTGCGACTTGGGGGGTTCCACATTGTCAAGAATTTCATGTGTGTGATTGGAAATCATTTTGCAGACTCTGGTCTTACGGAGGTGTGGGCGGAGAGTTCCGTTTTTGGAGAGAATACAGCTCAAAATAACATGCAGGCCAAATCGTACAACCGGGCTATTCGTGCACACAAGCTAACATTTGAAGCTGTTTGGAAAACACTCTGGCCGACATTCATCGTATGGGCTAAAGATCACCAAGTAGAAAAAGTTGAGCTCCAAACATTATCAGTCCACGTCGTAGAAGCTTTGGAAGTACACAATGAGCGAGATGTGACCAGCAACAAAGTCAAAGCACTGAAAGACGCAGTTCAGCACTCCAGAATAACAAGACTGTTGGACGACTTCCAAGAGACACAACCACCCACTACCAGATTTTGGGTGACGTACATCAAAATGATCTCCATCTTGTTGCTGTTCCTGCGTGCAGAGTTGCTGTGCACGCTGTAGACCTTGATCCAGCTCCCCACCACAATCTTCCAGCATTCCATGCCCTCTCGGGCTGCGACACAGTCAGTCAATTTTGTGGCATTGGCAAAACAATAGCATGGAAAACGTTCATCAAGAACTCTCCCTTATTGGACGGGCTCGGACGCGGCACACTTACTGAAAGAACACTGACAGATGTAGAGAGCTTCATCTGCAGACTGTATTCAAACAATGATAACAACACAAACATCAATGACGTGCGTTTCAAAATGTTCCTCAAAGGTCACAAAGAACCAGAGAAGTTGCCACCAACCCGATCTTCTCTGAAGCTGCATATCAAGCGAGCACACCATCAGTGTACAATTTGGCTCTCTTCACTGATCGCACAACCAGATATATCTTCCCCGGTGGGAAATGGATGGAACAAGGACGGTACAACTGGAAATATACTTCCTCATTTGATGAGTGATAAACCATTTCCAGAGGTTTACCTCAAGCTTACACAATGCCAGTGTAAGAATTGCGAATCTCACAGATGCAGTTGTCGTCTTAAGGAGCTAAGATGTACCGCTGGTTGTGGTTGCGCTGACGGAACGTGTCGGAATCCTTTGAACAGTGCCCAAGATGACTCGGACTACACCACCGAAGACTGATGTTAATATTATCCCAACACAGTTTTTTTTTGAAATCAAACGAACTTCATCAAAGTATGTCCGTACATTTGTACAAGCTCAATATAATGCATCAAGATGTAATTTTCTTATATTTTCAGAGCATTTTTTCATGTTTGTCTCTCCATAGGGAAAGAAATAGATAAAATATCACTTAGATCGTTTGAGGAAGATGTGTGTATTATTATAATATGTCCAAATACAGCAAATTTCATTGTTATCCTGTATAAATACAAAGTTGTGTAATTTTATTACAATCCGGAGTTTTCGGAGTTTTCGATAATGGCGGCCACTTTGTTTTGGCTGTATAATATTTAAAAAGGCCAAATTTGATGGGCATCCACTTGAAATATGTTCACTATGAACCACTTTAACAGTCTGACATGGATGCCAGCTCCTAACATTCCGTACTCCCTAAAGTGATTTCTAGGCCCCTTTTCAGATTTTGCCTCTAGTCTACACTGGCACTGCCCTTTCTTGGATCAAATCATACCTCTCCGACAGGCACCAGTTCATCTCCATCAATAACTGCAAATCCCCCACCGCTCCCCTCCCCCAAGGTGTCCCCCAAGGTTCAGTTCTCGGTCCCCTCCTCTTCATCCTGTACCTGTCCCCCCTTGGTCACTTAATCCGTCGTCATGGTCTCCAATTCCACTGCTTTGCCGATGACATCCAGCTTTTCATTTCCACCAAGTCAATTTGCACTATCACCCACTCTATTCTGACAAACTGCATCACTGAAATAAAATCCTGGCTTCAAATCAACTTCCTCAAACTAAACTGTGATAAATCCGAGATAATCATTGTTGGACCAAAAACGCTCACCAAATCCACCCAAACTTCACCCTCAGCATCGACGGTATCCCAGTATCCACCTCCCCTCACATCCGGAATCTTGGCATCATCTTTGACCAAACCCTCTCCTTCGACAAACATACATCACCAAACAGATCACCAAGACAGCCTTCTTTCATCTAAAAAACATTGCCAGTCTCCGTCCATCCCTCTCCTCCACAGCTGCAGAAACCCTCATCCACGCCTTCATCACTTCCCGTCTGGACTACTGCAACAGCCTCCTCTATGGTTCACCCGCAAATATCATCAATAAACTTCAATACATTCAGAACTCCACTGCCCGTCTACTCACCCACTCCCGGGCCCGGGACCACATCACCCCCATCCTTCACAAGCTCCACTGGCTCCCCATCTCCCAGAGAATCAAGTACAAAATCCTCCTCCTGACCTACAAAGCCCTCCATAACCTGGCCCCATCCTACCTGACTGACCTCCTCCAGACACACTCCCACCCGCACCCTCCGCTCTGCTGCTGCCAACCTCCTGTCCCCCCCCATCCGGACCAAACTCAGATCCTGGGGGGACAGGGCCTTCTCCATCGCCGCTCCCACACTCTGGAACTCACTACCTCAAACCATCAGAGACTCCTCCTCACTCACCACATTCAAATCATCACTCAAGACCCACCTGTTCAACACCGCATTCAACCCCTGACCGTCTCTTCTCCTTCTCCTTCCTTTCTGTTTGGTTATTTAGTTATGTATTTTTGTCTTTTTTGTCTTTGTTTTACGTACTATGTCAAAGCGTCTTTGGGTTTCTTGAAAAGCGCTATACAAAATAAATGTATTATTATTATTATTATTATTATTATTAAAATGAAGACAAACACCGTAAAACTAGAGTAAATAACTCGCGAAAGTATATAACTATCGCTAAACCTTAAAGAACACTACAAACACATTCTAGTCATTTTTTAAATGAGTAATGAACACAATTAATAAATGAATTTGTAAAGAATAATAAATAAAATTAATAAGATTATGTTATTCACCTTAAACATGGCGTCTCTCCTGAACACAAAAAACACATTTTAGCCATATTTTTTTAATGAGTAATGAACACAATTAATAAATGAATTTGTAAAGAATAATAAATAAAATTAATAAGATTATGTTATTCACCTTAAACATGGCGTCTCTTCTGAACACAAACACACATTTTAGCAGCCTTAGCCGGCGGCGCTTTTTCAATGACGTATGCGAGAATACGTCCCCTATCATGAATGATGGTCGATGCCGTCGACCGTGGCAGCCCTAAGGCATAGACCTTATTGCGAATCGGTAAATATCAACAGAGGGCGCTCCACCGCAAAGCATGATGGGATCGAAAAGGGGGCAAAGGTAAACACGAACCCAGAAGAGGAAGCGTCTGTCTACGATCGACGCTGTGTTTACGGAAAGGAAGATGGCTAATGTGAAAGAAATTCAGCGTTTTTTGGCATTAAAATCCAGCGATTTAAAGAAATATTTGAGGGAAAGGGGGGTTCCCATTGGAGAAGAGAAACAACCTGCTTATGCAAGAACAGTTCCTGAATGTTGAAACCTCGATCGGCCATACAAATATCGCCGGGCTGGAACTTGTCTACAATGTTCGTCATCTTTACAATTTTTTTGACCGACGTGTTTCCTCCTGTAGGTTTGGAAATGTATGAAATTGTTCCGCTAGGTGTAATACCAAGCAGTCTGTCAAAGTGACCGCGACCGTCGGCGGCGCTATTGCCCCTTTCCGATCCCATGACGCATTGCGGTTCCAATTCGCGATAAGGTCTATGCGCTATCACCGACACTTTTTCACCTTTTTCATACCTTTTAATCAGATTTAACTTATCTTCCATCGTAACCACATTACGCTTGGAAACACTAGCATTTTCCTTCTTAGGACCCATGGCTAACACAGACACAGTAAATGAATACTGTACGTCGCCTCTGTTTTGAATGAGAACCAGCAGTTGCGCGTATGTACAGTATACTGTACGTACATTTTAATATATTTTTAATGTGCTTTTTATTGTATTTTAAATTGTTTTTTAGCTTCTTTTATTGTTAATTTATGTACTATTATATTTATTTTAAATATATTTTTAAGGAAAAAAATTTTTTTCACGTCCGTAGGAGTGACGTAAAGTCGCACATAATGACGTTTGCTGAACTGAAATTTACTCTAGAAGAGTGGCATGAAGTCGGATTTGACGTAGGTCGAAATGGTATAAAACGGGGTATGACTGTATAGCGTTAAGACTCATCGAAGAGCGAGGACACAGAATGGACCATGACACAACAGAATCAGGAGAACAGTATCAGGAAAAGACACAACATGGGCAGCCTTGGAGGAAGATGGTAATGAGGAAGAATGAGATGAATGAGAGACGGAGGAGGACACATGGGTATACAAGCTAGATACAAGCTCAAGCACAGAAGGGAAAACCAGGAGTAAACGAAAAAGAGGGTGAGAGAGAAGGGGGAAAACACAATAACCTAGAAAGAAATGGAAGTAATTGTGGAGGGTTAATAAAGGTAGAAAGGATCACGAGTATAGATGGGGAATGACCTGAGGTAGTGGTGAATATCTGTCTTGAAGTCCTGTAGGGAAGGATGGGATTGAACAGATTGATGAGGTTTGTTCCACATGCAAGAGAAAAGAATACCACATGAGTGGATGGGAGCAGTGGGCCTGGTTCTTGGTAGTTAAACCAGAACCGGGTTATTGGCAGACCGAATAACCTTGGGCATGGCGGGGGCACAGAGTAAGGAAAGAAAGGAGGTGGCAGAAGAAAGCGTCCATCAGCCAGTATGCGATGCGAGAGTAAGTTTCATTGTCGGAGACAGTATTTACACAAGGTACATGCAAAGTTATATCAATTTCACGATTCACAAGTTAAATATGAACCATGTGTATTACTCGTTCATAAAAGAGTCAACATTTTATGGAAGGAAGGTCACGCTGTACTTGATCCAACTACAGTAAAACGAACCCAGGCAGCAAACATTGCCAGATTGACTCTGGCAAGTCACCTTTCCAGCTGTCCCAATCTGGTCCAGTGTTGTTGTCTACCTGGGAATGCTATACGGGAAACAATAAATTAAATGAGGAAAAACTGGTGAATTCCAATAAAAACTAGATATCTGCGATGCCAAAGTGATTGCCAAGAGTGAGCCTACCCCGGTGAGTAATTACAATCACTTACCCCTGGTGATCGCCCTGTGACTTACCCTTACCTCCAAATATACTGTAGTGCAATCCACCAATGACCATATATTTTTTTCGGACAGCCATATGACCTTGACCATCAATAGCTAGGGATATAGTATAAATTAAGAAAATATGTCTCCATCTATAATGTATCCATAAAACTCAGCATTGTGAAAATCGGAGGAAAATTATTGAAGTTATGATCAAAAAGGTGTTTTTTGTAAATTAGATCACAATCCTAAAAAGTAGATCAACGACACTATTCAAATATCACGTGAACAACTTCAATAGTGCAGTTACACTATTATGATGTAAAAACATCTTGGAAGGCCAAGCAGTCTGAGATTCTGCATTGGCAAAATTGAGCGATGACAAAAAACGTGTTTATTATTTTCAGACCGCCATTTGACCTCGACCACATTATTATTATTTTTTTTATCTTCAATAAATGCAGCTTGCCCTAGGCTATCTAAGAAAGGGCAATTCCGTTCCGATTAGATGAACCTCAGTCCAGTTTTGGTGAAAAATGTTAAATTTTCTATAATTGGTTCATGGCCTTAAAAATTAGCTCAAGGTCAACAAAATTACATCATCCCACGCATAATTTTTATTCCCATTACTGATGCAAAATTTAATTTCGAAAGTTTTTTGACATTGGCAGGAAAACCTAAATGGTGATTTAGTACAACTGTTAAATTGCTCATAATTTAGCCATGACCTTAAAAAGTAGGTCAAAGTCAAAAAATGTCAACCCCCGCATACATTATATTCCCATTATTGATGCAACATTGAATTCCTAAAATCCCAGCCAGCTCGGTAGGGTTAGTAATTAAAAAAAATAATGTAAATGGCGGTTTAGTACTCCTATGGGTTCGAAGAAACGCTGGGGGCATCATTAGAAATTGGGGGCACAAATTGTAGAAACAACGCCTCCAACAGCAATAACCCCTTTCCACTCCCCCAATCATACAGGGGGAGGCATAAATTTTTAAAGAAAAATATATTGATTAAATAAATAATAATCCATTAATGTTAATATAAGATAAATGAATACATTAAAAATATTAATTGAGTAAATAAATTAATAACTACTTTATGCATTTTAAGGATTATATGCAATTAAATTTGAAAACGGATTCCAAAGGAGAATTTGCGATGTTGTGGGTGAAATCCATCTGTGCTGACTTCGTTTATGGTTCCCCAACACGCACCACATGCAGTACGAGTAAAAAAAAAAATTTTTGGGTGCAGTGTCGACTTTCAGCTTCCAAGTCAACAGGCCCCAACCCCAAATCCTTTGCATTTTGGGTTTTTGAACTTCCCTTTTAACATATTTCTTCCTGCATCATCTCTTTTTGTGCCTTTTTCTGAGCAAGTTTGCTGCCTGTTTTTTTCCCCCCTCTTATTGTCGCCGAATAAGTACTATATTCATTCGGTTGCTTCCGTAGAGTCTGGGGTTAATAAAAGAGCTTTGACGCAACTTTATACAAAAGTTTCCAGCTGCTCTTTACTTTTCCTTTTATCTGGTCTCACTTTCCCGATCCACTCAATGTCTGGTGCCCTCACCTTTACTCCTCTGTAGTCTTACAATCGTACTCTTCTAAAGGCTTTCCAAGCCACTTCACACCTTGTCCGTCAATTCCCTCTTTTCCCATTACTACTTCGCTCCAGCCGCCATTATTTTGCCAGATTTCCCTTCCTTTGTCCCCCTTCTGTGTTTGTGTCACTTCCTTCTTCGTGAAATGCGTCCCCTTGGGAGGGCGCCCTTCACTATTTTGTGCCGCTCTCTCATGTTCTTAACATCCTTCACTGCTTTCTAACCTTTTAATGTTTGCTTTTTCCTGTTACTTTCCTCACAAATACTCTTAGATGAGCTTTATAGAGGCATAAGAGAAATATCGGAAGACCTCTGCTCCCCTCGATGGTATCACGGCCTGTGGGAAGCTGTTGAAATGTCACTCGAGCATAGATGTGTGCAAATGGCCCGATAGGTTTTCCAAATCCGTAGAGAGGCAGACAGGGCCACAGCACTAAATCCATCGATGTGGGTACAAAACTCTTGCAGCACCGAAAGAGAGATGTTCATAAAAATGCCATTTCTTTTCTCCAATTCACAGTAGGGCGATTCAGGCCCGACTCCGAAACCAAATGGTTAACCACAAGCCACGGGTTTAAAATGATAGCTTCTTGTACAACAGCAAGCTAGTCCTTGTGGGGGATGTTCAAAATAGGGTCCATAAGCGATCAAAATCACATCAGCTATATATAATCGTGGTTACATTTTCAGGATGGTATATTTGACTGGTGATTTATCCTGTACACAGCGACAAGGTGAAAAAGTGTTCCGTAAAAGCACAGACCGAGTGTCATATTTTCATGGCATGTTATTAATATGTGCAACATGTTGTGTGAAAGTCAGGAGAGGCTCGGGGGTGAATGGGGCATGAGTCTGGAGGAAATTAATATAACCAAAAAGAGATTACCAGATGGAAGGGTGGAATTGATCTATCAATGCTTTCCTTCCCGAGACCTAAAATGGCTTAAATACGCTGTGAGTAGGGGCATAAACCTATTAAGCCATACACATACCTCATAATTGCCAAGTGACATTAACCTATAAAAAATACCTTTACCAGTCGCTAAGAGCACCACAACTCAACCATGCCCTTCCCCACCAAATTAAAATGAAAGATAATCCACAATCAAGCGATTCAAACATTGAAAATATAAGTTCCTTAACAAGAAACGTAAACACCGGAGGAGGCCAATAGTCCAATCAAACCTGCACAAGCGTTGCCAACTGAGGGTTGTGCTCTCGTGCTCTATTTCTTTTAAATGCTGAGGATCAAGCAGGAGTTGACAAGATGGCCTAGAGGTACGAACACACACCCCCGAGCCGCCTGGTCTGTGTTTGACTATCGTCCCAGAAACAAACCGTCACCCTGGTATCACAGGCATGGTGAGGTATCAATATGTGTGCCGTCCCCAGGATAGATGTTGAAGTGGCCATCCCGTCTGCAAGCATTAGTCGATGGACGTTAAAGATCCCACAGTGTCCTTCACGAAGAGTAAACGAGCTATCGTTGGAATCCTGGGCAAATTCCAAATCCCCCCTCAGACAAGTATGCTAATCACAGCGATGTGGTGTGTAAAAAAAGAAGAAGAAGCATCAAACAATCAGAACATACCATTTCCAACGTCTTTGGTTTGACGTGTCCAGGGTTTCAACAACTATCCTCCAACACTGAGCAAGTAAACAGAGTCTGGTAGATTATTCTAAGTTATGCATATAGAGTTAGTGTTATGCATAAAGAGACCTTGCAATATTTCTATACCACAAAGCTGCTTCAAATTTGACCTTGACTTTTGTTTATCGTAGGCATGTATTACTGTCACATTGACAGGTCTTCTAAACACCGCCCGTCTTGGTGGGGTTTATAATTAAGTCCCCACAGGATGGGCCGAATCACATGAGGGACTTCAGCAGAATTCGTTCCTTGCGTCCTACCACAGTCAGAATTGCTAATTCCTCTGGGTGTTTTAAATGCAAATATTACCAATTTTAACCTCCCTCAGGGATATACCCCAAAACAGCCGAAAATAAATTATTTCTAACATGTGAAGTCTGTAATGGCGGACCAGCACACATAACATGCTTTGAAGGAATAACAGGTTTATTTACAGAAAAGGCACAAGATCACAAAAATGGAGAATCCTGACACAAAGTGACAGACATGAATGCAATAAAATCAATAAATAAAATGCATACACCCAGTATAATAAAAAGCCGTAATACACGGGAAGTAGAAGAAAAAGACAAAGTGTCATAGCCTGCCGTGGTTTTCGTAATTTGCTGTATGAAGTTAAAGGCTGTCAGTCGGCCATCTTTGGTTGGATGACAAACAAAAATCTTCCGCATATATGTATACTCAGGTACTGTATTTGTGCCAAGTTTGAAGTATATCGGTCCATGCATGTCCGAGAAATGGATGGCGACACGTTTAAGTAACAAAATGGCTGCCAGTCGGCCATCTTGGATCTGATATCGAAAAAAAAGATGGCGTGCATATGCAAACCATTATTCCTCATCTGTCTGCCAAATTTGAACAAGATCGGTACATGCATGTCCGAGAGATGGTTGGGGACGTGGTCAATATCATGTTTTTTACAATTAAAATGGCCGCCAGACTACCAGTCGGACATCTTTGATCGCATAGTGCAACAAAATGATGTGCATAGGTACACTGTCACGTATTATCTTTTGTTCAAGCATGAACAAAATTGGTCCATACATCTCCGAGATATGGTTGCGGATGCACGGATGGACAGACGGACGAGAACAAATCCATAAGCCCCCATTCTGGACCAAGTCCAACAGGAGCTAATAAAACCAAATGTCCAAGAGCACACAATCATTCATATATTCACCAAAGAGAGCCAAGAATGATCTTTTACAAAGGATACCAATACCATCTATCGGAATGGCACTAGCATGAGCAGGTTTTTGGAGTTGACACGGGGCATTCTGAACGTATTTGAAACCGTTTACGAGACACCAACTTGTGGAGCATCCTGAAAATACACTGACGACATTCTTAAACAATCCATTCCAATGCCACGTCTGTCAGAAAATGAGAGGAATCAAATATTTGGACACCTTAAAGCAAGGTCTTACATTCGCCATGTTGCAAGCCTCCTTAACATGAGGAGAAGAACCGTTTATGAGCTTACAAGACATTATCAAGCCAATGGATCATCAACAGATATAGCAATAACTAGACATCCCAGGATGACTCCTTCTCAGCACTGATACATTCGCATGACCCAACTATGCAATCAGTTTCAAAGTATTGCACACACACTCCCTGGACCTCACAAAATAAGTGTCAACACCATCTTGAGGCATCTCCATGCTGCAGCAAGCCATGCTTGCCATCCTGTGCAGCATTAAAGACTTGCACCATGACGCATCCAAGCACACTTAGTGGTCAGATCAGCATACCCAATGGATGTGGAGGCAATGGGCAAGAGTTAACTTCAGTGATGAATCCAGATTTCTCCTTGAAAGGCATGATGTCTGTGCATAGGTGTACACGAGATCCAATGTGTAATTATGCCCCAGTTTGTGCCCCTGAATTTTGTAAATGGAAGTGTCATGATGTAGGGTGGTGGTGCTGAAACCTTTCACACCAACTTGATACATATCCATGGCAATCTGATGGCCGGTCGATACATTAACAAGATCTTACAGCAACATATTGTTGCGGATTTCTCGAAGCCCGTCGACGTACAGAGGGGGTGGGGGGGGCGGTGGGGGGGGGGGGGTTAAACCCCTTTTCCCCCTCGGGTCTTCGAGTCCACGAGGCCGAGTCGCCATTCCCGTAGCGAGCGTGGGAAAGGGTATCGGGTCGACTCCACACGTACCTTCGGTACCAACGCTGCAACGAAAACGGGGACTGGACCTCGCACAAGCCACGCTAATCGAATACGCCTGAGCGGTTTGCGTATCACGTGACTCGTGCCGTTACATTTATTGAACCCGATTTGAGCGGTTTTATTCGTGCGATGCTGGGCCAATAGATGGAAATGACGGGAACGATCAAATAGGAGAAAGAACACGGGTTTATTTACAATGTACAAGGTGAAGAGACACAGAGCAGGCACTTAAGCAGTCTTAACTTAAAACCCAGACAAAGGGCCCACCCACTCACGCAGGGAAAAGGAGGAAGGACAGTTCGAGCTCCTCACGCGTCCTGGCGCCGTTCACTCTGGACAGCTCGCCCGGCATGGCCCTCGGTCGTTCACGGCACGTGTGCTGGGAGCGCAGGCAGGGAGATCGGGCGTCTGTGGCTCCGGAATGGATAGTCTCCACAAGCGCGATTAATACAGGCAGCAGCAGAGCGCAGGGCACGGGGAGAGTTCGTGTACAGCAACTATAACAAGCAAGGGACTTGACTCGTGCTGCGACAATGTCTCTTTCTCACTGCTCAATCACCATTAACCAACCACGAACCAACTCTCTCCCAGCGAGACTGACCGACTCTGACTCAGGGGCTGGGCGACTGACGTGGGCGGGGGCTCGGGCAGGGTTTTATATGGCCCCTCCCCGGTCCTACCCGAATGTTCCAAGCCCCTCCTCTCGCCGCCGTTGTGAGCCACTCCCCTCGAGCTCCGATTGGTGGCTCGCTGCTTACCGGCCACTCCCCTGCAGCTCCTCCCTTCGGCCTTGCCAGACTTGTTCCAGGCCGAACACGTGGCATTCCAGCCCAAAAGAACACCTAACTCACTGGCCTGCTCAACGCAAACTAACACAGGAAAGGAGACTACGCTTACATTTACGAAGAAATAACTGAACTAAAACGAGGCTACATGTTGTGGTGGAACTACCTACGAGGGGGGTCATCCTTTATTCACAAAACCGCAACAATATGTTGCCTACCCTTCAACAACATGGTCCAGGAATCATTTTTACAGTATGCATGATGATCTTGCTTATGCGGCCATTTGATCAAAGAACATTCGTGCCAATGCCAACTTTAACGTCATGGCTCCGTAGCCTCCCATCTCTTCAGAAATAAATCCAATTGAACATCTCTGGGGTATCATTCAATGTCACATTTGAACCTTGCTAAGACAGCCACAGACCCTCAATGAGCTGGAACTAGAGCCGATTCGGTCATTTAATGCCATTCACGAGGTTCAGATTTGAGTTCCCATAGGTCAATGTGACAACGGTGAAATGCAGTGACTGCTGCTCGTGGTGGACATACTTATTTGTTTGTTATTGAGATTTTTACTTCCATGTTGGATCCGTATGTGAAAACATTCGCCAAAATGGAGCATTATGTGATTAGGCCACAACGAAATGGCCATGTAGTTAAATCACAATTTATCTCTATCAGAGGTTTGCACCTCTTTAGCCTGGTGTTGGCTTAGCGGTTAGGGTGCCGGCTTGTGATCCTAGGATCCTGGGTTCGAATCCCGGTCAATCGCTGAATTAACGCTAGGGGGGTCGACTCAGCCTGTCATCCTTCCGAGGTCGGCAAATTGAGTACCAGCTTGCTGGGATGAATGATCCCGGTGTGTACCCCGGTTTAGAATAGGTACACTGTATCCCTGCGCATCGTAAGAGGCGACTAAGGGTTGGCATCCGGCCATAAAAACATTGCCTCAAACAGGGAACCATGATTGTCATGGGACCCGCAAGGCTAAACCCCGCTCTAGCGGGGAAAATGGCCTTAAAACGATCATTCATTCATTCAGAGGTTTGCACCTCAAACTGTGTCCCATTATGTCGCATAAATGTAATCGCAACAACTACACAAGCAACAATCACATATTCAGGGTTTTTTTAGTATCAGCAACCAATACCCATAATCCTGAGTTTCCTGCTTTAATGCACGTACTGGAAATGAAGATGGTGGCAAAGGACACAACAAAGAGGATGTACTGTATATGGGAAATAGTTATGAAATTCCTGGTCAATAAAAAAAAATTCAAACCAGTTGAGATTTAAGAAAGATTGGCTGCGGGGTCCGCTGATGATTTCCTGCCAAGGTTATGTACACGCTTTATGAGAAACAAAAGTGTTGGTCAAGTTTGAACCTCCTAAAGTTATTCCACATCACTCAATATAATATTCTACTCAAATTCACTTAACACGACCAATAAAAAAACTACGACGACTGTTGTCACAACAATACCAGAATAGGATGCCCAAACTAAATAAAAATCGTCTGTTTATGTTTACAGGTGATTTCACTCCATTATTGCCATATCAACAACAAGGACTTCACCACAAGCTTCCAGAACTCCACATCTGAGCTAGAATTTGAAATAAGACATGGCCTGTAAAAGTTACAAATGCAGGTCTTGACTTTTTGGCAGTTGCTGAAATGGTTCCCAGCATCAATGAAAGATAACTCTGTGGGTAAACCCCCAGGCAGAAAAACAGTTTTTTTATGGATTGTGGAGCGGAGACATTGGCAATGGCCAAAGCAACCTGGAATTCTGTATAAAGCCTGGAGCGGCTCATTACGCCATGCCCATTGTGCGGGCCAGCAAGTGCGCCAATGCAGCAGGGATACACTTGGTGAAGTCAGAACTCACAACAATTGTGCACGGAGCAGTGGTTTTGGAACCCCTCAGAGAAAAGGATGAGAGGCGAGCAAACAAATGTCTGCTGGGATTATTGAAACCCCAGAATACTCCTGCCGAAGCACAGTACATGAATATACAAGGAAATTAAAGGCAGCTCCAGCTGAACTGTAAATTACATAGCAATGGCCACAGTATTGAATCACTCATGCCAAGCTAATATCGATTGTTGTATTATAGTATCGTTGACCACTTCCAGAATGCAAGCTTAAATGGTGGCTGTCTGGCATGGGACAGTGGGATGAATGACTAGTCCTGAGCACAGCCTGGGTGCCATACAAAGGCTGCCCGCTGCGTCTGCCATCAAGGTCCGGAAAGGTAACCTAGCAACGGTACCCTCTTGTGACCCTCATCTCACTACGGGATGGGGAAAAATCCATTTGCAGCAATATACAGATGGGCAAGGAGTGTGCACACTGGTGGGGTTAAACACATACACACACCTACCCACTTCTTCATATGTAGGTAAAATTACAACATCTGATTTACAACATACTTGTAATTTACAATTACAACATACTCCCCCCAAGCCCTCTCCCTCCCACACTTCTCCCTGCTCTCAAATGTTGTGTTTGTGTGCTTCCCCTTCTCTCCCCATCTTGTCTTTCGCTCCCTCTTTTATATATTTTGTTTGTCTGGTTGATTTGTTTGTGAAATAAATGTTAGCTCTTTCACGAGCCTCGATTCAGTATACAAAAAAAAACATGCCATATTTGACAACTAAAATAACACCACTGAAGATGAGTTTCAGAACAAACATATTGCCTTGGAGAGATTACAGGAAAATTCAGAGGAAATTAAACAGATATGTAAACGAAATGGAAACAAATGCGTTACCTCGCTACCCCCTTGATACATACCCCTTCCAACGTAACACAATGTATGGACATATCAAGGTGTCTTGATACACTTCACCATTAAAAAAAACTGAACATGCATAGAATTGCGAATGTAATTGTTGAAGAACTGTTCTGAAATCTTTCATTCCCAAAACTGTGATGAGAAACCAGGAACCGAATGCCAGAGGATGAGGAGATGAAAGTAGATCTCCCTGCTTCATTCCATTTTCCTTTTCTAACATTCAACAAAGTCTGGCATCTCTGAGAAAAACTCAGGTCAAGAGAAAAACACCAGTTAATATATTCATATTTGATGCACACTGAGGTGGTCCAGGTTAATCCAAGGTGATCGACTTCACACGTCCTCAGCAGCAGGACAATTTGCCTGAGCAATCTCCAATACTGTTGTCACAATTTCCCTTTCAGGATTGTTTCCGCAAGATTTACAATGTCCCAAAGGATATTTATGATGAAAGATTGCCGCCATATACAGCTCAGGTGGTATCATGCTCATGGCTCACTGTTGAGTCGTCTAGTCAGACTAACAGATGACAACGTTGGGTGTGATTAAAATATGCCATTCTGATGGGGTGCCAAGAGGAGATGCTGCATCGTAGAGCTCACTGTCCATTGAAGCCAACTGCCTAGTCCGCATTTAAGCTGTGGACACCATTGAAGATCCCACAATATATTTCAAACTGAGTAGGCAATTGTGTGTCGTAACCATAGTCAAACTCCCTGATGGGAGTCAGCTGTATAACGAGCACGATCTGCAATAGGTTGAGGCACTGGGGTGTGCGTAATGCACTCGTGAAACGTGAAAAATGGCCTTCTCTTGCATTTAAGTATCCTTGTATCCCCTGGTATAGATCCCAAACCTTAAACAGCAAGTACAGTTGTTTTGGGCTATGTTTATGTGCCTTAAAAACCAAAAACAACCTTCTTTTCCTTTCCAGGCACTCTGAAATAATTGGTTAAATCTTCTCCCTGAAGATATTTCAAGCTTTACAACATTCTGGCCAAGACTTTTGAAATTCTTTGAATTGCATATCAGAAGCCATTTGCATATCAGTTGTGAGTACGTTATTCTTTCATGACTGCTGCTGAACATAACACATTACGCCATGTTACATTTAAACAGGTTATTCAGAAATCCAACGGATGAGTTTCAATTATTTTCATGATCACCATCAATTCGATAGCAAAACTAAATATATATGTACATATATATGTACATATATATGTATATTATAAAACAGGCGTGTCTGTCTGTCTGTCTACTCCCAAACTACTCCCTCAGTTTTGGGGCTAGCCCTGCCAAACCTCCTGTGGAACGTTTTGGGGTCCCAGCAGATGTTGTAAGGTAGGCAGGAGGTTTCAAAAATTCCTCAATAAAATTCTGATTTTGAAATTAACTCGATACAAACCTGCCACAAATCCGGAAGTGGACAGATGACGGTAATGAGCTGCTTTGATAATATCCCAATACAACAGTCATTTAAAACAGTATTTTGTTAAAGTATCAATTTATGATTGGAATGACATTTGGAATCGAGTGAATACAATTACGATTTTGAATTCGTAATTGTATTCACCCATCTGTACAGAACTACTCCACATCCAGATTTAAATATTTGTTTATGTCACGAATGTTGGTCAAAGTTTATTTTTTATATTAATGCTGTTTGGAATGAAAATAGAGATATTGAATTTAAGTGAAGGACGAAATGCCGTGACGGTTTCTACTTTCCAAGCGTGACATTCGCGGATCGCCATATGCAGATTCGCCACTGACTGGGTATGGAACCATTCAAACGGGTACATTTTTCATGGAAGTCTTTCACTTACCTGCTGTCCATTCTTGATGTTTGACTACAGGTGGCACAGGAATGTAAATTTATTGGTTCCATGGTTTCCCAATCCTAATTTTTTTTAACCTAAGTCTTTCACGAACCTGCTGTCCATGTCTGACATGCGACTGAAGGTGCTACAGGAATGTGGAATTTATTGGTTTAGCATATATGATGCTATGTTTAGCATATAGACTGCAGCGATGTTTTTTTTTTTTTTTTTTTTTTTTTTTTTTTGTATACAAGATCGAGGCTCGTGAAAGAGCGAACATTAATTACACAGAAAGACAAACCGACACATAAAACATATAACATAGGGAGCGGTAGACAAGATGGGGAGAGAGGGGGAAGGACACAAACACAACATTTGAGAGCAGGGACCGAGAGACATGGAGACATCGAGAGATCTGAGAGAGGGCGAGGGCTTTGGGGGGGGGGGCGGGCGTGGGAAGGGGGCAGTGGGAGAGGTATAAAACATATGGACACTGCCAGGACTTCCAGGAAAGAAGTTGGAATTTCAAACAAGGTGGATCTGGGGTGAATTAGCGGGGGTAGAAAAGATCAAGGTTTTGGATGGGGGAAGATAAGAGATGGTGGTGAACAGCTGTTTTAAAGACCTGGAGAGAGGAGTGGGATTGAAGGGAGTGAGGGAGTTTGTTCCAGAGGCGGGAGAAAAGAGGAATGAAAGAGTGAAGGTGAGCGGAGAGCCGAGATTTCGGCAGTTTAACCATCAGAGGGTTGCTGGCAGATCTTGTGCGACCTGTAGGAATATTTGGGGGACAGAGCACAGAGAGAGCTGGGGGTGCAAGGCCGGAGAGGAGTCGGTAGAAGACAGAAAGACCACCTACCTGCCTGCGGTGAGTGAGTGAAAGGCCCTCAGAGATAGCTTCATCGCGGGAGATTCCAATAATTCTGAAAGCTTTGGTTTCAACAGCGTGAAGCCGAGCTAGGTGTGAGGCAGGAGCACCGGCCCATAGGGGAGAACAGTATTCCATTGAGCTGCGGATGAAAGCCTTGTATGTGGTGAGGAGCTCAGGTGTGCCGAGGAAGGACTTCGCACGACGGAGGATGCCCAGTCGGCGACTGGCTTTGGAGGCCAGCTTGGAAATGTGGTTTTCCCAAGAAAGATCATGGCAGATAGTGAGACCCAAAATCTTGAGCGACAGAACTTCTTGGAGAGGATTGTTGAGAAAGTAGATGGGAGGGTTGTCCAGTCGATCTTTTCGGAGAGACATAGTAAGAGTGTGAGATTTGTCAGGATTGAAAGACATGTTCCACTTGTTTGACCAGTCTGTGATTTTGTCCAGGTCTTCAGAGAGTGAGGAGGCAGCAGACTGCCGATCTGAGGGAAGAGGAATGGAGCGGCAGAGAGTGGAGTCATCAGCAAAGAGATAGAGAGGATTTTCGAGAGAGTCAGAGAGATCATTGATGAAGACCAGAAAAAGCACGGGGCCCAGAACACTGCCTTGGGGAACTCCAGCCTGAACAGGAAGAGGAGATGAGAGAAACCCATTCAGGGCCACACGTTGACGACGACTAGAGAGGAAGTCCGCCAGCCATGCGTGGAGATTTCCATGGATACCAAAGGAGGAGAGTTTGGTGAGCAGAGCGGGGTGCCAGACCGTGTCGAAGGCACGTGATATGTCGAGGGAGACAGCTCTAATTTCCTGTTTGGCATTGAGGACCTCCATCCATTGTTGAGACAGCAGAAGCAGCATGTCCAGAGTAGAGTGACCTGGTCTGAAACCAAATTGATGATCAGAGATCAAGCCATTGGAGAAGAGGAAAGATTTCATATCAGAAGCAATGATGGATTCCATGACTTTGCTGATAATTGGGAGAAGGCTGATTGGTCTGTAGTTGCTAGGATCTGTTTTTGCACCTTTTTTGTGCAAAGCGGTGATGTTGGCTGATTTCCAAGCAGATGGCAGTTGACCTTGAGCAAAAGAGAGGGTGAAGAGAACAGAGAGAGGGTGAGATAGAGCAGCAGAGCAGGATTTTAGGACCCGTGGGCTGATGCCGTCGGGTCCAGTTGCAGAATCAGAGTCGAGGGTTGACAGAAACTTTTCCACCTTGTCAGGAGGAAAGGACACGGAGTCCAGGAGCAGCAGGGTACGACTGGGTATGGTGGGTACAGAGAGGGATGGGTTTGGGACACAAGATTTAGAGGCAAACACAGAGTTGAGGCATTCAGCTTTTTCACGTGCGGAGTCAGCTGTGTAGCCGTTTGAGGTAAGGGAGGGGATGGAGGGGGAACAAACACCAGAAACGGATTTGACCAGACGCCACCAGGATTTGGAAGAGGGAGACAGATAAGAGAGTTCGGTCTTGAGAACGGAGAGATATTGTTTCCTGGCTCTCCTGAGGGTGGACACACACTTGTTTCGGGCTTTGTGAAAGGAAATGAGATTTCCTTCCGTTGGATTTGCTTTCCAGGAGACGAAGGCAAGTTGTTTCTGGGCAACAGCCTCACCACAAGATTCCGTGTACCATGGACGGGAGGAAGGGTATGACAACTGAAGACGAGATGGGATAAATCTGTGCATGAGAGAGAGCAATTTACTTTGGAAGAATTCCCAGGATGAGTTGATGTCAGAGGTGGTAGAGATGGGAGACCAGTCCAGATGATTGATGGCTGCTTGAAGACCGTGCCAGTTGGCCTGAGTGAAATGCCAGACTCGTCGACGCTGAGCAGGCTCCCTGAGGATGGTCAGAGAGATGTCCACTTTAACAAGGACATGATCAGATGATCCGATCGGAGCAGAAGAAGAGCAGCAGACATTTTCAGGGAAGTTAGTCATAACCAAGTCCAGAAGAGAAGATGTTCCGTTGACTGAGATCCGGGTCGGGAAATTGACAGATTGTGTCAGTCCCAGTGAGTCGCAGAAGTCCTTTGCTGAGGAGCCATGGCTGGTGAGAGAGGTACCCACACCCAGCCAACTGGCATGATGACAGTTGAAATCACCACATATGAGGAAGAGAGAGTTGGGATGAGTAGATAGAAGTTGGTCCATATCATCAGACAGCGAGATGTAGATGGAGTCATCACTGTTTGGTGGACGGTACAACACACATATGAACAAGAGGTGGGAGCGAAGGGGAAGCCGTAGCCAGAGGTATTCCTGGGGGTGAGGTGGAGAGAGTGCAGTGCAGGGCGAGTGAGGAAGAGAGTTTTTGATAAAGATAGCAACCCCGCCTCCAGGACGAGGCTCAGGTCTATCATACCGGAGGAGGGAGTAGCCCGGGAGAGATACTATGGAATCAGAGACATCATAAAGGAGGAAAGTTTCTGTTAAGCAGATCACGTCTGGTTTGACAGAAGCAACCTGTATGGAGAGATCAGTTAAGTTTGAACGAAGGCCCCGGATGTTTGACGTCCATACCGTTAATGAAGAGGAAGGGGGAGCATCAGATACAGAGCAGGGGGGAGGAGGGGTAGGGTAAGATGTGGAAGAGGTGGAAGAGGTAGGGAGAGCTGTTGAAGGTGTGTCAGAGATTTCAGAATAGCTCGGAGAAAGGGAAGGATGGGGCGGACAAAAGGTTTGATGGTGATTGGGTGAGCCACAATGAGGTGTTATTTGAGGAGGGGGAAGAGCGAGGCAGAAGGTTGGGGGAGATGGAGGTGAGAGTTTGAAGGGGGAAGAAGCGGGGAGGACGCTTTGAGGAGGGGGAGTGAGAGGGGGGAAATTGAGAAGCAATGAGGGTGGGGAGATTTGAAGGGGAGGGGTGAGGGGGGAGTTTGGGAGGGAAGGGACAAGGGGAGGGATTTGAAAGGGATGGGATATGGGGGAGATTTGGAGGGGAGGGGTGAGGCAGGAGTCTAGGAGGGGAGGGGCGAGGGGGCGTCTTGGCGGGGAGGGGTGAGGGGGTAGTTTAGGAGGGAGGGGGCAAGGGGGGAGATTTGAAAGGGATGGGTGATGGGGAAGATTTGGAGGGGAGGGGTGATGGGGAAGATTTGGAGGGGAGGAGTTATGGGGAAGATTTGGAGGGGAGGGGTGAGATTGGATTTTTGAAAGTGTACGATTTATGGGAAACGAACATTTATTGCAAAATGAGTTTCTTGTGACCTTCGAGTTAAAAATACGTTTAAGGACGCTGGATGGAGGATGGAGTGCAGGAGAGTTTAGGGAATGTAGAAAAAAGGCACTATAGGAGATGGATATTTTTTTGGGGATGAATTGATTTGGTGAGCAAGTCGAAAGCAGCCTTTTAAAGAAGAAGAAGAAAAAGGTGTTATAAAATATGACGGAATACATAACTTGAGGGGAAAGTGTAAACATTGAAGGTTAATGAGTGAAAACTATCTGAGGAAATGGGGGAGAAACACGTGGTCGAAGAACGAACGAACGAATAAGAATGAATAAACGAATGAGAACAGAGAAGGAAATGTTTTTTTTTTTTGTTTTTTTTTTTGAGTTGAGATTTACACAAGGAAGTAGGCTATGGGTGAAAAGACTGGGAATACAGAGAACGAAAGTTATTGGATCACAAACGACGGACCACTGAGAGAAAAACAAAGCCTCAAGGTTGTACAGTGCACACTGTACAAGGCCTTGCTCGCGACACGGCAAACAGACGATCAATTTATGAAAGATAAACACCGAGAAACAACCAAAGTTGCACACAATAACTTCAAACACCGAAAGATAAATACAGTTTCGACAAAATACAATTGTGAACAGACTTAACTTCGAAAAACGTGGAGACCGTGTGGAGCTTCGAAAATCCCTGCCGCCGTCTCCAAGATCTCGCGAGATCTCCAAGGAAAGGAGATCTGCCGCCGTCTCCTCTCCAAGGATCTCCAAGGATCTCCAAGGATCTCCTTTTTAACATTTTTTAACCATTTTAGCATTAATTCATGCTTTATCATTCACTGTTTCTGCATTCTCTGTTTGCTTATGGCCATAAGCCATAAGATATGATACCTGCCATAAGGCCATAAGAAAAACAGACAATGCAGAAACAGTGAATAAAATTTGAATTAATTGTCGGTTTGAATTAATTATCGCAGGTTTGAGGACGTCCGATGGGACCCGTGAAGATAAGTTCGTCATTCTCCTTTCCCTCGAGTGTAAAGAACGCCGTCATTTTTGATTGAACATCTCGGAGTGTTAAGCTCGTTTGGCTATCCCTTTCCTTGGAGGATTTTAAGCCCTAGGAACTGGACATTATCAAAGCAGCTCATTGCCGTCATCTGTCCAAGTCTGGATTTGCGGCAGGTTCGTATTGAATTAATTTCAAAATCTAAATTTCATCGAGGAATTCTTGAAACCTCCTGCCCACCTTACAACATCCGCTGGGACCCCAAAACGTTCCACAGTAGGTTTGGCGGGTTAGCCCCAAAACTGAGGGAGCAGTTTGAAGACAGACACTCCTTTTATATTTATATATATATATATATATATATATATATATATATATATTTATTCATTTATTCATTTATTTATTCATATAATATATACACACACATGGTAGTCCAGATACCCTGGGCACATTTTGAAGAAAGATACCTGCAACAAACAAACAACTAAGTTTATTATTGTTCTTTAGTGCAAAACAAAACATGATTACTTGTTAAACAGTCTAATCAGTCTAATATACATGAAACAGATCAGTTCAAATGTTCAAACTGCTTTCCTTCATGGACTATGCACGGCCGTAGCCGTGACGAAACACTCTGACACGCAGTTCTGCATGTTTCAGTCGTCAAGGCAGCAGTTCCATTATGGATTAATTGTTTCAAGTCTCTAAGGGTCGTATGATTCCTCGCATACACTTTGTGTTTGAGGAAACCCCAAAGGAAGAAATCACAGGGTGTTAAATCACAAGACTGCAGCGACCATTCAACCAGACCATGACGGCCAATCCATTTGTCTGTAACGTTCAAATCAAGGGCCTGGCGTACACTGGCAGCATAATTAGCAGGTGCACCATCATGCATGAATCACATTCGGGCATCATTGAGTGGAAATACATGCTCCTCCAACATTAGAAGGTAATTTGCAGCATTCACATTTTCTTCGAAAAATATTGGTCCAAAAATGCCTCCAGAAGAAATTACTGCCCAGACAGACACACTAGCTTGATACTGGACATTGTGCTCAATAGTAAATCGTGGGTTGTATACTGCCAATATCACGCTGTTATGACGATTCACAGAACCAGATAAAGTAAACTTGGATTCGTCTGACCACAAGATCCTGTTCTGCAAATCATTGTCCACATCCATTAACTCAAGCAATGTCTCACATGCCTCAACACACCTGTCAAAATCATCCTCAGATAGTCGGTGAATTAATCTGGGTAGTTATGGTTTCGCATTAAGGTCTTTTAGTATTCTTCGAATCGATGATCGGCTTATGTTGGTGACGTTTGATAAACGACAAGTTGATAATGGTGTGTTACTGTCGAGTTGTTGTTGAATGATCATTCTGCTTTCCTCAGTTCGAACAGTATGAAGTCGACCTGGTGACTGTTTTGGAAGAATGCTGCCGGTTTCATCAAACTGCTTGTTTATTCTGCCAGTGGTTTTTCTGTCAATTGCGTCGGCGCCACATTCTTTGACAAGTTGTCTGTGAACTTCAGCCGAATTTCCAGATACAGAATACAAGCATACAGCGCGAATTTTCTGTCTCACGATATCCTCTGTCATATTAGGGCATCTCATTCACAATGAACTGAACTTATGCAAAGACAAACGTGTGCAGCACAGTGAGCAAAGCTCACCCCGATCCATATCACGTGATGCCTGTGCGTGTTGAAGTGGTCACATCCATTTATGAGTAATCAGGTTTTGTTTTCACCAAAGAACAATAATAAACTTAGTTGTTTGTTGCAAGTATCATTCTTCAAAATGTGCCCAGGGTTTCTGGACCAATATATATACATATATATATATATATTTTTTTTTTCAGCACAGAGTGAATATCATTTCATCGTCAATTATATCAAAATCCTGGAATGTCATGCAGTTTGTCAAAGAACCCCACATTAACTGCAACAGGTTATAACATCGACTCCACAGAAAAATTAAAATTAAAAATAATTTTTGGCTCACCCAACCCATTGCTGGTTATATCGTGCATTCTTTTTAAAACGTAGTCGACCGACAAGGATAAAATTGTAGGCCCACCTACCTTGAAAATATATCCTCAAAGATGACATTATAAGTAGAGGTCATTATACACCATTGACCTTTCCATGGACCAGGGTAATGGATGGATTCTGACACTAATGATCCGAGATGGACTTTTACAAATGACGCATTATTTGAGTACGCGACGGTAAGGTCACCAGCAATAAAGGTGCCAAGGAGGAAAATTAGTCTTGTACTATGTTTAGGCATATGGAACAAGTTCCTAACTCGATGGGAGCACATCCAGCATTTTCTACAACAGATAATCAAGTGATCGAAGAAAATAAATCTTGAAACATCTTACAACTGTAAAGTAAAAGTCCTCATTGGCAATGTGTATGGAACTTTATAGAACGGTACGAATGACTATTGCTCCTTTGTTGTCTGTTTTAAAATTACAGTTACGCTGTTCACGTCGAGCATGGAAAGGTATGCATAGAGGCCATAAATCACGGATTTATTAATGCATTCGGTGTTTGAGATCGTCCAAACGAAAATGGCAACGAAAATCACAACAACGTTTACACATGTTGGCACTTTTATCCAAATACTGCACTAATCGTACGTTTGTCTGGTGTTGATCTTATTCGCATTTCAATCGTAGCAGCAAAACTGATTTAGAGATCATTTGTAAACAATGTACAAAGAAAACAAAATAGATAATGTATATCTCATTGGGAAATATTTTTCCCTTCATTCAATATTCTGGCCCGGATGTGTTTCTTTAAAATGGATGCTGCACTCCAAAAGCTGCCATAGCTCAATGATTTGCCAGCCAGAGTAAAAGGTTGCTGCATGAGTCAGACATATTTAATTTCCTGTACAAGTGTGAAGCAGTACATTGAACTGTCATTTCACTCGTGACCCCACATTTGCAGTGAGAAAGGTAAGGCGAGGGTCGTGAGATTGGATCATCACATCCTGAATTGCATGTAATCATACATTTAACCCAAACATTATTGCATCCAAAATATGGAAGCAGCAAATGTCTGTCTACCTTTAGTCAAAATAATTTCCTTCAATAAGAGAAAAATTGGTTAGATTTTTTTTTTCCTGATAAAATATTTTTTGAATAATAATTTATACTTGAATTAATTTATTTGAATAATTTATTTGAATAATAATTTGAATAATTATTTTTGATAAAATATTGAATATTTATCCCCTGATAAAAATGTCTCATGCAAGAAGAGACGAGATGTACCATCTTACTATAATTCACCAAATGTCCGTCTGTCTGTTCCCAGGTACCGCAAAAACGGCCGAACCAATTGCAACGAAATTTTGGTTGGGTAATCCTGCGACCCCCTGGAGTAAAATAGGCTATATTGTTTTTCCAATTTTTCCAATTTTCCAAACATGATGGAATAATATTTACCGATATGAAGAGTGATGTGGCTTTTATTTAAATTCTTCAAATACTGTTTAGATTTTGATGATTTGCGTGTGATATTATTTAACGGATGTTTATATAAATCGTTTAAAATAAAATAAAAAGCCTTCAATTTCTGATATTTTGCCTTTTCATTTGCGCCTCCCAATTGAAGCCCCACCCTTAGGGCGGGTACCGTTGCTAGTACCTTTAATAGATCATTAGTGCTGCTGAAGCAGTTTCTTAGCTTGGGTTATTATGCTGGGTGGATTATCATCACCTTCCCAGTAGTCAGTCCAGCAGGAATTTGGAATTTGTACAGGGTGTGCCGGCGATAGCTCGCCTACTCTTTGCAAAGGACACCGTGGGATCTTTAACATTCACCAACTAACGCAGACAGATGTGACGCCCAATCTAACGTACATCTGAAGGATGTACATAGATTCCTTGCCCTGCCTGTGAAACACCAGGAAGACAATTGAGAGCTGGGCTAGGTTCATACCCGAGTTAGAGAGCACAGAGGTGAGTGTGCTTACCTCTTTTGTGCTTTTTGAAGGATTGAAAAAAAGTAATGTAAAATTTTTTACAAGCACAAAAATACGATTAAATATAGGAAAATATAATAAATTAATAATTAGTTTACATTTTTATTTTTGCTTAAAAAGGAAATAATTTTTTCTCCCATCCTATCTCCCTTTCTTTCTCCATACACCTCCTTTCCCTCCAATTGCTCAACTTCCCTGAATTTTCTTTCACTTGTCTTCATGAGCCTGACCTCCATTCTCTCTACTATCCTCACACTTTCCCTTCTCAATTTCAATTATATTCCTTCAATAAACCTCAATTTACCGAAATGGAAATTGAAGAAAAGAATGTAATGTAATTCAATAATTTTACAAGTACAAAAATACTATTAAATATAATAAAAGAAGAATTTGTTCAAAAATTTTATACGTTTTTGAAATGATCATTCACGTGGATTAATCCGAAAGAGCCCTGGTTGATGTCATAGTGTCAATCTATAATAATAATAATTATAATTGTCAGTGTCTCAGTCAGTGTGTCAGTGTGTGTGTGTCTCCTCTGTAACTCCAAAACCATGAAACCTATTGGCCCAAAACTTTGCATGCATACAAAGGGAACTTCAACTCAATGCATGAATGAAAACTGGGGAATTGGATAAATTTAAAAACCACTTTTGAAGATAATTAATGGGTTAATTGAAATATAAGCAAAAACAGGCATTACCCTTGGTCAGCCGCTTTCACCTCTCAGTGGGCTTAATCCGTTCGGCCAAATCAAAAATGTCACGCCTTAAAACAGGTCATAATGGTTTCTATATGATATAGCTTCATATCTACGAATCACTGCATACATTGCTGATCACTTGCCAAGCCAGCCATTCCTTATCAACCAATGCTTGCTAGCCATGTGAAATAGTAGATAGCAGTGTAAATGACTTTTTCTCATTTTTGAGAATACATTTACAAATTGACATTCAAGACAATGTTTGGTAATAAAATAAATCAAGTGCATATATAAACGTTGTGCTGCCGTCCCTAAGCGTAACGGTACGTAATTCGACAGCCAGTCAAACTCTATTCATGAACGACATGGGAGTCAGGGAATAGCCTCCAAGCTCCAAGTGTTTTTAACGAAGCCACACAAGCATGCAGTCAATGAACAAGGAGTAAAACTGAAAAGGATATGAAATACAGGACAGTTACTAACAAGGCTCCAAGCAATGCAATTACAGCAATTACAACAAAATGCAAATTCAGCACTCTGCCGATGTAAAACAAAAATCCACATGACCTAGTAAGTGTCAACTCATGCTTGATGACACCAGCTACCAGGCCAGGCCAACCAAGCCATCAAATGCAAACTCAGCACATAATATAACATGTTTCAATCTCTATATATGCAAAATTCTTTCTGAAATAACAGGCTGAACTGCCAAATGACCCCCTTGTACTTACAGGAAATGATTTTGAAGGCGTAACAACGAGGGTTGTGAGGGAATAACTCAGATACAAGTTATGAAGGCTCAGAGACATCGCTTCCTCTTACGTCCCATCCTGTTACATCACTTCCTCTTAGGTCACACCCTGTTACATCACTTCCTACTACATTAACAGAAACAGTCAGTTGGGGGCACCAACACACAAAGGTGCACAAAATATCTCTCTTATTATAATAGAGCAAACGTATATGGTTATGTATGTCGCTATGTCTGTATGTATGTTTATATGCGACGAAAACGTCTTCTTCTTCAAAAAATTTTTTACCACCCTCTTAATTAACCCTCTTAATTGAGTTAAGACCGCTGAGATCCCTCAGACCTTTGATGACACTTTAAATCCCCCAAGACCCTTCAGACCACCAAGACCCCTGAAGACCCAAAATACCCTGAAGACCCCCAAAGACCCAAAAGACCCAAAATACCCTACAAGGCCCTGAGGCTCAAAAAGACCCTAAATACCCAAAGACCCAAAACACCCCGAAGACCCAAAACACCCTGAAGACCCAAAACACCCCGAAGACCCAAAACACCCCGAAGACCCAAAACATCCCAAAGACCCAAAACACCCTGAAGACCCTAAACACCCCGAAGACCCCAAAGACCCAAAATACCCCGAAGACCCAAAAGACCCCGAAGACCAAAAAGACCCCGAAGACCAAAAAGACGCCGCAGACCAAAAAGATACCCTGAAGACCAAAAATACCCCGAAGACCCAAAAGACCCCGAAGACCCAAAAGACCCCGAAGACCCTTAAAGACCAAGAAGAACCAAAAGAACCATAAGACCCAAAAGCCCCTGAAGACCCCGAAGACCCAAAAGACACTGAAGACCCAAAACACCTCAAATACCCAAAATACCCTTAAAGGCCCAGAGGATCCAAAATACCCTGAAGACCCAAATGGCCCTGAAGACCCAAAACACAATGAAACCCAAAAGACACCGAAATGGTCAAAGATGCCTACCCCTCTGAAACAACGTGTGGTGAGGCGCGCTAAGCGCACCGAGTCACGCTAGTGTGTACAATGGGCAGAATATGCCAGCAGAGGGCATCACTCAAAAATGTACAAAACACATGCATAAAGGGGGGAACAAACGTGTTCCGTGGTCTTGATTAAATTTGACAAAAGTTTAAAATGTAAACTTCACCTCAAGAAGCCAATTTTTATGGCTGGTACACATTATGGTGGTACCTGCAGTTTGGGTCGCATCCCTCAATGGAAGCCCATGTTGTTGTCTTTTAAAATTTTCAATAAAATTCAAATTCAAATTTAAAAAAAAATCAATAAAAAATGTAAAAAAAGAAAAAAAAAAAAGAAAAAAAAAAGCTTTAAAAATGGTATGTACTGTTTGAAAGTGACAGGTGGTAATTCCTGTTTGAACGGGACATCTGAAGACACGAAGTTTACATTTTTAGCTCTTGTCAGTTACGAACATCTGGACATCCTACCCACCCTGTTTCCCATTAAGTCTCCCTACCAAAGGCAAGTCAACCCCCTCTCCACCTACCTCTCAATACCCACTACCAGACGCAAGTCGAGAACCCCTTCCCCCTCTATCCCCCTCAAGTCCCCCTACCAAACGCAACTCCAGAACATCCCCTTCCCCTCCCCACTTCCCCTAGCCTCTTCTTTCCCCTATCTGCCTTGCTCCTGCCCACCCTCAGAAGTGTATAGTGACGTGTGGTAGGGCATCACTCTCCCCCTTCTCTGCCCCCTCCCCCCCAACTCTGCCTCCTCTTACTCACTCCGCCTTCTTCGCCTTTCCCCATTTCTTGCTCCCACACATTCCTCACTCGCTTCCTCACCCACCCTTCCTAGCTCCTCGTCCCTTTCTCCTCACTCCCTCTTTCTAGCTCCTTGCTTCCTCGCCTCTCCCCCCCCCCCCCCCACTCATCACCCACCCCTCCACACTCCCCCTCCTTTCTCCCCCACATTCCACTCCCCCGCCCCCCCCGTTTTTTATCTCCTCCCCCACCCCACTTGATATCCCATCAGCGAAGCGATGGGTTGTATTTGTCAGTGATAAATAATAAAAAGTATTTATTTCAGTAAAAATTTCAAACAACTTAGAGGATAAAAAACATTTTTTTTCATTAGTTGCCAATTGTAGATGTCTGGCGTGCCTGTTGATGTGAAATAACCCCCAACGTGTATGTTATTGACGACACATGAACTTGTCTTTTCCTTCAAACACAACAGGATAAGCCACGTGGTGCCTACCGTTGGCACTGCAACCAAAATCACTTGTAGCTGGAATTCATTTTCCTGGAGTGCCCAGAAGCAGACGGCAAATAAGCGGGCAGA
Source organism: Myxine glutinosa (assembly GCF_964187855.1). Classification (NCBI taxonomy): domain Eukaryota; kingdom Metazoa; phylum Chordata; class Myxini; order Myxiniformes; family Myxinidae; genus Myxine; species Myxine glutinosa. The sequence continues at coordinate 120,149,050 of NC_136268.1, forward strand.
ACAAATGCTATTGCATGCTTACACTATTCCGGGGCAAATTACAGTCTGGCTGGGCAATATATGGGGATTAGTTTCTGGTTTTGATTACAATAGCTTGCTGCATGAAGCCTGTCCCTGACTGTTTGTGTAAACATGTACACCCTTATTTCTTTATCAAGGGCAAAACTCGAATGAAAATGACATGAAATGAAATATGCGCCAAGTCGGGGCGACATACTGTATGGCATGTGCAAGCAGATCAAGGTATCTCAGTTGTTCCAGAAATGGCATGTGACACTTGCAGATAACACCAACGCAATTACAAACAAAATGAGGACGTGCAAAAAAAAAAACGGTTATTCTAAGAAGCCATTCAACCAATCACGCTTGTGCCGCATTAACCCCAATCTAATTTACTGAAACTACTTGGAGAGTTGTTGGCTAGGATCAGAGTCTCTGCAGTCGCCCTCTTTTGCAAAGGTTCTTTAACATCCCCATGGCGCCATGTGGAACAACCAGCCCGACAATCCTTTTGGACCCCATGCTCCAAAGTAAGATATTCTGCCATATTATTGGCAATAAAATGTAGATAACACCAAAAATGTAGATAACCTCTTTTCTCCCGCCTCTGGAACAAACTCCCACACTCTCTTCAATCCCACTCCTCCCTCCAGGTCTTTAACAGGTCTATTCACCACCATCTGTTATTTTCCCCCATCCAAAGCCTTGCTCTTTCTACCCCCGTTAATACACCCCAGATCCACCTCTTTCAATCTCTAACTTCATTCCTGAAATTCCTAGTAGTGTCAATTTGTTTTATACGGTGTACCCACCAGCCCTCTCCCTTCCATAGATCTCCCAATGCCCCTGTTCCCTCCTGGCGTTGTGCTTGTGTGCTTCCCTCTCTCTCCCCATCTTGTCTCCCGCTCCATTTATTATGTTTTATTTGTCCGTTAATGTTTTTTGGGTTTAATGTGTTAACTCTTACATGAGCCTCGATCTTGTATACAAAAAAAAGAGCTCCTTAAATGGTATTTCCTTGTTTATTCTTATGATGTTACACAAAACTCCTACTGTAACATGAACCATAAAATTAACACCATGCAAGAAGCAGTCGGTCTATGGGGATGGCAGGGTAGCCTAGAGGTATGTGTACTCGCCTCAGATCTGTCTAACCTAAATTTGAATCTCAACCCAGCCAGAAACTGTCACCCTGATGCTTCACAGCCAGAGAGATTCATCATTGTGTGCACTTTCGCTCGGATGACGTTAAACTTGGCATCCAGTCTGCCGGCATTAGTTGGTGCACGTTAAAGTTCCCAAGGTTTCCTTCGTAAAGAGTAAGCGAGTTATCACAACTGAATGAATGAATGATCGTTTTAAGGCCATTTTCCCCGCTAGAGCGGGGGTTAGCCCGAGTTATCACAACTACAGTGAACAAATTACAAAATACTGTACCGTCCAACATCAGGCCTGGTCAGTTGTTTTGTAAAAGACAGGTGAAATACGTTCCCCAGCTGAGTGAATGAGAAGTTGCCAGGGATTGAGACCAATAATGAAGTCGTAGTCGAATAAATTGTCTCTACTAATCCTGGATGCTGCGTGTAATGCGAGGCATGGTCATTGGTCATTATCAGGCTATACACGCTGGTATCCAACGTTGAAGCCGACAGAAGCCGAGACATGGGCCTTTGGCCTACAAAATGACTTTTACTCATTGAAAGTATAAAAAAAAGAAAAGCAACTCAGCTGAAGATTGTAATGGGATGGTTGAAATGCAAATCCAATTTTATCTTATCCCCCATAAATCATTGGTCTCTTAGAAGAACTATTCCTGGTATAGCTGCTTGCAAGAAAATGAACTTGGCAACTGAGGAATATCAACCTAGAAATATAGGAAATTAATCTGGCAACTCAGCAATATCAATCAACCTAGCAACTGCTTACAAGGCCAAAAAAAATCCCAATGACATTCAGTAAGAAATGACCAAAGATGCATACATGTTTCTCAGATCAGAGTGAGAATAAAATGGCATGGAGAACTTCTCAAATTATCAAAAGTGATGTCATATTATACCTTAATTAACTGATTACTGTGGAAATCAAACTACATTGTAGAACTGTGAAACAGCCGCATATGGAAGGACAATATCCACACCATAATCTTGGTACATAAGTTGGTAGAAGTCTTCCTACAGTTTTTTCCATGCGGTGCTCATGGATGCTCTATGGTGCACATATGTCATCAGAAAATGCTGTATATTTGGAAAAGTCTTGTGTGAGTCTTCACAAGATCTGACAGAAATCCGACCAGAATCTCATCAGACTGCTGCAACTCAAACAGAACACTGAATCCCAGAGAAACACAAGCAATATCTCACTCTTCCTTGGTCACAAGCCAGTCTTTGCAATTGGGGTGTCCCATATCAATTTAACAGAAGATAACGTTCACCGAGTAGTGCAGTTGGAGAATAAAATAAAATAAGATTCCAAAATGAAGGAAAAACAAGGAGATTCCACCAGACTTAACACAATGTCAAATGGAAATGGAAACAGCAGATCAAAGAGAAACAAAGGGTTAATTTACTTGCAATATGAGTGTGCATGTACATAAGGAACATAATATACGTACATACACACAAACATACATGCACACGAAAACACATGCTTGCCCACATATACACACACAACCTTGTCTTTCCAAGAGCTGATTCAGATAATGGCCATTGGGGCAGGATTAAGATGACATAAGTGAATGTGTGTGAACACTACTGATACAAAATGAACAAAAGCGAGAACGCATGCATACTTGTTTGTTTGGACAACATAATTACCCTATTCCCTGTGCTACTGTGTGCGCAGGCATAATCAGTTGTTACCCATTATAATACAGCCTGGCTTTATAAAACCGCAGAAAGATTGCAAACAAATCAAATCAAACAGAGCAAGTGCATGTTTAATGGTGTCATGTTAACATCATTCATCACGTTATGCAGCTTTTCAATGCTTGCACAAAACACTGTGGTATGTATGTGTGCGTATTGCATATATATATTTTTTCAAAAAAGGTAAAAAGAGGTTTCAAAGGGCGATACCAGGTCGGTAACTGTGAGTTTTGCATACACTTCTGACACTGTGACAGTATCTGAATTTAACATCCATAATGACGCACTGCTAGATGGCCCCTCCGGAGCTTCGCAGGAAATGCGAACATGCGTGGCGATGACGTCATGACGTTCGCTCATTAGGATGGAGTGCCAAATTACAGATACTAATTAGTAACTCCCAACCGCATCCAGGTCGACTCCATATAATGAGTGGATACCAGAGATAATGTTACCGTGTGGCAGGCGGTGCTTATCGCTCCCAGTAAGGTGCAGCAGTATCTGTATGGGACACCTTACTGGTGGTTCTCCACTGATGGTATGAAGTCGCACAATGACTGACATATATATATATATATATACACACACACAACTTGTGAGATGTCATGATTGGGTGCTTCCACAGTACATGGCAAACTGTTGTCTGTGGAATTTGTAGTTCACGTTGTGCTCTGTTGGTTGACTTTTTTTTGACTGCGTTGGAATGTTTCACGACGAATTTGCTGTGCAGTCTCCTCTGATGTCTGAGGGTGTTTGGTGCTCTCTCTCTTGCAGAGACAACCTATGCCTTTGAACTGTTTGTACTAGTCATGGACTTCCTGGTTTGTGGGTTATTTTGATAACTTGTCCGAAAATGTCGTTGCACACATAATCACTGAATTTGCCTAAGTAAATTCCAGGACGCAGAGACCTTTCTCCTGTTTGCTTGCTGCCATTTTGAACAGAACCTTCCCCCACCCCCACCCCCCACTCCACCGGAACAAAAAAAAACATGGTTTCAAAGAAAAGACAAAGATATCAAGAAAAAAAAACAAATATTAAAACAAAACTTTAAGAGATTTCCTTTACATCCATAAATGAAACATGAATTTAGCATCAGTAGTATTTCTAAATAAATAAAAAAAATTTAGTGTATACTTTTTTTGGGAATAACCCTGTCTTTATATTGTACTGGGAATGTGATAGGGGTAACGTTTATTGTTCTCCAGAAAAGGAGGCGGAAGAAGACAGAGAGACCACCGACCTGTCAGCGATGGCAAAGTTTTTGTCAGTGATGGCCCAGGGACTCAGCTTCATCATGAGAGATTCCAATGTTCTTGAAGGCCTTGGTTTCCATGGTGTCAAGCTGAGCAATGTGTGAGGCAGGGGCACTAGCCCATAGAGGAGAGCAGTACTCCATAAAGCTGCAGATGAAATGTTTGCAGGTGGATACGAGCTCAGGTGTGTTTAGGACCGACTTTGCTTACAGAGGATACCCAGTCAGCTTTGGAGGCCAAATTTGAAATGTGGTTTGCCCGAAAGAGATCATGGCTGAGAGTGAGACCCAAAAGTTTGAGTGATATAACTTCTTTGAGAGGGTTGTTGAGAAAGTTGATGGGAGGGTTTGTTGTACAGTCCTGAGAGAGAGAGACAGAGAGACAGAGAGACAGAGAGACAGAGAGACAGAGAGAGAGAGAGAGAGAGAGAGATAGATAGAAATATATAGAGATAGATAGAGATAGATAGAGAGAGAGATAGAGAGAGATAGATAGAGATAGATAGAGAGAGAGATAGAGAGAGATAGATAGAGAGAGATAGATAGAGAGAGATAGATAGAGAGAGATAGATAGAGAGAGATAGAGAGAGATCGAGAGAGATGTCTCATGGTTAAAACACCTATTGCAAGTGTTTGAACAGTTTGTCATATTCTCAAGCTCTGAAGAGAGGGATGTGGCTGCGACCAGTCTATCAAAAGGATGAGTTATGTCACAGAGGAGGGTGGAGACATCAGCAAAGGGATAAAGAGGATTTCCAGAGTCAAAGATTTCCAGATGAAGATTAGGAATAGGAGGGGGCCGACAATACTGCCTTGGTGTACTCCAACCTACGCAGGTTGAGGAGACGAAAATATTCTGTTGAGCCACACGTTGGCTACACGAGTGGAGGAAGTCGGTAATCCAAGTGTGGAGTATTCCTTGCATGCCATAGGCAGACAACTTTTAGAGCAAGGCAAGATGCCAGACTGTATCAAAATCATGAGATGCGTCTAGAGACGGCTCTGATCTCACGCCTCATGTTGAGGGCTTCCATCCATTGTTGGGTGAGTCAAAGCAACATGTCCAAGATAGGGTGACCAGGTCTGAATCTAAATTGATGATCTGAGATGAGGCTGTTGGAGAAAAGAAAGTTTTCATATCAACCACAATAAAGGTTCCATGACCTTGCTGATGATTGCAAGTAAGAACTAATTGGTCTGTAGTCAAGTGATTTGTTTTTGCACCTTCTTATGTAATGCTGTGATGTTGGCCGATTTCCAAACAGATGGAAGATGACCAAGGGCAAATGATGACCAAGTGTGAAAAGGGTAGAGAGATGATGTGGAATAGCAGCAGAGCAGGCTTTTAGGACATGTGAGCTGATGCCGTCCCGTCCAGTTGCAGCGTCAGAGTCGAGGGTTGCCAAAAACCTCTCCACCTTCTCAGGTGCAAAAGACATAATCCAGGAGCAGTTGTGTATGACTGGGAATGGTGGGTACAGAGAGAGAGAGGGGTTTGGGACACAAGATTTGGAAGCAAACACAGAAATGAGTCATTCGGTCTTCTCATGAGTGCAGTTGGCTGTGGTGCCATTTGAAGTGAGGGAAAGGAGGGAAGGGGAGCATATATGAGAAACAGACTTGATAAGGTGCCACTTGGTTTTAGAGTAGGGAGACAATTTTGAAAGTTTATTCTTGAGGTTGGACAGATGTTGTTTTCTGGCACTCCTGAGAGTAGACAGATGCTTGTTGTGGGCTTTTGTATTTGCCTTCGGTCGGATTTGCCATCTAGGAAGAGAATGCAAGTTGTTTTAAGGCAACTGTCTCACCACAGGATTTAGTGTATCAAGGGTGCGAGGATGGGTAAGATAACTGAAGATGAGATAGATTGAATCTGTGCGCAAGGGAGAGCAGGCTTCTGTGGAAGAATTCCCAGGATGAATTAATTTTGTGGGTGGTAGATATGGTAGACCAGTCCTGAAGTGTGATGGCTGCTTGCAGTCCCTACCAGTTTGAGTAAACTGACGGACTCGCCGGAGCTGAGACTTTTCTCTGAAAATGGCCAGAGAGATGTTGACCTTCCAAAGCACCTGATCAAATGATCCAATTGGGGCAGAGCCTTGAGCCTGTCGGATAATTCAAGGGCTGCTGGTTGTCAGCACTCACAGCGTCGCCACTGATGAGGATGCTGTGAAAGTTACTGCGTTACTTAAACCTGCCCAACCAACCACGACTGGCTGCAAACATCTCCATTGTCGATCTCTTGCTTTCGTTTTCCTGCACTTGGGTAAGTATGTGCCTCGCCTTCTCCAAGATGATTAACTGGCTTAAAGGCATATGGCTCAGAATCTAATCTTCCACCCACATGCTTAACTGGCTTTTCGTCTTCCCCGACAAACTGCTCGTTGAACAAGTTAATTTTCTTTTAATTGACAAAGTCTGGATTTGGCAGAACCCTTTTTCGTGTCTGCATTGTTTAGAATTGTTCTTATGGTCCTCGTAGCCCAGTCTAACGCATGACCCATTTCCACCTGACTCAATTGTCTCGATCCACCTTAACACTTGCATTTGCACATCCAAAGTGATACTTTACCCTGACGCTTTTGTCATGTTTCCAGCACTAACACTTGCAGGCCTCTTTGAAGGCATTGTGGGAGTAAAATGCTCACAAAACACACGAAAATACAGTACTGTAAGGCAGAAAGAGAGACGAAGGTGAGGTAAACAGCGTTGATTGGCTCAGACCATGTATACAGTAAATTGAATGGCGGCGGGTGCCCTTACTGGGGAAGTACTGGATTTTATGGATTGTCTTCATATTTTTTTGTAAAAATTTTCTCCAAGACAAAGACCTTTGTAACTAATCAGTGTTCTACAGGGCAGCGTTAAACGAGGTATCCCTGTACTGTACAAAAGCCTTAGGCCACCTTGAAAATTAACATTATTTGTTTTCACTTTGACATATTTTGATAAAGAAAAACTCTGTTACAATTGCAGGACCAAGCAAATCACTGAAGAGTGCAGCAATCCCATAACCTAAAGCACTTACAATATTCATGAACAAATGAATTAACATAAACGTACTCTGGGATGTCTACTCTTTAGCTCTCAGTGTCATTGTTCTTGCTAAAGAATTACAAATTGCCACTGGAGCAAACTGCATCACTTACTCATCATGGGGAGAAAAATGTTTCCTGGTGCAGTGAGTCTGAATGCTACACAGTTAAAGATTACGGACGCGACACAGCTAAATAAGCACAGGAAAAGCCCATTCAGCCCATCTCTTCTGTGCTATTCCACCTGGCACAAGCGACGTTTGACCAACGGGCTGAGATTGGCATCGGCGTGGTTGGTCTTACGCACATTGCCAGGGCTTGCTTGGCACTGGCTCTTATACAGAGAGAGACGGTTGGCCTTTTCATCACTGACAGCGTTCAGCAAACGTCAAGCGCTAGTCTGCCAACAACGGGTCCAACATTGGAATGGCTGGGGTTGGGGTGGTGCTGGGGGAGTCAGCGAGATTCAATCTTGTAGTTTGACTGTCACATGAATTCTGTCTAAAAGCCAACATGAACTGCCAACATTATTGGTTTCCGATAGTTTTCACCCGGTGATCAAATTAATTAAGATTGACCTAATATAATGGCTACTGTTGGGCCAACGTTAGTCCAGCATATTTGTGCCAGCAGGGAAGTCACCTTCCAGGAATCTTGATACAAGTCTGTGCTCTCTAACTTGTGTGGCTTGTGGTGGTGGAGAGACAGGTAGAAGGAAGGAAATGGGAAGGTAGGGGGAGAGGGTTAGAATGGTAAGATGGGGGAGAGGAATGACAAAGAGGTGCATAATACATAAGACAGCACTATTCACATCATTAGCGGTACAAGTGTTTTCTTCATTCACACTCAAAACCACAACCTTAAGAATCAGTTATGAATCTGATAATTGATTTGAACAGCTAATTGTGTTTCTCTTTTCATGTAAACACGGTCGAGGCTCATGAGGAGCTGGAATACAGAATGGACCAGGACATAACAGAATGACAAGAAGAGTGGAAAAAGGGGGGTGGGAGGGAAACAAACCAACAGCCAGGTAGAGGGACAAAATAGGGACTTGAAAAAAGAAGAAAGGACGTGGGCAGGAATGAGAGGAATTGCATGGGGAGAAGGACAAAAGGGATGAACAAACTGGATGCAGGCACAAACTCTCAATCACAAAAGGGGAAGGAAAAACTGGGGAAGAAGCAGAAATGGAACAAAAATCGAATAGGAGGGTGAGGGGGAAGGGGGGTTGTTCAGCTGTCTGAGTTGGTTACTGGCCCCAAGTCTGCAGAATTGCTTCCGGTAATTGGCATTCCGGTAACAGTGTATATATATATATATAGTTTGGATTATAGGCTGTTTAGGGTTAGGTTTTTGTTAGATACCGCTCACTGTAGACAGATATTTGTGAGGAAATCAGAGGTCATGATCTGGGTAAGAAAACTATGACCCTTCTAAGTACAATACTGCATAACATATTTTACACTGATAATAAATGGGTGGAGGATGTCACATGATAATGAAAGATTCTTGTGATTGCCGCTTAGAAACCTCCACAGATCTCCACATAGTCTTGATACATTTATGAATGACTTTGCTGGCCATATAGTTTTAAAAGACATCTTAAATTGCCATTGGCAGTGTCTAGCTCTGTCATGAATGACAGTTTTACTTTGAGATGAATACACGAAGAGTGAAAATGACGAATAGCATCTTCTCTTCTTACAGATACTCAAAGCATAAGAGTGATATTCAATGCCAAAAAGAAAACTCAAGCCTTGATTATGATTGTCTGAGTAAGTGCTTTGGAGATGTTACCAATATCCAACATCTGAAAAAAGATCTGGAAGTGATCCGGAAAGAGAAGAAACACTTTTAGAGGCCATTTTTCCCCGCAGAGCAGGGGTTGGCCTTTTTTGGGCACCGTGGTCCCCTTTCTGAAGCAATGTTTTACAGCCGGATGCCCTTCCTGCCACCAACCCTGTTAGTCACCTCTTGCGACACACAGGGAAAAGAATATGAGGAATATGAGGAATATGAGGGAAAGAGGGTATATGAAAAATATGCTTCCAGAAGTGATTGAAAAGAGGAAAAGCTAAAATATAGAAAAGGGAACTTTGAAGGAGCAGTAATTCAAAGCTTACAGGATGTAATAGGTACAGCACTGGGTAGAGCGCACACTTCCACCAGACTGATTAGTTTACGTTTTGTATCCCATTGATAGGCCGGATCTGGATCCAGACCTGAACCAAAATCTAATTGCCTTTTTCTTGTCACCTGCCCAACTCATCCACCTAGTTTTGTCATAACTCATGCACAACTTTTTGAAATATCTTGCTCAATATCATGTTTGGCCCAATCACTCAATGGTGAATAAACACTTTTAAAATTCTAGTATCCGGATCTGGATCGTCATCAAAATCTAATCCGCTCTTCCTTGTCACACAAGGAACCTGTCCACCAAATTTCCTCTGAATCCGTCAATCAATCTTTGAGATATCCTGCTCAAGATAAACAAAGAGACGGATAAAATAAGTGAAGAAACCTTCTGATTGTGCCTCATATTCTACTGGTGTCATTAAAAAAACTTAATTAAAATATATAATCAAAATATTTTCTTTGCAAAATTTGTTTTTCAACATTTTTGTTCTTAACGGTCGTTGGAGTAAAGAAACTGCCTGAAAATGTCACAATGTTCTCAGCGTTTTAACCTTCACTTGGTTGCTTAACACTCACAAAAGATGTCGGGTTCTCAAACTCATTACAAACCTATTTAATGTTCCCATCTGAGAACTTAGGCCATGATCACGAGATCTCATGTTCAAATGCCAAGCATTATATTTCTTTGACATTGTCCGTTCATGTTCGTGTAATTCAACAATTACATCGTCTCCTAATATCCTTGTCCTCATGCAGTGTGGTGCAACCTTCTCTATGAGCCCTAGACAATGTAGAAAAAAAAATCAAGCAATGTAATTACTTGCTACAAATTAAATACAGAAAAATACCCAGAATAGATGAAAGGCCAAATAAAATGCTTCTCCATTTGATTGGCAGCTGCAAATAATATCATGAAACCATTGCTCTGTCTCCTATTTGATCATCAATGTGGTGGCACGCAATGGCGCGTCTCTGCAATACACCATTAGAGATGGCCTATAAATTAAACAAGTCGAAGAATCTTCCAATAAGAATGGTATTTTTCAAAAACTAAAAATATAATGAAATTGCATGTTAACAAATGCAGTCTTATTTCTCTTCTCTTCTTCTCCTCATCTTCCTCCTTTCTTTCTTCTTCTTTCTCCTTTCCTAGGTCATGCTGCATGGGGTCGGCAACTCACAAAGCACGTATTATTGGCCCCAAATCTTTCATGAACCGTTTGGCCACGCCTGATGTTTGACTGAAGCTGATTTAAAGGGTTATTCTATTTCTGGAATTTGGAATTTGTTCAGGGACCGGATGATAACTCACTCTTCACGGAAGACAGCATGGAATCTTTAACGTCCACCGACTAATGCTAACGGATGGGTCCCCAGCCTAACATCCATCTGAGGAATGACATACCGTCTAATTATTTCTCTCACTAGCGCAGGCACTTGTGACCAAAAAATTGACTCGTGTGGTCAATAATGCCAGGAGCAATTTCATGGGAAATTACATATTTTGCAGTTATGCTGCTTCAATCTCATTGGCAATTCATTATTGCAGAGGAAAAATAAATAAATTTATTAAAAAGGGGAAAGCAGTATGGCTGTTGAGTCAACAAAGAAGTTGCAGCACTTGAAAAACTCAGGAATATGGCGCAGATGGAACCGTCCATGCTATGTACCTCCAAGGGGGAGTCAAATCACCTTTGTACTTTTACCTACTCCTGACCCAATTCATGGTCAATATGTTAGTCTTCTGCCTCTTTCATTCAAATCTTCAATCTGTCTAAATATCTCTTCGAAAAGTGTTTCAAAAAAATCTAATCACACATCAAAATCACAAAAACAAAATCAAAGCAAGGCAGTCTGTATCTCTTCACCTGCCTTTTCAATCAATACGTATGCTCTCATAAGATTCCATCAATATATTCCGTGAGCATGGGGAAGGGGTGAATAGAGGGCAAGTGGATGAAGAAAGAAAGGAAAAGAGAAGAAAGGGGAGTGGAAATGTTTGGGGAAGGGAGATTAAGGGTTCAAAAACATTCTGGAATTTTAAGTCCATAATGGCCCCAAATGAAGTCAATTATTCATCAAATGAAATAAAAAGTAAGTTCAAGTTGCCAGTCAATGTGAATAATCTCTGCAATTCAAATATATATTCGAAAATACTTGGACAAGTAAGCTCGACTGTGCACCAATGCACCATTGATCTGAAAGGACTGAGGGTCTATATCTATATCTGCAAGACCTATATATGAAGCAAGACCTATATCTGCCTATGGCATCTAAGGCCAACTCCACGCATAGCTTACTGACCTCCTCTATTCTAGTAGCCAATGTGTGGCGTGGATCTCAACAGAATCCTTTCATCTCTCCCTCTCAAGGCTGGAGTGCCCCAAGGCAATGTTCTGGGCCAAGTCCTATTACTAATCTTCATAAATAATCTCTCTGACTCTCTGGAAATCCTCTTTATCTATTTACTGATGGCTCCACCTTCAGCCTTGACATCCCTTATCATTCAGGCAGGTAAGCTGCGTCTCCTTCAGACACAGAAAGAATCCCAAGCTGGTCAAACACTTGGAATATCTCTTTCAATCCTGACAAATCTCTCACCCTCTCACAAACACTCCTATCTACTTTCTCAACAATCCTCTTGAAGAAGTTAAGTCATTCAAACTCCTGGGTCTCACTTTCAGCCATGATTTTCTCTTGAGCAAAGCAAATTTCTAAGTTGGCCTCCAAAGCCAGTCGCCAGCTGGGTGGTCATCCTCCATCGCACACAGTCCTTCCTTGGCAAACCTGAACTCTATCCACCAACAAGGCCTTCATCCACAGCTTGATCCCCTCTGGGCTGGCGACCCTACCTCACACCATGTTCAGGTTGAGGTCGTGGCAACCAAGGTCTTCAAGATCATTGGAACCTCCCATGATGAAGGTGAGTCTATGGGTTTACCACTTTCACTTCGCAGACAGGTCGGTGGTCTCTCTGTCTTCTTATAGCCACCTTTCTGGTTTTTGCCCCACTGCTCTCTGTGCTTTGTAGACTTTGCATACAAAAATAAGAAATTTAAGCAAGTGAGAGCACAACAGAGAACAAGCTTACCCAAGACGCCAAGGCGATAGTTGACTGTCACCACAATAACGTTTCCATAACTGGCCAGCACACTGCCATCCAGAAGGTTCCCTGTACCTTCCATGTACGAACCACCATGAATGAATACCATTACTGCTTTGGGGCCTCCATCTCGCAGGTCTGTCAAGAGAGAGAAGAACCGGATTCATAAGAAACCTTCAAACAAAATACATCCATCAGAAGTTTTGTTTGCTTTCCCTTTGGCCCATCATGTCTGGCTCAAAAATGATAATACAGTAGGTCCAGAAACAAACAATCCAGGCTTACAAGGCCCAGCAAGGCACCAAAACCAACTGCATGGTCAATTTGTCCCAGAATTATAACTTTTTCTTTCTCCAGCCATCAGAAGGTGCAAGGTCGGATCTGTTGAGCAATCGTTTAAATCTAGGCAACCACAAAATGACCTTCCCTTCAAAATATTTATTGCGAGTGCAGATGCAGACACAGATTTTTTTTTTTAAAGAAAGTTTTAAATTGAATCAAACATTTTTATCTTTAAAATGTTCCCATTCCCATTTCTAGAACATTGGAACACATTATAAACTTGCACTGATAAAGTTATGCGCTCTTGTTTTTATACAATTGCCATGGGCAGGGAAACCTAAGAGTAAGGTAAGAAGGCACCGTGAAATGGGGTGAATAGGGACAGCAAGGTGAATAGAGACACAAACTGAAAAAAAGTTCGGAAACTTTTTCCGCTGAAAATTGATAAACATACTGATTTGTTGATATTTGGGTTGAAAGTGTTCTCTTGTGTTTTTAAAAAGCAACTTATAGTCCCTATTAACCCCATATATGGGTTAAATAGGAATAAATAGGATTTTTATGGCTGTCCCTATTCACCCCGTTTTACGGGTGAATTGGGACGGTCACTAATACAAAAAAAATAATAATCAAGAAACAATCCTGAGTTTCCAACTTACTGCTAAATTGATAGCTCAGATGGATGCACATAATATGCACCCATAATATAAACCACGGCGCCAATGAAAAAAAATATGGGATAAAAGGTTTCTCCAAACTGTCCCTATTTCTTGATTATTATTTTTTTGTATTAGTGACTGTCCCTATTCACCCGTAAAACGGGCTGAATAGCGGCCATAAAAATCCTATTTATTCCTATTTAACCCATATATGGGGTTAATAGGGACTATAAGTTGCTTTTTAAAAAAGCAAGATAACACTTTCAACCCAAATATCCACAAATCAGTATGGTTATCAATTTTCAGCGAAAAAAGTTTCCGAACGTTTTTTCAGTTTGTGTCCCTATTCCCCCCATTTCACGGCAGTGAAAATCTGAAGTCATTCTGAAGGAAGCATAGCAATCATTCAGTATCATTCCCTGCATGAATCCTTCACTCTCGTTAAATACAGAGCGCGTAACACACTTTATAGGAGGAAATCTCCTTATATTAATTTGCCTGAAGCTTGTATGAGATTATAGCACGTATCGATATCCTTGGGGGCCTTAAATCAGAATGCTTCTAAAAACACAAAATCTTTCAGCATAGCCCTCTGAAAAAACAACATCATTTGTTTCTTGCCGAGCATTCAAAGCGCCCGCGGCCACGTACCACATTCGTTCTGCCATTCTTAATGTGAATGAATCGAAGGCCTGACTCTGTAATGAATGTGCCACCGGCTTTGTATTTGCAATGGATTTATGGAATGTGTTTTTCAAAATGTTTCTTTTTACATTGCCATTAATGTCATGAAACATGGCTTAAGTGTCACTGTGCCCATTGAATGACTGTCACCTGCAATTATAAATTCTTACAGTGCTTAATCAAGCAAATTTCAATGCCCATCATGTAGCCAATGGTAAAAAGCAAAGGAAGGCGTGAGGCTGGTGTAACAGAGCAAGCGAGTTATTCATGGAACTAAACATTTTTTATCAATGATGTATTTCTGACAGATTAATCATTGATTGACCTTTTAAAAAGATTTTCATGTAACAGCAGAACTTGATACTCATAGAGAGAACATAATTATCATCACAATCTCTCAAAGGACATTTTCATTGAAATATTCATTCCATTAAATTTTTTTTAATGAAATACAAAGTATAACTAGAAAGAGCAATCAGAGATTGCAGGCCCTCACCAGGACATTTGTGTGTGGTGTATTTTGTGTGGCAAACAAATGGAAGGATTTACTAAACGAAGCGTCATTAATTGCAAATGAAAGGTTGAAAGAGGTCTAAATGGTCAAAAGGGTCTTAAAAGATACAAGGGGTCTAAAGGATGTAATTTAAGATCTAAAGGGTTTGAATTGTTTAAAGGGGTCCAATGTGTCTTGAAATGGCTAAAAAGGATCTAAAGAAGGTCTGAAAGGTGTGAAGGTCTGCAGGTCTAAGGGTCTACGGGTTCTAAATGTCAAAAAGGTCTAAAAGGGTCTAAAAGGTCTCGGGAGAATGTCTAAAGAGGTTTAAAGTTTCTAAAGGGTCATAAAAAGTCTAAAAACTATTTAAAGGGTCTGGAGGGTATGAAGGGATCTAAAAGGTACATTCCTATAGCACCTAATTAATAGACGTACTCATGGTCCATCTCCCAATCAAACAGTCCAACTCAGAAAAAAGCGTTTAAATAAGTAATTAATAGACATATTCAGATTCCAATGGTAACGAACAGACATATTCTCGTTTCAATAGTACGTAATTAATAGACGTACGCACGTAGCATTATTACCATACTAGCCGAAACCCGTGGAACATCCACGGAAAGGAGGATGTGGTGTATAGATAGTGTACCATTATGGATGGCATAGGGGAGCGCTCATGGGATCTTCTTCTTCCATTAAGGTCAAATTTTTTCTCTTTAAGTTAAGTCCAATCAATCCTCTCTGCTCGAAGTGCTCAGGCCATGCCTGCCCACTCTCATACTTTTATTTCCGTTCGGTGTAGAAAGAGATTGACATATCGTTCGTCTGTTTTCAGCTCGTTATCTTTAAGCTTCCTTACGTCTCGCCACCTGCTACACCTCTCTGAGTTACGAGGATTTATGCAACGCACCCCGAGTATCGCAACGTCACTCCATTTAACTTTATTAAAATGACGATAAAGACGTTTCCTTATATATCCTAATTTAAAATGTTCAAGGGAATAAAAAGACCATTTGGTTCACACCACCCATGTTCACACCACTCGACTGTCCAATCAGCGGACGGCTCGCTTCGCCTTCGCCCAGCAGACGCCAATACGATGGCGTCGTAAGATGGCGTCGTAAGATGGCGTCGTATCGGCAGTTATTCGAATGCTTTTGGGCCCCAACGTCGGCTAATTCAGATTTTTCGAGTATGGCTGTACGTGATAAACAAAGAGCGCGGTTCGTAGATAGTAAATCCATTAGTGCCGTGGGCGTGGGGTCACTGGGTGCGGCGTAAAAGGGATAACAAAGTCGAGGCCTTACGCTATTATCTATCTATAATTCCAGTAATCTCTGTTTGTACGTTTGTACGTTTGTACGTCTGTACGTCTGTACGTCTGTTTGTCTGTGACCGCTGTTTCTCGACAACCACGGGTCCGATATACTTTTAACTTGCCAGGTATATTGCTGGGGACCCGAGGATGTGCCTTTTCAAGGTTTCATATTAATCGGACAATTACTTACCGAGCTATGTCCAAAAAACGATTCAACCAATCAGAGAGCAGCGAACGATCGCGTGTGCCGAACGTGGAGGACACACTCTGCCTCGGATGGCACATTTGAGAGCGTATTCATTTATTTCACGTTTGCAAACTATGTTGGCGTTAAACTATGTTTTAAAACTAATAAAACCGAATTTGCGATTCATTCGCTTTCCTGCGCGTTTGTGCACGCGATGGCGATTTCTTTACCAAACTCCGGAAGCCGTTCGCTTTGGACCAAACCATTGCATGTAAATAGAGGGGGGGGATTGTCACCGTACTCGCAAGCCGTTCGCTTTGGACCAAACCATTTCATGTAAATAGAGGGGGGGGATATAATTTTAGATATAGATATAGTACGGGCAATGCCCTAGTTATATAGATACCATTCATTTTCATCATTACGATAATTATTATCATCGTTGTTCTTATCATAATCATTATTATAATTTTCATTATCATGATCAATATTGTTGTAATTAATATTATTACCATTATTTTTATGTACTATTATCATTATAGTTATTACAGTATTATCATTATCTACAATTATTATTGTTATGTATCATTATGTACAATTGTCATTATAATCATCATTATAATTATCGACAATTATCGTTATGTACCATTACCACATACCATTAGCAACACTCTGGGTGCAGCTGTCGCGGCCCAAACACAGAGGGAATCGACTCGACAAAAATAATGTGGTCTATGAAATCCCCTGTCGTGATTGTGAGGCTGATTAAGTGGGCCAGACGTCCAAATGGCTCGCGACGTGGTTGACGCAACACCAGCAAGCGGTATCACGTGGAGACAAACTGTCACTGATAGCAACACATTGTCACAAACTACAACAAAACTTCACATGAAAAAACACGGTCGTTGTCCGTTAATCGTCATGTGGACCATCATGCTTCATACCGAGGATTATGTAATCACCCCACCTATGGTTGCGAGGGGAGGGCTCGAGACCCAGGACCGGGGCGAACATGAGGTGCAAGAGGCGGAGTCAATAATCCACACACACGAACCTACAGCAGACCGGCCCACACACTTGTTATTACATCAACGAGCAACGGTACCCGCCCTATGGGAGGGGTTTTCAATTGGGAGGCCTAAATGAAAAGGTAAAATATCAGAAATTGAAGGCTTTTTATTTTAAACGATTCATATAAACATCTGTTGAATCATATCACACGTAAATCATCAAAATCTAAACAGTACATGGCGCACATTTTGAAAAAAGATTGAATTCTGCAAAACGGAAGAGGCCGCTACACGTCTTTCTCAGTCGCACGTTTATGTGTGAAGGGTGCGCGCCGAATCTGTAACACGGAAGCAGCCGCTACCTCCACCTGTTTCTCAGTCGCTTTTTACACGCTGCCGTGTTACTTCGGAGCCGCACATTTATATAGGAAGCGTCAGGAGTCGATCTACACCCTCCTGGTATGGAGAATAAACAGTATTTGCAGAATTTCAACAAAAGCCACGTCACTGATCATATCGGTAAATATTATTCCATCGTGTTTGGGAAAATTGGAAAACTTGGAAAAATTGGAAAAACAATATAGCCTATTCTACTCCCAGGGGTCCCAGGAATACCCACCCAAAATATCGTTGCAATTGGTTGAGCCGTTTTTGCGGTACCTTCGAACGGACGGACGGACATTTGGTGAATTATAAGTAAGTATCCAAAACTCATTCTGATTGGTCCCCCCACAGCCCAATCTGAACATGTAGCCATTCCCGGCGGACATAAAGTGCAGCTGATCCAATCACAGCTGCACACGTCAGGGTGCCCCTCACGGAAGATAGCAGTCTTCCGAAACGTCAGCTTGGATGGAAAGAATTTTTATTTTTGAGGCTTAGCGTGCGCTTTTTAATCACGATATATATATATATATATATATATATATATATATATATATATATATATATATATATATATATATATATATATATGTTTGTATATATATATATATATGTGTGTGTATACACCTTTTTGCCGTTTAGAACCCTTAGACCCTTGGACAACTGCAGACCTTCACACATTTCAGACCTTCTTTAGTAGTCTAGTAGGAAGACTAGGTCCCCCTGCACCCCCCGGAGATATACTTCTAATCAGTGTTTCTAGATTGGAAAAAATGTGTAGAAAATGAATAGCTATGGCCCCAAGCTGAAAAAATGTCCCACATACCATTTTTATGCAAATTACTGCTGCAAATTTTATGCAAAATTATGCAAATTTTATGCAAATTTTTGATGAGGAGTAGAGTTGAGGGGTCTTTGAGGGCTTCATCGAGGTGCTCTCGGTTGCAAGACTGGGTCATTCTGAGAAGCACAGCAGGGTCAGAGATCATGATGTTCTCCTCCTCAGTGAATCTCTCCATCAACAGCCTCTCCATTGCCTCACACACTGTTTTGAGGCAAAAGAGGGACTTTGCGTAGGCCTTTCCACTGAGAACACCTTTGAGAGATCCACTTGTTACTAGTTGTGCCTCAAAGAGAATCTCTGCATATCCAGAACCACGCATCTTGTGTCCAGTGAGCATCCCGATGTAGTTCATGGATGTGTGGAAGGGTCCAATCGTTACTACATGACTAGCAAATTCATTTGGCCAGCGCCAGATGATGGGAAGGGCTTTCATGCAGACACCCAGATCAAATGTATTCAGGACCCATCTCTGACCCACCTCAGCAGTTGCTGCCTCGGAACGCTTCAGTAGCTCACGAACAACTGCGTTGTCTGTGATCGGTTGGTGGATAGGCGTGCAGTAGTCGACTGTTGATTTGCTGGGTGGGGGAGAACCAGTTGCAGAGGTGAAACCCCCTAGCCCAGGCACAGGCTGCAGGCCATTGCCATGCCATGCAGGCACCAGGCACAGACCGATCACAGACAACGCAGTTGTTCGTGAGCTACTGAAGCGTTCCGAGGCAGCAACTGCTGAGGTGGGTCAGAGATGGGTCCTGAATACATTTGATCTGGGTGTCTGCATGAAAGCCCTTCCCATCATCTGGCGCTGGCCAAATGAATTTGCTAGTCATGTAGTAACGATTGGACCCTTCCACACATCCATGAACTACATCGGGATGCTCACTGGACACAAGATGCGTGGTTCTGGATATGCAGAGATTCTCTTTGAGGCACAACTAGTAACAAGTGGATCTCTCAAAGGTGTTCTCAGTGGAAAGGCCTACGCAAAGTCCCTCTTTTGCCTCAAAACAGTGTGTGAGGCAATGGAGAGGCTGTTGATGGAGAGATTCACTGAGGAGGAGAACATCATGATCTCTGACCCTGCTGTGCTTCTCAGAATGACCCAGTCTTGCAACCGAGAGCACCTCGATGAAGCCCTCAAAGACCCCTCAACTCTACTCCTCATCAAAAATTTGCATAAAATTTGCATAATTTTGCATAAAATTTGCAGCAGTAATTTGCATAAAAATGGTATGTGGGACATTTTTTCAGCTTGGGGCCATAGCTAGTCATTTTCTACACATTTTTTCCAATCTAGAAACACTGCTTAGAAGTATATCTCCGGGTGGTGCAGGGGGACCTAGTCTTCCTACTAGACTATAGACCATATATATATATATATATCTCTATATATATATCTATATATATATACATATATATATATATATATATATATATATATATATATACATATATATATATATATATATATATATATATATATATATATATCTATATATATATATATATATAGAGAGAGAGAGAGAGAGAGATATATATATATATATATTGTTGCAGTTTTTAGAACCTTCACTTTATCAAATTTAGTATTAATATCCCTTATAAATAACCCCTGTGTACATTCCCCTTAATTGGCTGTTAATTGAAATGAGTGCACCTTAGTTAGTCCATGTACAAGCACGTAGCCAATCATAGCACCTCTCTATAGTTATATTGTTATTCTGTGTTTCAGTTAAGGCTATGTTCCCACGAGTCGATCTTACGCTGCACCAAATCAAATAAGATAGATCCCCTTTTCAATTGCCCCAAAGCCGACATTTCCAACCGCATTCGCCTCCATTACCCACGCGGTCAGCTCGGAGAAGAATGGCTTGGCCCGCCCATCGTCATCAAAAGGTGGAGCCAGAAAGCCCTTTCGACCAACCAGGAATCGGTGGGTTTGGCTTGAGAGGGCGTGAAGCGAAACATCTGGCAGGTTCGTGAAGGTTCCAGGGCGTGGCCATATAACCCGTTACGGGAAGCCCCCACCGGCAGATGAGTGAGGGAGCGCAGATGAGTGAGGGAGTACGAAGAGCAGATGAGAGAGAAGGCATTCGGCGGCAACAGATACGGCAGAGCAAAACGAGGACAAAGAGAGGAGTGATCCAGCCGAACCGAGAGAGAGAGACGAGAGGGGGTGCTCGTATTGCGGCAATAGGCCGAGATCCTCTAGGCCCTAACGGTCGGTGAGACGCGAAGCTGTTTTGCCGGGTTTTTGCCTCGAGCCCGGAGCGTGAACCGCGAGCGTGAGCGTCAACGCCTGACCCATCTGCCCCGGACCTTCCTGCCGAACCATCTGCCTGGATTCTGTTCCCCCTGCCATCTTTACCATTGCCATTTTCTCCCATTCGTGTAAGTGAGTTCGTTCTGTCTGTATTGTCCTGGGGATAAGTTAAGCCTGTGTAGATAAGCTTGCTCTGTGTCCTGCTCCTTCTATTTCTTGTATAAATGCCCTTCTTTCGTTTCCTCTTGTAGATAGAAATAAACCGGTGGTCTTCCTTTACCCCCTTGTTGGTTCTTTGGCTTCCTCTCGTCCGATCGCTTTCGTGATTTCTTAATTGAGTTCCTGTGGTGCGATTTCGGCAAACGCTTATGAATCAGGTTAGTCTTTGCTAACGGCTCGAACCGCGGACTGCTAACCCGCTCGGCAAATACCATCTTGTCCGTGGTTTCGAGCGGTACTTGTCTCCCTGTTTTGCGGAGGGATTGGTGAAGGTATTCGGGAGAACACCTTGTCCAATAACCCTGATCAATCCCACCTCGCAAAGGAGTGTTACAAGTACCAGGACCGGCGGAGACAGCCAGCTTAACAGGACAAGGGGATTAACCCCCCCTCCCCCTTGCTAACGGGATTGCCGTCCCCCAGATTCCGTAACAATTGGTGTCAGGAGTGGGATCTGGAACCTGGGACTAAATTTATTTCGCCCAAATTTTGGACAACAATTGTGCTATTGGCCATAACAATTGGTGTCTGGGTGTGGGATTTGAGGCCCGAACCAAATTTTAAAAAAACATCCAAAAATTTGGTCAAAATTATGAGCAGCCGAAATTGTTATTAACATCCAAATTAAAGCTGCGCCATGGATAATCAAGGTGATTGGGTACCGGTAGGGGAGTTAGAAGAAGGGTTAGAGGCAACCCCTGCTCTCCCCTCTGGGCTGGTGCTCCTGCCTCACACCTAGCTCGTCTTCACGCTGTTGAAACCAAAGCATTCAGAATCATTGGAATCTCCCGCGATGAAGCTAACTCCAAGGGCCTCTCACTCACTCACCGCAGGCAGGTTGGTGGTCTTTCCATCTTCTACCGACTCCTCTCTGGCCTTGCCCCCCCAGCTCTCTCTGGGCTCTGTCCCGCAAATATTCCTACAGGTCGCACAAGATCTGCCTGCAACCCTCTTATGGTCAAACTGCCAAAATCAAGACTCTCTGCTCACCTTCACTCCTTCATTCCTCTTTTCTCCCGCCTCTGGAACAAACTCCCTCACTCTCTTCAATCCCACTCCACCCTCCAGGTCTTTAAAACAGCTGTTCACCACCATCTCTTATCTTCCCCCATCCAAAACCTTGATCTTTTCTACCCCCGCTAATTTCACCCCAATTCCACTTTTTTGAAATACCAACTTCTGTCCTGGAAGTCATTGGTGTCCTTGTGTTTTATACTTCTCCCTCCACCCCCCCCCCCCTTCCCATGCCTCCTCCCCCCAAGCCCTCTCCCTTCCACACATCTCCCTGCTCTCAAATGTTGTGTTTGTGTGCTTCACCTTCTCTCCCCATCTTGTTTTCCGCTCCCGCTTTTTATATATTTTGTTTGTCTGGTTGATTTGTTTGTGAAGTAAATGTTAGCTCTTTCACGAGCCTCGATTCAGTATCCAAAAAAAAAAAAAAAAAAAAAAAAAAAAAAACCCAGGATCCCAGGGCGGAATTGAGAGAATTGGAGGAGGAGAGCAATGAGGATGTGGTAGCGGAGATTTCAGGCGCACGAGATGGCGGCGCCTCACACGAGGTTGCAGCAGCACCAAATGGCGCCGCGCACGTGACCACAGCAGCCGCGCCCGCGGCGCTGATGGACTGGGTCCATTTTCTGGCACAAATGAGGGCCTCTATGGAAGAGTCAATGTATAATTGGAAGAGGGATGCTATGTCAGACGAATCCGGGTGTGATCTGGAAAAATTGAGGGAGGAATGCAAGTGTGAAGTGGAAAAACGGATAGCAGAGGCAAGAAGGGATAATAAAAAAATGATGGAGGACATGAGGCGCAAGTCGGGCGAGCAGGTCCCAAGGGTACACGACGAGGTAACGCGGTTCGAGGAGCGTGGATTGAGAGAGCTGGAGCAAAGGGTAGCCAAGTTGACCAGGGCTATAAGGGACAAGACGCGAGATGTAGAAAAGCCGACGACCGTCAAATTGGATAAAAAAATGTCGGGAGCACCGGGGAAGGTTGAATTGGAAGACGAAAATTAATGGGCGCCGACGGTCGAGGTAGAGCAAAGCGCATTTAACTGGACCGGGGTAGAAATCGCGACCCGGGGTATGGGGCAGCCTGCGACCGCTGAAGTAGAGAAAATTTTATTAAAGCCAGCGGTCGTTGAGGTGAATAAAGAAAAACAAGGAGTGGGAATTGATATTGTAGAGACGACAGACTTAGAAGAGCAACAGTTGGAGGAAGGAATGGAAATTGCCCAAAGTCCGTGCTCACATCACGATGCTGTGCTTATTAACCCAAATGAAAGTTTTCAGGTGTTTGAGTGAAGAAGAAGAAGCGCCCAGGTGAGTCATGCTGTATATTGTTGGGGAAGATTTTGCAGGAGGATGTTTGGCGCAAAAAGAATTTTGCGCGCTTAGGATCGAGAAAACACTCGGGTGTTGGTGGAGGGTCCCCTGTGAGTGGTTTGAGTGGAAATGGCGCGCTTGTGAGGAAAAAGTGTGCATTGTAGAGTGAGTGTGTGACAGAGTATGGGAGTGATACCGGGTGCGGAAGCGAATGCACGTCGGAGGGAATGTGCGAAACCGAGGGTACGGAGTGTGACACGGAGAGTGAGTTGGTGGTGGCGCGGGCGTGAGAGGGCACATCGGAGCACGTGATGGTGAGTGTTACAGAGGATGTAACAGGAGAGTATGCGCAAGAAGGTGCGTGAGAGGTGTGGTGTGTAACAGGGGAGTGTGTGCAAGAAGGTGCACGAGAGATGTGGTGTGTAGCAGGGAGTGCGGTGGTGGAATGGACGGAGTGTGTGGAATGCATGAGAGGCGCTGAGACGCCGGGCTTGGTGAGTGTAAAAGGGGTCGCGTATGCGTGTGAGCATGCGAGTAAGGCATCGACGTTGACCGGGATAGCGGTTAGACCGATGTTTAACTGACGCGAGTTCTCGGTCCGTGCCGGGCTGTGGGTATTGTGGGAGCCGGCGGGGATCGGTGCTGCGTCGCTTCTCTTCGGAGCGTCGTGCTGCTGGCCCCGCCCCGCACAGTCGAGTCCGGGCCTTGCCGGCAAGGCGACCGGTCCGGTTCGAGGGAAGGTAGGAGGGACCATAGCGGCACCCCCTTGTGGTTGCGGCGTTCCGGCCGGGCGAGATTGAGCCATCGGGCCGGAGACCGAAAGCATCCGCGCCGAGATGGTGCACTGAATCTCGGCCCGAGCAAACCGCCTCCCCTGAACCGAATGCCGGATGGACCCAACCTGCAGGCGACCAAACCGCCCGAATTCATTGTTCGGCTTTGCGAAGCCGAGTTTTAATGATGTCATGACGCACCGAGGCTCAAGTGAATGGACTGTGATGGTAATAGTGTTTTGATCCGAAATTGGGAATAGGGAATATGATTGGCAAATGGGATTGGTAAATTTGATTGGCGAAGATGATTGGCATGATTGGCAAAATTTGATGGGTGAATTGATTGGCGTGATGGGCAAAATTTGATTGGCGATGGTGATGTAGAGGAATGGCAACTCTGCCATCCCTCACATCCCCCGGGCACATGAGCACTAGTTATGGGGTTTTTGGCAGTGTAAGCTCGCCGAGGGAGGGTTTGGATAATTGTATAGGGACTTAGAAATGACCATAGGTAGTAGGGTTAAGTAGTGACATTGTACCTGTAGAGGGGACGTAGAATAGATTAGATGGTTGATAACGACGAGGGAGCGCGATAATATAAAGGGCAACTGGGGAGCGCGAGTTTCAGAAGGGAGTAGTCAGCTTAGCCTTAGATGATGCAGTGTGGGTGCAGGAAGTTCTTTGTGGTGAGCGTGATGATTGAGTAGTGAGCAGAGTATTGTGAGTATGGGTGAATGGCGTTGTATTGAATGAAGAAGCCTGGGAGGAAGGAGGGTGCAGGAAGCACCAGGTGTGTGAGCACAGGTGTGCAAGTGAAGAACAGGTGTATGGAGAATGATTGTGTGGAATAGCTGGTATGGAATACATGGAGTATGGAATGGTTGATGTGGAGTGAGTGTGGTGGAAAACGTGGAGTGGAGTGGTTGGTGCGAAGGGAGTGGATGGGGAAGACGGCCCCCATCACGAATACCCGGGGAGGGTAGTTTAAGAGTTAGGTAGAGGGTATAGGTAAATTGTGGTTGGATATTGGCATCTGTGGTGCGTGTGGAAGAATGGTGTTTGGATGGGTGCATTAGTGAGTGGAAATAGCTGGGCGTGTGGCCTGTTAAAGGTATGGTTGGTTGAGCGCTCCGCCACTGTTAGTCCGTCGGCCAGGTGAGGCCGCAGGTAGGCTCTGGGAGCCAGTTAGAGTTGTTGTGGATGGGGCCCGAGGATCCGGAGGACGGACACGGGTAGCCCAGTGCCAGAGAGGGCACCGAGGGGGTAAGTGCCAGGGAGGGCCTTCCCCAGTTAGATAGGTTAGTGAGGAGCAGGTAAGCTCGGGTGGCAACTTCAGTGGCGGAGGCACACAGGTAGGTAGACCTGTTAGGGGAGCCACACGACTCAGCCCAGAAATTGTTCGAAGGCACAGGGAGTTGAATCGGGGGAATGAGACCCCAAATTGGTGAGCGCCACAGTTTGGTCAATGGGAGTTTGGTTTTTAGAACCGCATAGAGTAAGACGGCCAATGGTTTGGCAGGGAAAGACCCCAGGTAGTGTAAAGTGTGTTAATGTCATTTAGGAAGTAGTTAGGATTAAGAATCTCCTCGCACCACCTGCATCCACTCACCTGAGGTGACTATAGAACTCCACACCATGCCATGGCTGGTTTGTTGTTTATTTTTGTGCAAATGTTTTGGAAAGGTGAGATGCATTATGACGTGGGTGTGACATTGTGCTGTTTGTTCCATCTCTCCCTCCTTATGAGGATTGATGATGAATTGGATGATGGCAAATTTGGTTGTTTAGAGGGATTGTGAATGAATTTGGAATTAGGGGAGATATGTGAAGACGTGATGATAGAGACGAATTTGTAAATGTGTAGATTTTGTAAATATGGGGTAAGGGCAAGGGTAGAGTAGGTGACAGGGGGGGGTAGCGTACGTTAGGGACGAGCTTTCTCAATTCGCTCTCCGTGCGCACCTCGCTCTGCATTACCTTGATTAATGTGTACCCTTTTGACCTTACCCCTCGCTAACGCTGCCTGCTTTGTCTTCCTTCCCTACCCATGGGCCGTGCTCTCTGGGCACTGAGGGGGAGCGTGCGGGAGCCGCAATTGTGTGCCTGAATCCCTGCAAACAGCTGCCTGCATCCATGCACCACTTATGGACCGCACGTCTTGCGGCCATGCACCATCCTATGGACCACAGTACTGTGGCCGAGCACCATTTATGGACCACATGTTTTGTGGCATGGCCCCTCTGCTGGGACCGGCCAGGTTGGCCAGAGAAAGATCTTGCAGGTGGACCACCCATAGTTGGCCCCTGTGGGCCATAAATAAAAATTGGACACGATCTGTGCTTTTTATTGTGATTATTGCAAATAGGCCGCAAGCCAAGAAGAACATCGAGAAAGAGAACATCAAGAACGACATCGGCCAGCAGAGGGAGCAGAAGATCAAGACCACCAGTTGTGTTTTTTTTATTGTGTTGTGCAATGTAGCACTGGATTGTGCGTGACTGTGCATTTTGGTGGTTTGGTGTTCATTGGTGCTGGTGCATCGATGCAGTGCATGCTGTCTCCTCCCTCCCACAGGATTCTTTTTGTTTCCTAAAAAGAAAAATGACAGGTCCTGGGTTGCAGTTTTGTAAATAGTCAAATAATTTCACTTGTAAATAATGCTCCCCACCGTTCACGTGTAGTTTGAAAATTAATTCCGCAATTCGGTTAGTTGTGGGCGTGAATCTGTTAGGTAGCATGCAACGTAATAGGGGAACATATTTATTGGCGTTTTAAAACTGTCACACTCAGGGTCAGGTTAATTGTAAGGGAACTACACCTGAGTGTCACATTAAGTTAAAGTTTTCGGGCCGGGACATCCCGTGAGGAATGAGGGTGCTGTGTTGCAGTTTTTAGAACCTTCGCTTTATCAAATTTAGTACTAAAATCCCTTAGAAATAACCCCTGTGTACATTCCCCTTAATTGGCTGTTAATTGAAATGAGTGCACCTTAGTTAGACCATGTACAAGCACGTAGCCAATCATAGAACCTCTCTATAGTTATATTGTTATTCTGTGTTTCAGTTAAGGCTATGTTCCCACTAGTCGATCTTATGCTGCACCAGATCAAATAAGATAGATCCCCTTTTCAATTGCCCCAAAGCCTGCATTTCCAACCGCATTCGCCTCCATTACCCACGCGGTCAGCTCGGAGAAGAAGGGCATGGCCCGCCCATCGTCATCAAAAGGTGAGCCAGAAAACCTTTATGACCAACCAGGAATTGGTGGGTTTGGCTTGAGAGGGCGTGAAGCAAAACATCTGGCAGTTTCATGAAGGTTCCAGGGCGTGGCCATATAACATGTTATGGGAAGCCCCCACCAGCAGATGACTGAGGGAGCACAGATGAGTGAGGGAGTACGAAGAGCAGATGAGAGAGAAGGCATTCGGCGGCAACAGATACGGCAGAGCAAAATGAGGACAAAGAGAGGAGTGATCCAGCCAAACCGAGAGAGAGACGGGAAGGGGTGCTCGTATTGCGGCAATAGGCCGAGGCCCTCTAGGCCCTATTGCCGCTCGGTGAGACGCGAAGCTGTTTTGCCGGGTTTTCACCTCGAGCCCGGAGCGTGAACCGCGAGCGTGGACCTCAACTCCTGACCCATCTGTCCCGGACATTCATGCCGAACCATTTGCCTGGATTCCTCTCCCCCTGTCATCTTTACCATTGCCATTTTCTCCCATTCGTGTAATTGAGTTCGTTCTGTCTTTATTGTCCTGGGGATAAGTTAAGCCTGTGTAGATAAGCTTGCTCTGTGTCCTGCTCCTTCCATTTATTGTATAAATGCCCTTCTTTCGTTTCCTCTTGTAGATAGAAATAAACCGGTGTTCTTCCTTTACCCCCTTGTTGGTTCTTTGGCTTCCTCTCATCCGATCGCTTTCGTGATTTCTTAATTGAGTTCCTGTGGTGCGATTTCGGCAAACGCTTATGAATCGGGTTAGTCTTTGGTAACGGCTCGAACCGCGGACTGCTAACCCACTCGGCAAATACCATCTTGTCTGTGGTTTCGAGCGGTACTTGTCTCCCTGTTTTGCGGAGGGATTGGTGAAGGTATTCGGGAGAGAACACCTTGACCAATAACCCTGATCAATCCCACCTCGCAAAGGAGCGTTACAAGTAACCACCGGCAGAGACAGCCAGCTTAACAGGACAAGGGGATTAACCTCCCCCCCCCCCTTGCTAACGGGAGTGCCGTCCCCCGGAATCCGTAACAATATATATATATATATATTTTTTTTTCCCATCACATATACACACACACACACACACACACACACACACACACACACACACACACACACACACACACACACACACACACACACACACACACATCTGAACACTTGGGTCTGCCAAACAGGCATGTAAGGTGTCGGCTATTATAAAGCTCCTGAGGGTTATCGCAAAGCCTCAAAAGCTCAGTGGCCTGTCACGATGTTAGCAATGAGGTCTTTGGGTTTGAGTCCCATGTTGAGTCAGGATTTTACAATAGCCACACGGAGGAATGTAATTCCTGTTTATTAAATCACACACACACACACACACACACACACACACACACACACACACACACACACACACACACACACACACACAC
This sequence comes from Myxine glutinosa, assembly GCF_964187855.1. NCBI lineage: Eukaryota > Metazoa > Chordata > Myxini > Myxiniformes > Myxinidae > Myxine > Myxine glutinosa. The sequence goes on from NC_136268.1 coordinate 120,177,524, forward strand.
ACACATAGTGTGGTGCAAACGTTTTTAAATCATTCTAAGCTTGCCTAACTTGGGATATTAGCCTGTCAACGTTTATACAGGTTTGTGTTGAGAGTTATTTGATGAATAGAAGTTAATTTTCGACCAAAGCAAGCTGGAATGGCACTGTGTCAGCAAAACTCGACACAGATTTAGACATTTTCAATTTCATTTCTTCCCAGTGTCACACACTTTCCCCAGATGATGTGGTTGAGTTTGTGATGAATGTCACCTTTTCCAGTGGTGGGAGGCTCCTTATTGAGGTTTAGGACATGTTGTTTTTTTTAACCCCAAACTGATGTCACAACACTGGCTGCGATAAAAAGGAAACTTTACCTGGAAAACATCAAATACGTGAATGATATCAACTCTCCAAGAATGCAGACAAATTGTGCCGCAAACCATGGTTTGAACCGAACAGTGTTGCAAAGTCCAGGCTGTAGTTTTCAAAGCAAATATTGATTTTGAAACCAAACTTTTTTGAGTTCATGTGAAGTTGGTCTTCATTCCTGGCCGAATGTACAGTGTGGCCACAAAGTCCCTATGCACAATGGTGTGTCCTCTGTTAATTATTTGTTTTATATGTTTTCCAGAAACGGCTTCAGCATGACGGACACCAGTGAGTACACAATAGAAGAGAGACTGGTTACTTGTGTTTGAGTTCACGAACACGCATGAGGAGCTTGATTTGAAGACAAAAGGACAAGATTTTCGCAGAGGTTCGATAAGCCAGCTCCTACGCACGACACAATGTAGGCATGGAAGAAGAAGGCTTATGCTCTCGCAGTTAGAGAATATCTCGATGACAAATTCAGTGGACGATGGATTGGATGTGGATCTGAGATAGTGTGGCCTCCTCGAAGTCCGGACTTAACATGTGACAACTCGCTTTGGGGCATTGTGAAAGAGGAAATTTCTCACCTCCACCTAACAACAGTTGAAGACCTCAAAACAGCTGTCAGGGGCTGCTTTTATGATCTCCAACCCTCAATATGGAAGATGATGTCCAGAAGAACATTGAGAAAAATTTAAATTTGTGCGTAGAATGGAGGGGAGCATACAGATAAATTCTAACTAAATTCTAACTGCGTGCATAGGGACTTTGTGGCTACTCTGTATATTGGCCCATGGAATGATTATGGCTTTCTTATCATTGCAAGTTGGTATGCCATTATAATTACCAACATATATTATTGCGTCGTTTTATTTTATTTTTTTTCGAGTATCTTGTGGAAAAACTGTTTGGTGCATTTGTAGACTTGGCGACACCTTTTTCACCTTTTTCCTGCGTTGTTTAGGCCAAAATCGCTGGTTTTTGAAACCTCAATGAGCAATGCCTTCTCTTCTTTTTTGTAGCTAAGTACTATCCAATTGACTCAGTCCTGCAATTTTCTTGAAGCCATTGGTGTAGTGCCCCTGGTGTTGGACATTTATTATGATTCGTTCTCCATCCCAGTTGAACTGACCTCTTCTTCGCCATTCCAATGAGCCTTCTTTGTCTATCCACACTCTGCCCAACTCAACCTTATTATACCTTCCTGCTCTCCTGTTGTTCTCCCATTTGTCGGTGATGTTTGTTGATATTTACCGTCAACACAGAACAGGAATTAACATGATTAATGACATTTGACCCTTTCGAACACAAAGACCCTTTGTGACCCCTAAGACTCTTTCAAACCTTTGCAACCTTGAGACCCATTAAGACCACAAACCCCCTCAGGACCATGAAGACCCACAAAGACACACAAAGACCTTAAGACCCTTAAAACTCTTAGGGCCCCCCCTAATACTCCCAAGACACTTAAAGACACCTAAAACATTTTGGAGCCTTTAGAACCCAAAGACCCTTTGTGACCCCTTAATACCCTTTAGACCTTTTATAACCCTAAGACCATTTGACTCCTATGACCTTTCAAACTCTAAGACTCTTTACGACCCTTTAGAACACTAATGCCCTTAAAGACCCCTTAGAAACCTAAAACCTGATAAGACCCAAAATACCTAGAGGACACAAAAAACCTTAACACCCAAAATATTCAAAAGGCCCTGGAGATCCCAAAGACCCTTAAAGACCTCAAAGACCGTTAAAGGTCCCGAATACCCTTAAAGACACAATAGACCCAAGGACCCAAAAGTCCCAGAAGAGCCATGAGATCATGAGGACCCAAAATACACCAAGGAACCAAAAGGCCCAGAGGACCCAAAAGACTAAATATCCCGAGGACCCAAATGACAAAACTACCCACGTCCTGGCGAGGGCCTGCAATGACTTTCGCGGATCACCATATGACTGGGTATGGAACCATTCAAACAGGCACGTTTTTCGTGGAAGTTCTTCATGGACCTGCTGTCCATGCTTGATGTTCGACTACAGGTGGCATAGGAATGTGGAATTTATTGGTTCATGGTTTAGCATTCACCATTTCCACATTGTTTGTTTGCTTTTTTTCTCCCCACCTATGCTATGCACAGGTGCCTCGCTAGTAATGTAATAAATGTCTTCATTTATGCATTTTAATTTTTTCATTTTAAGTGGTCAAGTACTGTATCTATATTTATGTACACACACAAAAACACACAAACTGCAAGCAAAGGGAAAACCTTTTCAAGGTGCCAGTCATCTCTGCAGTTAGGCAGTCAAGAAAACAAGTAAACGAAAAAACATGTTTTAGGGCGACACGCTTTTATTTTTTAAATAAAGTTTTAAACCAATTTATTTTTAATTAAAAAAAAATTCAATTCAATTTTGACAGATGAAAATGTACCCGAAAAGAGGACCATGGGCCAAATTTCAGCTCTCTAGGACTTATGGAACCTAGAAAACGAACGGCTCAAAGATTTGAAACGGGTCAAACAAACAAAGTTCAGAAGAAGTTTAATAAAAGTGTGTAAAAAAAAAAACAGCGAAATGAAAAGACAAAAGGCTGGGATAGAGAAAAGATACGGAAAAAAAACAATCACAGTGTCTCGGTTGGGCCTATGGCTCAAAACTCACAGCCCAAAATTTCAGGCCAAAGTGACGCACAGACAGACGAAAAGGGATGGGGAAGGTTTGGGGTGTAGGTTTTCGTGCAAAATGTGCATTATTCACAGGTTTATTTAGTTTGCTGCAACCAAAAATGGAGTCAAAAACAAGGACCATGCAGCATGCTTTCCAATGCTTTTGGGTACCTGATTCGTCATCGCTGGTGGGATAACCAGCGTAAAAGTCGGAGTTTTTCTTTGTTTTCATCCCTGGAGTCAAAAAGACAATATTGATAAAAACAAAAAAGTTGATAATCAATAAAACACTGCAACCCATTTGTGCCATGAAATAATATTCATTAAAACCTCATGTACAGTATATGGACTGCACCCTTGAATTTTTGTTTGTCGGAAGAGTGTTAAATGAATCTTGAATATTTTATCGCAAAGACAGAATAGGGACAGCAGATAAAGTCGACAAAGGATTAACATAATGGCTTGAAATATTAAATATTAAAATTATATTATGAAAGAAAATGCAATTGCAAAATCACCGGTTCGAGAGGTCATCAGCTGAACACCGTTCATTGGCATATTGACCCATTAAGCTTGATACCTCTGAATTATTAGGTGGGAGCAGAGCATTGAACTTCGGACGCTCAGCCGGTAATTAAGAGTGAGCCAAACTGTGAGCTGTCAAGATCCTCCCCAAAGTGGCAGCTTGAGTAACAATAATTGCAAATCACATGACCGTGCTTAGTAGAAATAATATGCTTTTGCTCAAAGGGAATAAAAACAATTACAGAAAAATATATATATATGATAATAATGAAAAAAACGAAATCATGAAAAATATGTATATATATATTATTGACATGAATGAAACTGCTGTGAAATGAAATACAGGAAATTAACTGCTGCTTCTGCTCTCCCAACAATGGATGGAGGCCTTCGATGTCAACCATGAGATCAGGGTGGCTTTCTCGACATGTCTCGAGCTTTCGATACAGTCGGTCATCCCGAGTTGTTCTCCAAGTTCTCTTCCTATGGTATCCAAGGCCAACTCCACACATAGCCTGTTGACTTCTTCTAGTCCAGTAGCCAATGAGTGGCACTCAACGGAATTCTTTCATCTCCTCTCCCTGTCAAGGCTGGAGTGCCCCACTGCCCCCAAGGGAGTGTTCAGGGCCCAGTCCTATTCCTGATCTTCATAAAGATCTCTATGATTTTCTGGAAAATCTTCTTTTTACCTCTGCCGCCGAAGGTGGAAGGAGGTTATGCTTTCACCACTGTCTGTTTGTCTGGCTGTCTGTCTGTTTGTTTGTTTGACTGTGAACAGGATATCTCAAAAAGTCATGGACAGATTTGGACAAAATTTGGTGGAGAGTGGGCATTGTACAGGGTGACCCAAAAAAACCTCCCACATTTCGAAAGGCTGTAGCACTGGCAGTAGGGAGGCGGGAGGGGCGGGGCTAGGGTCTGTTGGTAGCCCAACCCCAACCGTCCTCAGTCGCCAACATGGCGTGGTCGGGAGCACACCGTGCGTTCGCTGTCGAAGCGTTCCTCACAGACAACCGTTCCGTGATCGCCGTGCAGAGGACCTTTCGAAGACGTTTCAGTATTCCACGGAACCAAAACGTTCCAGATCGGAAAACCATCTTGCAGTGGGTTGAGAATTTCAGGGCAACAGGCTCAGCTTTAAAAAGAAAATCACCTGGTCGACCTAGGAGCGCTCGTACGCCTGAGAATACTGAAGCATTGAGACGATCCGTTGTGCAGTCTCCGAGACGTTCTGCGCGGAAGCATGCTTTAGCTGTAGGGATATCCCGGGAAACTGCAAGGAGAATCTTACACAAAGACCTCCACTTCCATCCATACAAAATGGCGGTTGTGCAAGAACTCAATGCGAGAGACTGGATAAGCCGCAGGGAGTTATGCGAGAACATTCTGCAACGTGTTCCGGAAGATGCTGTTCTCTTGTGCAGTGACGAAGCTCATTTGCATTTGAGTGGCTCTGTAAACAAACCAAATTTTCGCTATTGGTCTGAAGACAACCCTCGCATGCTACACGAAAGACCGTTGCACTCCGATCGAGTGACTGTGTGCGTGTGGTGCGCTGTTGCCGATGTTGGCATCGTGGGTCCTTATTTATTTGATGAGGGTGGTGTAACTGTTACCGTAACTTCTGACCGTTACATTGATATGCTCGAAAATTTTCTAAGGCCACAACGCGAACACCTTGAGCTTGAAGAACTCGATGTGTGTTGATGGAGCTACAGCACACACAGCTCGAAGATCATTGCAAGTGCTGAGGGAAATGTTTCCGGATCGGGTGATCTCGTTGCGTGGCGATGTTGGGTGGCCGGCCCGTTCCCCTGACCTCGCCCCTCGTGATTGTTTTCTGTGGGGCTACCTTAAATCACGAGTGTATACTCATCGACCCCAAACTCTTGAAGCCCTTAAGGTTGCTATTCAGCAGGAGATAGCCGCTGTTCCACCCGACATGACCCGTCAAGCCATGACAGCCTTCAGAAATCGCCTCCAAGCGTGTATAGACAATGACGGCCACCATTTGGAGGATGCCATCTTTAAAACATGATGAATAAAAACTGTATTGAATGAAGTTTCATGTGTGCAAATAATATCCTGATTGGGTCCTGATGATATATCCTATCAACTAGGATAAAACGATTAGATTTTGGTGAAGATCGGGATCCGGATTTGACAATTTTTTAAAAGTGATTCTTCATCATTGAGAAATAGGGGGAAAAACGATATATAGCACGACATCTCAAGTTAGGACTGCAGTAACTCCCTGCATCTCTGCAGTAACTCGACTTAAGCTTTACAAGGCTTTTACTTTTAAAATTGTAACTCAGTTCTGGGAATGGAACCAATCCATGCATGTGTTTGTTGTCCCTGCCTATTATAAGCGGCAGCTTGGGATTCTAAGGTCATGAGTTCGAATCCAGTTCAGCTGTTGAATTAATACCAGGTGGGGTTGACTCAACCTGTCATCCTTCAGAGGTCGGCGAAATAAGTACAAGGATACTCGGTCCTCTCTCAAGGAGATTGGTGGCAGGATTTGCACTCCGGCCACCGTAAAAACACCTCATTCCGTACCACTCACAGTGGTGTGTGTCGGGATCGTGCTGAGTAGTTGTCCAAGGATGCATCGATGTGCTGATCCAGCGTACTCTCCCATATAAATATACACGACATGAACAAAAGTATGTGGACACCCGAATATCGAAAATCTCATTCCAAAATCATGGGCATTAATATGGAGTTGGTCCCCTCCCCCCCCCCCCCCCCCCCCACTATGCATTCTTGCACAATGCATCCTTGCTGCTATAACAGTCTCCACTCTTCTGGGAAGGCTTTTCACGAGATGTTGGAACATTGCTGCAGGGATTTGCTTCTATTCAGCCACAAGAGCATTGGTGAGGTCTGGCACTGATGTTGGGCAATTAGGCCTGGCTCGCAGTCGGCATTCCAATTCATCCCAAAGGTGTTCCATGGGGTTGAGGTCAGGGCTCTGTGCAGGCCATTCAAGTTCTTCCACACCGATCTCAACAAAACATTTTGGTAAGGACCTCACTTTGTGTATGGGTCATTGTCATGGTGAAACAGAAAAGGGCCTTCCCCAAACTGTTGCCACAAAGTTGGAAGCACACAATCGTCTAGAATGTCATTGTATGCTGTAGCGTTAAGATTTCCCTTCACTGGAACAAAGGGGCCGAGCCCGAACCATGAAAAACAGCCCCAGACGATTATTCCTCCTCCACCAAACTTTACAGTTGGCGCGATGCATTCGAGCAGCTAGCGTTCTCCTGGGATCCACCAAACCCAGATTCCTCTGTCGTACTGCCAGATGGTGAAGCATGATTTATCACTCCAGAGAACATGTTTCCACTGCTCCAGAATCCAATGGCGGAAAGCTTTACACCACTCCAGCTGACTCTTGGCATTGCGCATGGTGATCTTAGGCTTGTGCATGGCTGTTCAGCTATGGAAACCTATTTCATGAAGCTCCCAATGAACAGTTGTTGTGCTGACGTTGCTTCCAGAGGCAGTTTGGGACTCGGTAGTGAGTGTTGCAACCGAGGACAGAGGATTTGTATGCGCTACATGCTTCAGCACTCGGCGGTCTTGTTCTGTGAGCTTGTGTGGCCTACCATTTCACTGCTGAGCTGTTGTTGCTCCTAGACGTTTCCACTTCACGATAACAGCACTTAGTTGACAAGGGCAGCTCTAGCAGGGCAGAATTTGGACGAACTGACTTGTTGGAAAGGTGGCATCCTATGACGGTGTGACTTTGAAAGTCACCGAGTTCTTCAGTACGGCCCATTCTACTGACAATTTTTGTCTATGGAGATTGCATGGCTGTGTGCTTGATTATATATACCTGTCACAATAGGTGTGGCTGAAACAGCCAAATCCACCAATTAGAAGGGATGTCCACATACTTGTGTGTGTGTGTGTGTGTGTGTGTGTGTGTGTGTGTGTATGTATGTATGTATATATATATATATATATATATATATATATATATATATATATAAAAAACACAGTTTGTGTGTGTGTGTGTGTGTGTGTGTGTGTGTGTGCGCGTGTGTGTGTGTGTAATGTTACCAATAGAGTCCTAAACGGAGAGGCTTACGTGCTTGATATTTGGCATAGACATGGCCATTGAGCCTGGGACGAACATGGCCAAACTCAAAATATTTGACGATCCATATTTTTTATTCATATTTACCTCAGCGCATTTCAGCGCACGGAATCAACGGAATCAGAGCAGGTGGGCGCTGATTCGCTCAGAGCGATCACGTGATGACGTTATGACGCTATGACGCTATGAACGCTATGACGCTATGACGCTATGAAAAAAAAAATCGCTATGACGCTATGAACGCTATGAACGATATGACGATATGACGCTATGACGCTATGACGCTATGAAAAAAAAAAATCGCTATGACGCTATGAACGCTATGACGCTATGAACGATATGAACGCTATGACGCTATGACGCTATGAAAAAAAAAATCGCTATGACGCTATGAACGCTATGACGCTATGAAACGCTATGAACGCTATGACGCTATGAAAAAAAAAATCGCTCGCTTTACCAAGGGGCTCGCTCTCCCCCCGTTCCCCTCCCCTCCCCTCCCCCATCCGGCAATGCCGGGTACTTCTGCTAGTATATATATATAGTTACGTTTGTGGGAATGTCGGTCATTTAGGAGGTGTGTTGTTTGGGTTGTGTTGCATAGGGGTGTCAGTTCGGTTGTGGTTCACCAAATAGGACCAACAGTTCAATCTTGGTTTCGTCAGACCATAGAATCTTGTTTCTCACAGTTTGAGAGTCCTTTAGGTGCTTTTTTGCAAAATCCAAGCGGCTTTCATGTGTCCTTCACTGAGGAGAGGCTAAGAGGCTTCGTCTGTCCACTCTGCCATAGAGCCCAGATCGGTGTAAGTGTTGCAGTGATGGTTGTCCTTCTGGAAGTTTCTGCCATCTCCACATAGGATCTCTGGAGCTCAACCAGAGTGACCATCGGGTTCTTGGTCACCTCTCTTACCATGGCCCTTCTCCCCCGATTGCTCAGTTTGGCCGGGCGGCCAGCTCTAGGAAGAGTCCTGGTTGTTCCAAACTTCTTCCATTTAAGAATTATGGAGGCCACTGTGCTCTTGGGAACCTTGAATGCAGCAGAATTTTTTTTGTAGGCTTCCCCAGATCTGTGCCTCGACACAATCCTGTCTCTGAGCTCTGCAGGCAGTTCCTTCGACCTCATGGTTTGGTTTTTGCTCTGATATGCATTGTCAGCTGTGAGACCTTGTATAGACAGGTGTGTGCCTTTCCAAATCATGTCCAATCAATTGAATTTACCACAGGTGCACTCCAATCAAGGTGTAGAAACATCTCAAACATGATCAAGAGAAATTGGAGGCACCTGAGATAAATTTCAAGTGTCGTAGCAAAGTGTCTGAATACTTATGTCAATGTGATATTTCAGTTGTTTTTTAAATAAATTTGCGAAACTTTCTAAAATCCTGTTTTCTCTTTGTCATTATGGGGTATTGAGTGTAGATTGATGAGGGAAAAAATGAATTTAAACAATTTCAGCATGAGGCTGCAACATAACAAAATGTGAAAAAAGTGAAGGGGTCTGAATACTTTCTGAATGCACTGTATATGCACATATGCATACACAATTACACACAATGTGTATCAAAGATGAATGAACGTGATAAAGTTCAGCTATGACAAATATTTTGTTTTCACTGAAAATTTTGTTTTGCAAATTCCAACCTGGAATAATGCAAACTTCCACCTTTTAAAACTTTATTTTCACATTTCATAATACCAGTACACCTACTCCCTAATGGGAGTGGCAGGCCCAGTTATGTTATTATCCTCTCTGTGGTGTATAGATTACAGTAGATCTAGGCTCGCATACAATAAACATGTATAATGCCTCAAGAACGTTGGATTTCTTCCTTTTGCGTTTAGTGTTAAATAGCAGTAGCGACAGGATAAAAATTAATCATACTGTACGTTTTTGTGGTGTGTAATATATTTTATATCTGGTAGGGATACCCGACGATGAGCTATTTATTCATGTTAACACAGCTGAAGCAATGGGAATGATAAAGAAGAACCTGTCGGATATTTTAAAAGTCATCCCTGGGAATATTACCACAAATGAATTACAACTGGAGGCAATCCGGGTTCGGTGACGATCCTGAAAAGAGACCTTGGAAAAAACTCTGAAAAAGTTGAACAGCTTGGTCCATGAACCGTGATCCCTTACCGAAGAGGGGGTGGATACTTTGGGTCCTCGAAGGACTCCGTTCCACCTCCTGAAACCCGCAAATAGAAATAACAAACAACGACACACATGGAGGTGAATACTTTGAGACCAGATAGGTACTGGAGGTCTCCGTTACATCTCCTGAAACCCGCATATGGAGATAACAATCAATGACTCACACACATTTTTTGCATGTTCATTCCTCACAATTCTATCTATTTATTGTGCAGTATCGGCTATTCCTAAAACATATATAATTTAAAGGATTGCTGTAAATGATTATAATTTCACAACACTATATATTATTCAACTTTATTTAAATTGTAAACCTCAATATATACATATTTGCCTTAAATAAAAGAAGAACCTTAACCTGCAAGCAAATGACCGATTTCCCAACCGACCGTGTCATCAGCTGGGCGCCATTGTTCCTTGAAGCATTTTAAAATGATATTTTGTGAATAGCTGTCAATGGTATACTGCTCAGGGTAAAATTCATTCAGGAAATATTAAATTCATCCAAAACTCTGGCAAACAGTTTCTGAGTTGAATGAGCCCCTGCCATCCTGTAGTATATAACCAGACTTTATCTGCTTGTGAAAGACACTGTTCAGCCAATATATTTGACAGCATTCCAAAGGACAGAGCAATGATCAGTTTTGATCTTTCAATTGCTCTTATTAAATGTGACAACATGGCACTGGGTGGTGTTATTTGGCTTTGATTCTAAGGTTTCATCACAACATTCCTTCTTTTCTCTTTTCTTATTGTTTTCCCAGTAACATATAGGTATATATATATATATACCCCGGTTTAGAATAGGTTGTGGAAGTGGAAAATTTATCTATGAATCGAGTGATTTTTATGAGCCACAACCTGTCAAAATTGTCTGTTTAGAACCGACTTATCTTGTGTGCAAGTTTTTTTTATGATACATGGAAGTTTATACATTTTTATATCCGACACAATATATCCAGATGTTCTATATAATAAATCCTTGATTTATGGTCAAAGAGACAGTTTCATATGGCAAACTAATAGGGTCTGCAGTTTTCCCGACCTGGACAGGACGCAGGGCACCATAGGTCATGAAATGCAAATGCTGTGTGCATTTTATATGAGATTGAGACTGCACGTGTGATCCATGAAGTTGACTATTATTTTAACATTGTTCATAACAGACAATATACATGTATATATATATATATATATATATATATATATATATATATATATATATATATATATATATATATATATATATATATATATATATATACAGTCTACATAGTCTATATATATATATAGTCTATATATCTACAATTACATATAGTCTATATATATATATATATATATATATACATATATATATATATATACATATATATATACATATACATATACGTATATATATATATATATACATATATATATATATATATATATATATGTATATATATGTATATATGTATATGTATATATGTATATGTATATATATATGTATGTGTATATGTATATGTATATATGTATATGTATATGTGTATGTATATGTATATGTATATGTATATGTATATATGTATATATGTATATGTATATGTATATATGTATATACATATATATATATATATATATATATATATATATATATATATATATATATATATATATATATATATATATATATATATATATATACATATATATATATATATATATATATATATATATATATATACATATATATATACATATATATATATATATACGTATATATATACATATATATATATATATATATATATATATATATATATATATATATATATATATAGTAGTCTATATATATATATACTGTATATATATATATACTGTATATATATATATATATATATATATATATATATATATATATATATATATATACAGGGTGAGTCAAAAGTAGCGCCCGATTTCTGTTTTTTTCGGCTGTCAGATTCTTTCTGGGATGTCATGTTGTTAATAATTGTCTTGCAGATTATTAATTTTCTTAATTTTTTTTTTTTTGCAGGTTATTGCTGAGAGTTTGGAAAGTTACTGAAGTTGCACCAAATTGAACCATGAATTACCTTTCAATGAATCAACGCATTGCGGCCGTGAAACATTACTACAAATGTAATGAACAACCAACGATGGCGGCACGCCGTTTGGCACAGGAATTCGATATTAACCCACCCCAGGGAAGAAACATACGATTGATTGTCGAGAAATTTGAAGCAACAGGGTCGGTAGCCACTGCAAAGAAGTCCGGTCGTCCGAAAACGGCAACGAATGTAGCTAAGGGTTTCCCCCGTAATAATTTTCCGTAATAATTTTCCCCCGAATAAATGGTTCGATAAGCATGTCATTCATTTCGTTATACCTTCTTGTACACTGTAATACAAATGGTAAACAATCAACTGACAGATATATATATATATATATATATATATATATATATATATATATATATATATATATATATATATATATATAAACAGAAATCGGGCGCTACTTTTGACTCACCCTGTATGACTCACTCACTCAAGGTCAGGTGTCAAAGATCCTGAAACGAAATGCTCAGAGGGGTGTCCCTACTCCAATACCGAGGCCAGGACGTCCCCGCAGAACCACAAGGAGGGATGATCGCCAGCTGCACCGGTTAGTCCACAATGGTCGTACCAAGTCAGCTAATCGGCTTAGGGCTGAGTGGCAGCAACTGACAAATGCGCCTGTATCCAGAAGGCTAGTCAACCAACGACTGGTTCAAGCAGGCTACCGTGCCAGGCATCCCCTGAGAAAGCCACGCCTGACCAGACAACACCACCAGCGCCGATTGCAGTAGGCCAGAGACCACCGTCAATGGCAGCCAGGACACTGGAATCACGTGATCTTCAGTGACGAGTCTAGATTTCTGGTCTATCGTCAAGATGGCCACGTCCGAGTGTGCAAACAAGTGCATGAAGCCCACAACGAAGATTGTATAGTGCCAAGAGTCCAAGCTGGAGGTGGTGGGGTGACCGTTTGGGCTGCTTTTCATGCAGGGGGCAAAACTGACCTGGTTGTTCTGAATGGAAACCTGAACCAGTTCAAGTACAGGGCCATTCTGGAAGAAACATTGCTTCCATTTGCTCGTGCAGCCTTTCGAGGAAACTTTGGCTTCCAAGATGACAATGCACGGCCTCATCATGCTCGCATGATCCAACACTTTCTTGCTGACCGTGGTGTAGAGCATATGGAGTGGCCTGCCATGTCCCCGGATATGAATCCGATAGAGAGCTTGTGGGCAGAATTAACGTGTCAAATCGACAACTTGGACCAGCAGCCGACCTCTGTGCATGAATTGCAGCAGGCTATTGTCACTGCATGGCAAGCGATTCCTGTCCAAACCTTGGCAAATCTCGTGAACAGCATGCCTCAACGTGTACGTGCTCTCCTGAATGCTCGTGGGGGTTACACGAAGTACTGAACTGTAATTTTACTGTCCGTAATCCCAGTCGTAATTTAACTTTTGTTTTTGTTAAAAAAAATTTTGGCTAATTTGCAAAATAAAGAGATACTTCTGGAAAACGTACAGAAGTTTAACACAGTACTGTCCATGAATTGAGTTCGATATCAGTTTACATCACTTTCAAGGATCAATTTATTTGTTTCGAAATGTCAAATGTGGTTTTAGTTTCTTTTAAAGGTCACATTAACAAAATCTACAATAATTTCAACATAATTCCAATGAACTTTTGGTTCTAAGGCATCTTGAAAAGTAAGTTCACCCCCACAAAAGTAAGTTCACCCCCACAAAAAAAATATTCCATATTAAATGCCAAGTCTGTATATATATATATATATATATATATATATATATATATATATATATATGTATATATATATATATATATATATATATATATATATATGTATATATATATATATATATATATATATATATATATATATATTGTTACGGTCCGTGGATTAGATGTTATTTTGCCAAGCGGAGGTATAACCACGGCCGAAGAGTTGTTCCCCACTAAACCCGATTCACCCAACGTTGGCCGTATCGCGCCACAGCTACTCAATCTGGAAAACTCTAAAGCGACCGAATGCAAAGAGGAAGAAGACGTACAGAAGTGTAACTGGATTTATTATTATTTACACACATAAGCAAAAAGAGCAGTCACGATTATGTACAGGGACATGAGACGCAGGTGACACAGTGAATTCCTTATACAAGCTTAATTACCTACCCAGGACAGAACAAACAAAGACGACTCACACGGGGAATTGCAGAGTGGATTGGCTGGAAGGAGGTGTGTGGCTGGAGGGGGAGGACGGCACGGAGCTGGCTGGAGCTTGATCCCGCACGGGACGTCGGGCTGGACCTCGACGGCCGCTGATGCCACTGATCCTGTCGTGTGCGCGGAATCACGGGTCGGATCACGGTCGGAGCCGACGCGCTGGTGGGGGGTCTGGCGTGACGGGTTCTCTCCTCTCTCTTTCTTTTGTCCAACCACTCTTTCTCCAACGCAACCACTCAACGCAACCACTGACCACCCCTGACGACCAACTCAGCTCTTGTCATGGACCTCTCTTTTTAGACTCATCTCCGTGTCTCAGTAAAAGCGCATCTCTCTTGAGGGCGTCTCTCATGGGTTATATATAGCCCCACCCTTGAACCTTTGCGAACCTCCCCGATCGCTCTTCCTCCGCCCTCTCAAACCAAACCCCTCGTGCTCGGTTGGTTGTTCGGGGCTGGCTCACTCCTCCCCTCTATGACGAGGTGGAGACACGCCCTTCTTTCCCAACCCTGCCTCGTGGCCAATGGTGGTTGAAGAAAACCGCCCAAAATGCAGTTGGCCATTGAAATGAAATGAAAGGGGATCTACTCTTATTTCACTTGGTGCAATGGAGTATTTAAATTAATGGGAGACACAGCCTTACCCTAAGACACATAATAAGATATAAGCGACTGAACAAGGGTTTTATCGGGTCCTGCAATGTGGTGTTTATGGAATAACTACCCAGACGCCCTTTGACCTTTACACTATGGAGGTATTTACAAGGAATCATTACATTTTACAGAGGGTGATATTTACAACAATTTACTATACAAGATAAAAACAAACCATTCTCATATCCACAACACTGCACCCTCCTCCTCTTAGGCACAACCCGGGCCTACAACTTAAATTTAGTGTGACACGTAGGTGTATTTCCCTCTACTTTTAACCTGACCCTGAGTGCGACAGTTTTAAAACGTAAATAAATGTGTCCCGCTGCTCCATTGCACCCTGCCTAACAGACTTACGCCCACAGTTAACCGAATTGCGGTATGGTTTTCAAACTACACACTGACGGTGGGGAGAATTATTTACAGTTGACACTACTTTTATTTACAAAACTAACCCAGGACCTGTGATTGTTCTTTCTGGGGGGGAGACAGTCTGCTCTGCATCGACGCACCATGAAAGCACTCAAGACGCACCAACACACCCTCAAGCACCAATCGGTGCAGTCACCACAGTTCATCAGTGTTCATGAATAACCAAAATAAACCAACAACCCCTAACCCTGCAGGTGATCTCTTGCTCTTCGGCTCCCTCTGCTGGCTATTATTATTTGTTCTTCCAGATGTTGTCTTTTCTTTGCTGGCGGCCTATTTGTGATAATAAAATGTACCTAACGTGTCCGTTTTATTTTTCTTTATTTATGGCCCACAGAGCTGACTACTGTGGTTCACCTGTGGGGCATCGGTGCCCTGTGGCCAAGGTCCGCCAGCAAGATTTCGGGCCCTCATGGCCGGTTCCAGCAGACGGGCCATGCCCCAACCCATGGGGTCCATCAGTGGTGCTCGGCCACAGACATGTGGTCCATAATGTGGTGCATCGATGCAGACAGCTGGTTCTGGGAATTCCGGGCGCACAATGGCCGACTCACGCACGCTCCCCTCGGCGCCCAATGGCGCACAGGTCATGTGGGAGACAAAAGGGGGAAGACAAATGAGCAAGGGGTAAGGTCACAAGGGTACACATCAAACAAGGCAATGCAAGGTGGAATGCGTACGGAGAGCGAAGTGAGAAAGCTCGTCCCTACCGTACGTCACCCCCCCTGTCACCTACACTACCCTTGCCCTTACCCCATATGTACAAAATCTACACATTACAAATTCGTCACTACTGTCACGTCTCCCCATATTTCCCTTATACCAAATTCGTCTCCACAATCCCTCTATCCAATATTTGCCATCACCCAATTCGTCATCAATCCTCATAAGGAGGAAGAGATGGAACATCAAGCACAATGTCACACCCACGTCATGATGCATCTCACAATCCAAAACATTTGCACATAAAAATAATTAAACATGGCATGGTGTGGAGGTACCTGTCACCTCAGGTGAGTGGATGCAGATGGTGCGAGGAGACTCCAATCCTAACTATCCTCTAAATGACTTTAACACACGTTACACTACCCGGGGTCTCTCCCTGCCAATCCATTGGCCAACTTACACTATGGGTTCTAAAAACCAATTCCCATTGACCAAACTGTGGTGCTTCTCAATTTGGGGTCTCACTCCCCCGATTCATCTCCCGGTGCCCTTGCACAATTTCTGGGCTGTGACGTGTAGCTCTCCCAGCAGGTCTACCCACCTGCACACCTCCACCACTGCAGTTGCCACCCGAGCTTACCTAGCTCCTCACCCTAACCTATCTAACTGGGTAAGGCCCCTCCTGGCTCTGTCACCCCACTCGGTGCCCTCTGGCACTGGGCTACCCGGGTCCGTCCTCCGGATCCTCGGGCCCCATCCACAACAACTACTACCGGCTCCCAGAGCCCACCTGCGGCCACACCTGGCCGACATCCTCACAGTGGTGGAGTGCTCAAACCAACTACACACACTAACAGGCTACACGCCCAGCCATTTCCACAACACTAATGCACCCATCCAAACATCATTCTTCCACCCACACCACAGATGCCAATATCCAACCACAATTTACCTATACCCTCTACCTAACACTTACACTACCCGCCCCGGGTATTCGTGATGGGGGTCCACTCTTCCCCCATTCACACCTTCGCACCATCCACTCCACTCCATAGTTTCCACCATACTCACTCCACTACCATCCATTCCAATACTCCATTTACTTCACACTCCATGTATTTCACACAACCATTCTCCCTATACCTGTTGTTGCACACCTGTGCAATCACACCTGGTGCCACCTGCACCCTCCTCCTCTTCCTGGACCAGTTGGTCAACACAACACACATCACCATCACCATCACCATCACTCAAACACTGCTCCATACACCTGTTCAGTTGCACACCTGTGCAATCACACCTGTTCAATCTTCAAACACACGGCATCATCTCATCTAACTACTCCCCTCTGAAACTTGCGCTTCCCAGTCGCCCCTTTAAACTATTGCGCTCCCTCGTCATTATCATCCACACTAATCTACCTGCGTCCCCACTCCAGGTATCTGTCACTAACTAATCTTAGCGTCACCTAAGGTCATCTCTCTAGATCCCTACACATGATATATCCTAACCCTCCCGGGCTAGTTTTCACTGCCATCAACACCATAAACTAGTGCTCCTTTGCCCCCCTCTGTGAGGGATGACAGAGTTGCCATCCCACCACATCGGGGAGGTCCCACTATCAATTTCTGCCCTCCAAATTCCAACCAATCAAAAATTTTCCAATTACTGCCAATCATCTGCCAATCCTTACTGCCAATCATCTGCCAATCCTTACTGCCAATCATCAAATTTTGCTTGTTTTCTAATTTTGGGTCCAAAACACTAACCTCGTCACACAGTCTACTCACTAGTGCCTCTTGGTGCGCCAATTCACTTCTAAAGCTCGGCTTCGTACAGCCGGGCAATGAATGCGGGTTCTTTGGTGCCGGCGGCTGGATACGTCCCGCATTCGGTGCAGGGAAGGAGGCTTACCCGGGCCGAGATCCCACGCACCATCTCGGCACAGAGCCGTCCAATGGCCCGATCTCGACCTGCCGGAACGTCTCAACAAAAAGTGGTCGCCATGATGACCCTTCCTATCGGGCTGCCCGTTCCGCCTAGCGGAGCACGGACGCGGCCGTTCCAAGCGCGGCCCAGCGTGGATCACGTACGGCGGTCCTTTCGAACCCGCCGTGGTTCGGATCCCCGCTGGTCCTCGCGGCACGCGAAGCTGCCCGACGCGCACCGAGGGCCCGATTCGGCTAAAAGTCGCTCTAACCGCTAACCCGGTTACCGTCGATTCCTCACCTGCATGCTCACACGCATACGCTACCCCTTTCACCCTCACCGAGCTCGGTGCTCCAATGCCGCCCGTACACCCCGCGTACTTCGCTATTGCTGTCGTTCTTTTGCTCACAGACTTGGTCACACACCTGACCACCGAACACCTTGGCACACATTCGTCGGTCGCACACCTCACCAACACACCTCTTCGCGCCCCCTCCTCGGTCACCTCCTCTGTGAAAATCACAGGTGTGCTCTCACTCGCACACCCAACCACGTGCCTCACTACCAACTCAAGTGTGCATTCCCACACACGCTCTACCATTCCAGGTGTGCTTCCTTCCATTCCAGGTGTACATCCTCCCTCACCTGTCACAACCAACTCACGCTCCGTGTCACTCTTACTACTCTCACCTCCACTCTCGGTCGCGCACTCACCCTTACTCTCATCAGCGCACTCTTTCCTCATGCACCCGTCCGTTACACACCTTTCTCGCGCACACTCTAGCGCACACTCTCCCGTTACACCCTCTAACTCTCACCACAGGCGTGCATTCTCCCTCACTCTTGACAGCGCACTCTTTCCCCATGCACCTGTCCATTACACACCTTTCTCGCGCACTCTCTTGTGCACACTCTCCCGTTACATCCTCTGTAACACTCACCACAGGCATGCATTCTCTCGTTACATCCTCTGTAACACTCCTCACTACGCGCTTCCATGTGCTCCCTCGCACACGCGCTACGACCGACTCACTCTCGACAGCACACTCGCTCCTCGGTGCGTACTTTTTCCTCACACACCCCATGGTCGGACATTCTCGCACACCTCTTTTTTCGCACACCGTACCTGTCGCACACTTCACCAACGGCCTCTCACGAACACCCGGGTCCACATCAACCCCCAAGCCGACTGAAGCTTTCCTCACATCATGTACATTTCCACGTATATCGCCACTCACCTTGGCACCTCGTCTCCGCACCTCCTTCACCACCTGCAAACTCTTTATTTGGTTAGTGAGCACAACATTATGAGTTGAGCACCGACCTTGTACATATTCCATCACCTCCTCCTATATTTCTCTCTTAGTTTCTGTCCGTCTCTTCTTAATTTCACTCACCTCTTCTACCACTTCCTCTAATTTTTGCTTCACCTCTTTTATTTCCCGGTGCGTCTCCTCAGGTTCGTCCTCTAAGGCTACCTTGACCGTTTCTATGTGCGTCCTCACCTGCCGGTCCTTCGTCTCCATTACTTCTGTCACCTCTTCCAACCTCGTTGTCAGTCCCTCACGTACCATCTGACATTGCCTCTGGGTCGCTATTAAGTCATTTTTAATGTCGTTTTGTGTCGCTTTTAACCCTCCTAGTACCGCAGTGTTCCTTTGAACCTGCTCCGTTAGTTATTTTTGTCCCTCCGTCAGCTGTTCCACCTCCTCTGTCAGATCTTCTATTCCCCCTTGTAACCTAGCCGTTCCATTTCTCACCTCTTTCTCTATACGCTTTTCGCCTCGCTTTACCTCCTCGCGTACCCCCGAGACCTCCTCACTTACACCTCGTCGTATCTCCTCTTTCATCTCTTCCCTCTCTTTTGTAGATGCCGCCCTCATCTGTCCCAATTCATCCCTCTGAGCATCCAGTTTGGTTTCTACCCCGATTTTCACCTCCTCTATCTGCTCTCCCATTTGTTTAATTTCTCGGGCGGATTGCTCCCCTATTTCCCGCAATTTACCTTCCATCCTATTTTCTAGCCCCTTTAACCCATTTTTCACCCCCTCTATCTGATTCTCCTGGGCAGCCATTCTATTTTCCACCCCCGTTAACCCATTCTTTACCTCTTTTATCCCGTTGTCTAACCCCTCAAATTTCTTGTCTAATCCCTCACCGGTACCCCTCGCTTCGTCCCTCATTACCCCCAATTGTTCACCCTGAGCATCCATCCGGTTCCACATTTCGCCCCCCAATCGCTCACTATCAGCCCTCACTTCGTCCCTCATTCGCTCACTATCAGCCCTCAATCCCACAATTTGGTTTCCCAACCGCTCACCCATTTCTCTTCGCTCTCGGGTGGACTTATCATTTTGGGCATCCATTTTTGCCATCATTTGAATCATAAAGACTCGCATGTACTCTGGCATTTCTGGCTCGGCTGCCGCGACCACGTGCACAGCGCAATTTGGTGCTGCTACGGTCACGGGCGCGGCAAAATTTGGTGCCGCTACAACCACGTGCACGATGGCGCCATTTTGTGCGCCTGATACCCCCTCAACCACATCCTCCATATACATTTCCCCGAGGTCCTGGGTCGATTCCACCCCGTCTATCTCTCCCACCGGCATCCCGTCGCCTTGACCAGCCATGGCGCGATTTCAAAATTCGGGTTTTCCTTTAAAACACAAATTTTCAGCAGCTCATAATTTTGAGCGCGTTAAGCGCGCTTCGGGCCTCGTATCTCACTCCCCGGCACCAATTTGTTACGGTCCGCGGATTAGGATGTTCTTTTTACCGAGCGGAGGTATAACCGCGGCCGAACAGTTGTTCCCCACTAAACCCGATTCACCCAACGTTGGCCGTATCGCGCCACAGCTACTCAATCTGGAAAACTCTAAAGCGACCGAATGCAAAGAGGAAGAAGACGTACAGAAGTGTAACTGGATTTATTATTATTTACACACATAAGCAAAAAGAGCAGTCACGATTATGTACAGGGACATGAGACGCAGGTGACACAGTGAATTCCTTATACAAGCTTAATTACCTACCCAGGACAGAACAAACAAAGACGACTCACACGGGGAATTGCAGAGTGGATTGGCTGGAAGGAGGTGTGTGGCTGGAGGGGGAGGACGGCACGGAGCTGGCTGGAGCTTGATCCCGCACGGGACGTCGGGCTGGACCTCGACGGCCGCTGATGCCACCGATCCTGTCGTGTGCGCGGGATCACGGGTCGGATCACGGTCGGAGCCGACGCGCTGGTGGGGGGTCTGGCGTGACGGGTCCTCTCCTCTCTCGTTCTTTTTTCCAACCACTCTTTCTCCAACGCAACCACTCAACGCAACCACTGACCACCCCTGACGACCAACTCAGCTCTTGTCATGGACCTCTCTTTTTAGACTCATCTCCTTGTCTCAGTAAAAGCGCATCTCTCTTGGGGGCGTCTCTCATGGGTTATATATAGCCCCACCCTTGAACCTTTGCGAACCTCCCCGATCGCTCTTCCTCCGCCCTCTCAAACCAAACCCCTCGTGCTCGGTTGGTTGTTCGGGGCTGGCTCACTCCTCCCCTCTATGACGAGGTGGATACACGCCTTTCTTCCCCAACCCTGCCTCGTGGCCAATGGTGGTTGAAGAAAACCGCCCAAAATGCAGTTGGCCATTGAAATGAAATGAAAGGGGATCTACTCTTATTTCACTTGGTGCAATGGAGTATTTAAATTAATGGGAGACACAGCCTTACCCTAAGACACATAATAAGATATAAGCTACTGAACAAGGGTTTTATCGGGTCCTGCAATGTGGTGTTTATGGAATAACTACCGAGACGCCCTTTGACCTTTACACTACGGAGGTATTTACAAGGAATCATTACATTTTACAGAGGGTGATATTTACAACAATTTACTATACAATAAAAAAACAAACCATTCTCATATCCACAACAATATATATATATATATATATATATATATATATATATATATATATATATATATATATATATATATATATATATATATATATAGAGAGAGAGAGAGAGAGAGAGAGAGATATATATATATATATATATATATATATATATATATATATATATATATATATATATATATATATATATATATAATATTATAATGATCTTTTGACTTATGAGGGAAAAGATGAGTTTGCAGGTTGACAAAGAATGTGGTTGTCATAGCTACCGAGTGATTTCCCTGAGGCAACAAAGTTCCGCATGCAACAAATTGGACTTCTGAGTTTTAAAACTTGACAAAACTACGTATGGGTTTTCAAGTATGGCAAATTGTGAAGTGAATACCTATTGATTAAATGAGGACTTTCTTATTTAATTGCATCCCTGTTTGAAGTTTTAACATGACTTATTAAGTTATCATGTTACTATTGTGTCAATTTGCAATATGGTATGATAACCCTTGCATCAACTGGCAGAATACTCAGGTCCTGTGGAAACAATGATGTTAAAAATAAATGACTTACAGATAAAACCACAGAATGGTAAATCATTTGGTGTAGTTTTAATAATAAAGGCACTGTAATTATTTATTTATGACTAAGGGTAATATACAGACTTGGCATTTAATATGGATTTTTTTTTTCTTGACTTGGGTTTACTTTCTTAACTCAGTACATCAATCTGGTGAGTTTCTTTTACACTTTGGTGATTTATTTGTTAAAAGAACCATGTCACTGATTGTCTGTCGCAGCAAGAAGTCAACAACAGGATTATATCACAGGTGGCGTGACAAAATGTACGGACAGGTGCATTTGATGATTGGCTTCACAGTCCGGTATACAAGGGTTGTTGCGTTCTGTATTAGTGGAAAACAACTGCTGCACGTCTCCAAAAGTTATTGCCGCTTCCTCTGGAGATGGTCCGTCAACTCGACAATGCTGTTTGTCATGGAGTGGTGGCTTTACGAAATTCCCGCATGAAACAGCGTGCTATTGCTCGGCAGTATGGCATCACTCAAGGTCAGGTGTCAAAGATCCTGAAACGAAATGCTCAGAGGGGTGTCCCTACTCCAATACCGAGGCCAGGACGTCCCCGCAGAACCACAAGGAGGGATGATCGCCAGCTGCACCTTTAAAATTCCCCAACAGAATTCATGCACGCTTGCAGTATTCTCATCAAATGAGTGTGTAAATATAAAATATGTAAACTATATCAGCAACAATACAGAAAGGTGAGGTTATGTCCAGTGTTATTAGCCTATCCCATTGAAGAGTGCCTCGAAGGTCACATGTGCATTTTGTTTTGCATTCTATCAGTGTTGTCTCATGAACAGGACAGTGGCTGCTTCAAAAGACTTGGCACAAATTTCATTGTGTGGATGTAAGTTGCAGCGGCACCAACCAAACTGGCCCCTTGGGGGGGTCTGTGGCCATTATTATCAGCAAACGGTGTTCCCTGAGCCCCGATCATGTAAGCCTCAATTCCTATGAGTAAAAACAATATTTCATAAAAGTTATTGTGTGCTGTACTCATTTAATAAAATCTGCATTAATATGAGCATATGCTGCTGCATAATGTGTATCTCAACATTGATAAAGATCTGAGGTTCCTTGGGCAATAACTACCTTGTTGCCATATGACATGAGTGCAACTCAATTTGTAAGATATTTCTTCAAAGAGGAATAGTGTTGAACACATTGGAAAATACATGGAAGAAGTAAAATTTTCTTATAGAGCAATTTCTCAAATACAGAATTCTGGTTTGAAGGCTGAGTCCTCTTACTCTTGTGCTTCTTCTTCTTCTTTATCTTATCACATTGCATGTATTCCTGTCTTCCAATGATTTGGCAAGAATCACTCCGACGAGTCTTGATCATCACTACTCGTTCAATGAGAGTTTGTTGTTACGTGTGGATTTTTGTTTTGTTGTTTAGATTTTAAAAATTGTCCTTTTATAAAAAAAGGCTCATCCTCAGCTTTTCGAGTCATCTTCCATCAGCCAAATTTGTCTTGTTCACCTATTTTGACTGCCATACGAGCAATGCGCCAATGAGCATTGGAGCTTTCACCAAACGCGGCAACTTTCAGAAAACCCATCAAAATGTTAATCAAGCACCCTTGCCTGTATGTGTCTGCACCTCACACCCAAGCAGTCTTATCAGCACCTATTCCACATTCCCCATGGCATATCCAGGGCTCTGAGCCCCCATATGAGTCCATGAATATCATATAGTTTCCTGAGCCATATACCAGCTATAAAGCTCAATGCTTTAATCCCGAGCCCTTCGCTCTTTCACGAGCCTCGATATTGTATACAAAAAAAAAAAAAAAAAAAAAAAAAAAAAAAAACATCCTCCCCAACCTCAACACACCAAACATTCCCATGTTTTTTGTCTGTTTCCTCAACACCCCATCTCCACATGCAAGGTTCCTGAGATTCCTGGTTGTTGCACATATTTTGAAAGCTCACTCCAAGATTTGAGTTGCGCACTACATTCTCAACATTATGCCATTCCACAATGCTGTTACAACATCCAGGCAATGCTTCATTAACATTTGAAATGCTTTCAGCAAAAACATTTATGTAACAGACATTTTGGTATCAACACATCAATAACACTTGTTTGAGAATTCAAGCACACACACACACGCACACACACACACACACAAACACACACACACACACACACACAATGGAGGTGGATATTTGTGACCTGGTAGGTCCTCCGTTACTTCTCCTGGAGCTCACCCACGTGTGGAGATAGCAGTCTACAACAACAACTCACTTGCACACACACACACGTGATGTATATGTGCACACACACACACACACATATATATATATATATATATATTGTTGCGGTTCTACACCGCCCTACTTCCCCTTACAAAGGGGGGATTAATCCCCTTGTTCTTGCTGGGCTTGGCGGAACCGAGGCTTGTTACGTCCCTTCCGGACAAACGCGGACTAGGGTCTCGGGACCACTTCTCATTTGTACCTAATTCCCTGCGCTGCCCTGGAAGCGAGGAAACAAGCCTCGCACGAGCCACGTGTGGTTTGAGTATGCCAAGCGGCTTGAGTACCATGTGGTCCGTGCAGTCTTAGTTAGTGGAACCCGATTGGAGCGATCCTATTCGTACGACGCTTAGCCAATGAAGAAACCACAGGAACGATCGAATGTAAGAAAGGAAGAACACAGGGTTTAATTATTCCCACACGTATGTGCAATGATCAGGGACGCAGAGACACAGAGCAACCTTAGACAGTCGTAGCTTATACCCAGACAACAGCACCTCTCACACTCACACAGGGAATTGCAGATGGGTAGATGTTCCCCAACGCGTTGACGTGGTCGCCCAGAGATGGTCCCCATCTGGCTTTCCATGGCCCCAGCACGTCCCGCAAAGATGGTAGCAGGCGATGGCAGGAACCTCGTAGCACGTCTCCCGAACAAGGCAGATGACGAGGTGGAACGGTAAAGGGCGGGACTCTCAGCGTGGCTGGCGATTACTCAGCCGTTCTCACTTGCGTGACAATGCGCTGTGTATCGGTTCATGCGCGTCTGGCTGCACCCGCGTGTCTTTCAAAGTTCGCTGCCAACTCTTCTTCCTCGATCCTCTGAGCTTGTTAGTGCACGCGAGTTCTTTCACGCTCTCCACTTGCGAGTCCTATCGAGTGCAAGTCCATCTGCGAGATTCCTCCGCTTCAGTCCTTTCGAGGGGCAGCGGGTTTTATAGCTATGCCCCCCGAACCTTCTGGATCGCTCTCGAACCCTCTCACCATGCCCAGTGATGCCACGCCGCCGCCACCACCTCTGAGCTCTGATTGGCGGGTCGTGCTTACCGTCAGTGCTTCTGCCGCTCCGCCTCGGTCCTCCTGACCTTCCTAGCCTGCCTCGTGTTAACTCGCCCAAAATGAACCAACGTTAGCGCAACAGGGCATGAGGCTACAGACGCTGGATTGTCGGTGACAGTAGGGCCTATTCTCTTGGCTCTACTCAACACAGAACTAACAATGGAAAGGAACTAAGCTCACAAATACTAAGACATAACTATACTATCGCAAGGCTACATGTTGCTTGTGTGACTAACTATGAAGGGAAAATTTTAAACTTTATTAGACTCACTGTACAAACTCAAAACCGCAACTATATATATATATATATATATATATATATATATATATACATATATATATACATATATATATATATGTATATATAATAATGTGCGCACACACACACACACACACACACACACACACACACACACACACACACACACACACACACACTTAACCTGCGCTCTCAGCCCTCGGGCTTTTAAAAGGTGAAAAAGCAGTTTCATTGTCTTTGCATCTTGAATCCATGATAAATATTGGCATCTCTTCGTCAATCATCCAGCGAATAATATTGTTACATATTTTCTTCTGCTAATTTCTTGTTGTCATGCCACTGCATGTTCTTTGCATATATGTAACCATAATTACTGTGAGTCATGTCATCTGCTCCGCAATGTTTCTATTCTTCATTCCTATGTTCATTTTCATTCATGAATTCATAGCTTTACAACAAAATTTGATGAAATTTTCACACACAATAAAATGCTATTACCCCATTTTTTTTAATGACAAGTGATGACATTGTGGTCGTCACAGTTACTTATTTCTGGAATACAAAATACAAGCAGAGTGATTCATCAATGTGTGTGCTGTCCCTCGCATCGACGTTAAATGGGCGTCTTGTCCAGCAGCATTCATTGGTGGATGTTCAACATCCCAAGGTGATCTTTGCTTATACCCAGCTTGCCAGCACCAAGGCCAAATTCCAAATTAATGCTCTAACCAGCAGGGGGCACTGCATCAGCCGCACAGCCACACCGTCAGCCAGTGATGCTACCCCGCAGCCTTGTGTTTCTTACGAAATAAAATAAGTCATACAAAATGTAGACTCAGGTATGAGCAGGAAGATAATGTGACGCAGGGAATGATATGCACCATACAGACAGACAGCATTGGGCCAACAGGTGGCCAAAACAAGTAAGGCAATGGATGCCGAAAATCAGAGCTGCCTCTGATAATGAAAGAAAAGGAGGAGAAAATGGTAAAATATGAGTGAGACAGCTGAGAGAGGGATGAGTTAATGAGAGTAGAAAGATCATGAGTGGAGATGCAGGATGAGATGACGTGATGGTGCACTCACAACTTCAAACCCTGGGTCAAAATCAATTAATCAAAGAACATCCAAACAAATAATTTCCAGGTTTTAATTACTGAATTCATTAGTAATACATTCAGTTTTCAAGGAGAGTGAATGAATGATCGTTTTAAGGCCATTTTCCCCACTAGAGCGGGGGTTAGCCTTGCAGGCCCCAATGACGATCATCATGGTTCCCTGTTTGAGGCAATGTTTTTATGGCTGGATGCCCTTCCTGACGCCGACCCTTAGTCGCCTCCTACGATGTGCAGGGATACCTATTCTAAATCGGGGTACACACCCATACACACCCAGCAAGCTGGTACTCAATTTACCGACCTCAAGCTGAGTCAACCCCCCTGGCGTTAATTCAGCAATTGCTTGTTTTCTTGTGACGTCATCGGAGCACGCGCGCAGGGCACCCTGGGACACCTCGGCCATTTTGATACCCTCTCGAACAACGTCGTCAGCGGATTCACATTAAATAGTTTTTGTTCACGACCAGTCATGCCAATTTGCGGCGTATTTCGTTGTTCAAACAGGCCAGGCGTTAGGCCAGGAGTTAAGCTTTACAAAACGCCCAAACTTCTACTGAATCAGGGTGAGGAAACAAGAAATTTAAGTGAAGAGAGGCGGCGTTTGTGGAAGGCTGCCATCAATCGCAGTGACATCCAAACAGAATCACAGTGGGATCGCACACCTGTCTGCTCCGAGCATTTTGTTCACAGTAAGGAAGAACATGTTTCATGGAATGCGAAACCTGGAACATAAAAGTATTGAATTTGAAACTGTCCAATAAACTTTCTAAAGTTATGTGCTCTTATCAGTTATCAACTCGGTCAAAATGAATCTCGATTGTATCATGTGAAGAACGTGCTATGTATTCGTTGCTTACATGATAAATATAGGTGATGACTTATGGCCATACGCACAAAGCACACATGGCGGCACTCACTTCGCACTGTGCGTCACATGTCTACAAAGTATGCACACATGCATGCACAGCTTAAAACTGCAGTGGTTTTTGAACAAATGGAGGGCACTTAATCAATCAGGTCCATAACATTAACACAAGCAGCTTTAAAAAATACATGTTTGTTTAATATATTAATACCTTGGATCGAATCAAGTGGACGTCATTCAGTTCTTTGTGTAGGATTTGTCGCACCCATCCATCTTGGTACAACCTGTATGCCTCGAGGGATTTATACTTCTTCAACTCATCTTTGGTATAGGCCGATTTGCTGAACAACAGGTAGTTGATCACGTCGATGTGGGTCACCTGAGGCCACTTGCTCACATTCTTCTCAAATTGATCATTTGATAGACCATAAGGGTCACACCCAATGACAGAAATCTTCTCTTTGTAACGAACAAGAACGTCCGGGGGGAGCGTCTCTTGGTAGCCAAGGTTGGCACTCGCACTGCTAGCCATACTCAAGCCTGGATCTACCGTATCCTTACGTACACTCCAAGTCTGTTCTACAGGTAGTTGGTTGCAGGTTGACCCACTGCCCAGGTGTTCACCAGTTCACTGGTCCACGGCAAACTTAAACCGAATGTTCTGTGTTTGTTGGGCAACAATACGTAATATAAACTAGATGGCACCACACTCCACATGAACGTGACAAAACAAACAAAATTACTTTATAAAACAGACTTTTTGCGATCCGCATTCACCATAAACCAACGCAACAAATCAATATCAGCGCACACGGACAGATTAGCTTGAGTATCAAAATGGCCGCCGCGCAATGCGAGATGGGTAACTGTGACGTCAGTGAAAACAAAGGATTGACTGGGATTCTGAACTCAGGATCCTGGGATCCCAAGCTGGCACCCGAACTGCTAAGCCAACACCAGGCTTGTTTTCAAGGAGAGTGAACGTATCAAAACAAAAACAAGACCAATAGCCTAACCTAACAACGGCGAAGCAGGGCTTGGATCTGAGAAGTGGAGGATCTGCTGTCCCCTGTCATGTGATCACATCCTCAGCTCTGATTGGTGGATGTTCATGAGGGACATACATACACCGGACAGACAGACAAACGTCGCTCCAGATGGCATTGCCCTCCGAGCTATGCCGCAAACATATGGCTGCCGAACAACGTGACAAGTGATGTCATGAATTAATTCTTTTCTCGACCAATTTATTCCTCGATGACGTAAAAGAAATTTCATTTTACCGTTTAACTTTAACCCCTCGCAAACCAACCATCTTACTGGCTATCATTTCGCATCCACCATTGCACGTCGTCCAATGTCATTTACTGTATCTCACGTTCACTCTGTTGCAAACTGTACACCGGTGAAACTCGACGTCAACTTGGAGAACGCTCCCGTGAAATCTCAACAATGTCAGCAAACCAGTCTCATGTCACTTCAACCTCGCAGGACACTGCTCATCACATGTCAGGGAAGCAACGACTCCCACAAACTCAGAAGAGGAATCCATCCATAAACTTGGTACGTTAGCCCCACACAGTTTAAATGAGAACTTTTCTTTTACCAGAAATATCAACCGAGACTCTTCCTGCTCCCCTTCACTCCCCTCCCCCACCCCTGCCTCCCCTCCACTTACCCTCCCCCACCCCTGCCTCCCCTCCACTCCCCCTCCCCCTCCCCTGCCTCCCCTTCCTTTGACTTCTCTCTCTCTCCCCCTTTACAGTTCTTCTTCCTATCCCCCTCTACCATACATGTCACTCATGATGGTATCGGCGCATATCCACAAAAAAGACCAAGGGTCATAGGCACGGTAAGCTGAAACATGTTTAAAAAAAAAAATAAACTGGACAATTAATCCTCGGATCCAATGATATAGTGACATTTTTATTTATCTTTTAACTGTGCTACAATATGGTGGTGAGTAACTGCTTCGCCAATTGCTTGAATAACTCCTTGAACAATAGTTTTAATAAGAAAGTGGCTAACAAATCGACCATATGTACATGTCAGTGTTGGAAATATGTTCTGGTCCAGCTACTTCTCGCATTTGCATTTGCACAGACGTGTGCACTTCAACTTTGCCCTCATGCACTTGCACAGAGCGCAGGTACTTGTGCAAGTGCACTTCACATCCAGGTGGAATACATCCTTGGCGAGGGGCAGCGAGATCCAATTGGGAAGCAGCTTGCCGTCCTCTTCCTTCCACCCATGATTAGTGGGGTTGTTGACAGGCATCATGGACCTTTGGGCTGTTGTCCAGATGCTCGCTTGGAAGACACTCCTTTTGAGGTGTTGATCCAAAGCATCACTCGTTGGGGGAATTCTCTCCACGTCCCTCGTCTTCTGTGAGAACACCCTCATTCGGACGAGGTCAACGTCATTGTCCTCGTTTGACTCATTGGAGTACAGCCGGCAGACAAAGTTCGTTGCCACTTCTTTCAGCCTTGGCGAAGTTTGGAATGGAGTGTCGACGATAGTTGCAAATTCCTCCATGAGTGATGGCACTTCGTGCATCAACTTGCAGCAGCATCGCTTACCCTTAAACTTGAAGGAAGACGTGCTGTCTGATCCAGTGAATGCGTGGAAGAGGAAGCATGGAAGACGGCCATGGCTTTGCACGTTGCCGTGCCCAGGTTTGTGGCGATAGTGTTCAGGGAGATCATTCTGGTTGTCTTTCCCGCTTTGAAAGAGATCCAGAATTCTGCTGCCGGATTCAGAGCCTTGATGTGATGGAAATTACTCAGAAGGATTACGACAACATCTGTGTCTCCAGTATGAACCATCCCAAGTGAAGATGTTTGGAGGGTGTGGAGGAGATGTACTAGGACACGAGTGTCAGCTTCCTCATCGTTGCATTGATCCATTGGTGGACTGTTTCCAATATGGTGGACTTGATCACCTGCAGTGATGTAGACATCCTTGTCATCTGGGAACTGTCCTTCTGTTATCCTTTTTGACAGGAATGAGAACAGTTCCTTCTTGTTATCAACGTTCGCCAGAAACTTCTGCCAATTTCCTGGGATTTTGGCAGTACCAGCTACGCGTTGTCGGGTGCCTGTTCCTCGTTTTTCCCTTGTGCCTCCTTTGATTGTCAGTGCACGATACTGGTCCCAGACAATGTCTACTCTTGTCGATCTTTTCAAGTCGTGGCAAACTCTTGGGCAGAATATATTGTCGAAATATGAATCAAAGGTGTTTCCTTGGACAGTTGTACCAGGAAGTGAGTGTATCAGTACTCCACCATCAATAACAATGAAGTCGTAAACATCTGGCGCAACTAGCTCCTCGTCGACAGAAATGGCGCTACTCGTCCTGGCTTCCATGATGTATACCAACAAATCTGACTTGGTACAAGAGTTGAGGGACACTTCGGATGACAATGCAAGTGGGTATGGGGAAGATTGGTGACGAAAAAAATGAGTTTATATGAGTATATAAACTTGCAAATATGTTCTTTTGTGTCCGAACATATATGAGTAAAAAAAAAAGATTTAAAAAATAAATAAAAATAAGAGTGCTTGACACTCGAACCAAAATTGTTCTATAGGCCCTTACCTTCAAATTGGGACTGAAAACGAAACTTTTGCATCAATTTGAAATGACCGAGTGTCCGGGCACCCCACTACACAGACCTCTCCAAGCCGATTGCTCGACTTCAATCTATCTGTACATGTGGTCAGCCACGTGGGTATCTCCAGTATTGTTCTCTATTTCAGGACCATAGATAGTCACAAGCGTAAAGAGCAAAAACATTTTTGCAGGATTGGCCCTTTCGCTCCCTCCCAGAATATCGAGCATTTTTCATTTCTAAGGACCTCCTGTCTCTTGCAAGTTTTCAATCCCTTTTTTTTTTTTTTAGCTCACCCGGAACGAAGTTCAGGGGAGTTTATGTGATGGTGTGTCGGCCGTCCGTCAGTCCTTCCATCCGTCCGTGAACACTTAAAACTTCTCCGAAACCGCTAATGGTATTGCGACCAAATTTTACAAATGATATTTGTTGTGTTGTGACTAAAGTTTGTTCACTGCATTTAAAAAATCTGGGTCTAAGGGGTCTACCAGGGGTCAAAGTGGATCCAGGTCAAAGTGGATCCCTCCCAAAAATAGGAATTTGCTTTTTCCTCTGAAACTATACACACTATTTCGATGAAACTTTACCACAACCTTTATCACCCATGATGTACCAAAGTTTGTTCATGGCATTACAAAAATCGGGGTCTAGGATTGTCTATAGGGGGCATCCCCCCCCAAAATAGGTATTTGCTTTTTTCTCAGAATCCTACATACACAATTTTAATGAAACTTCACCACAACCTTCATCACCCGTGATGTACCAATGTTTGTTCAAGGCATTGGAAAAATTGCGGTCTGAGGAGGTACACGGTGGGTTGGGGAGGTTGGAGGGGGGTGGGGTTGCCCCAAAATAAGTATTTTTTTGTTTGTTTGTTTAAAGTCTTACGATTATGTTAGTATGGTATTGAGCAATGTGTTGAGGAAGGATGAAAGTGACTGGTTGAGAAGAATGATGGAAATTAATGTACAAGGAAGTAGAGGACGGGGAAGACTGAGAAAGACTTGGCTAAAGATGGTGGAAGAAGAAATGCGGGCAAGGGGGTTAACAAGGAGAGATGCAGAAAATAGGGCAAAATGGAGAAGATTGTCATGGGGACCACAAGGCTAACCCCCGCTCTAGCCGGGAAAATTGCCTTAAAATGTCTGTTGTTGTTTGTTGTTGATTATGTTAGTATGATTCTACATGCTGCCCTGTCTCTAGCAACCATTGTAATTGGTTTTAAATACCTTTAGTCAGTGCAGTGTACTGTTTATTGTACCAGTTGAGCAACAGGTGTATTGCCCCGATGTTTCTTCTTCTTGTTGTTCCACTTGTACATTCTATTTCTTAATTTCTTTCTCTATCGCCCCCTGCTGGCTGTTGTGATTTGGGTGTGGTGTCATGGCCGCCGTATTCAGCTGCCCCCCAGCCCCCATCCCTTCTCTCCTTTCCTTCTACATCCCATGTGCTTCTGGCGTTTTGTTCGCCGGTTTTCGACTCCTTTGTGTTCGAGAGAGAGAGAGATTGAGAGCGGGCCTATTTTGGGTGCGGCCTACCCGATTTTGACGATGCATTGTAAGCCTTGTTTATGCTTATAATGCGTTTTTGGTTTTTGGTTTTTGCTTGATTTATTTCGGTTTGATACCTTCTTGTCCGGTTCGGACAAGAAGGGGGCGATAATATCGCCAACATGGCGAATGTACGCTCTCGATGAGAGGCTTTCGAGGGTTTAACCCGGAAGCATGCGTTCGTGTGCGTTCCTCCCGACGGAGTTCCTGTCGAGGACATTATTCTCGCAGTTGGGAATATTATTGGTGATAAAAATATATGTGCTGCGCCATGGCGTATGAATCAGAAGGTAGTTGTTTTCGTTTCTGATGATGAACTCCTCCATGACGTTGTAAGTGCCGGAATAAGCACAGCGAGTGGTCATTTTATGATGGCGTCGCCGATGTTGACTCCCCCCTGCTAAAAATGTTCTATAGAATATCTAAAGAAACCAATAGACTTCTATAGACTTCTATAGAAATCTCTATGGAACAATTTATTTCTATAGAACAGCACCGTAGTTCTACAGGACAAAAATGGCGTTCTTTAGGACAGAAACGGTGTTCTACAGAAGAAGATTCTGTTTTATAGGACAGAAATGTTGTTCTATAGAAGAGCACCTCTGTTCTATAGGACAACACTCCTGTTCTATAGGACAGCAATGATGGTCTATAAAATGGTGTTCTATAGAAGAGGACTGCCATTTTGAATGTATCTTGTCTAACCTTGTTCCCTGAACCGCTTGGTCAAATAACGGATTTCGCCAGTTCTCCTGGCAGCTAGCTGTAGTAGTGGGGCGGCTTAGCCCAAATATTCAAAAGAATTGTGCATTTTGTGATACAAGCACCAAATTTGGCACAAATGTACATTAATATGTTGCGAACATTTTCCGATATTGGGCCACTTGAAATTCCGTAAATTTTTTTTTTCTAATTTTTTCAAATTTCGTAATTTCAAATTTTTCGGGTGACACCGTCACAATTTCGGTCTTCGAGGCCGGCCGATAGGCAAAGTGTGACCGGAAGGGACGAGGTTCTCCTGACCACGTGGCCCTCGATCTGGGAAGCGAGAGGCGTTCCATTAGTGGACGCGCCCCTCACGCCCGACTTTTGGGCGGCCCCGGCAGGCCGTTTGTTTTGACGTTCCGTGACAGGCCCCGCACCCCCACCTCCGGGCCGACCGGAAGCTTGTGCTGAGTACATCATACCTGAACAACTCAGTGAGGCAGAACACAGCAGTGCACACCAGGGTGACCCCTTCAGTGCATAAACCAATTAACCTGTCCACTGCAGGGCATATAGAAATGAAGTTATTTTCTGCATATAATAATAATATAAGTTCAGTTCTATATAACAATTTCTGTTATCACCACTACCACTACAACTACCACTACTACAAGCTTTGTCTGGAATTTTGTGGACTAACAGACAAACAGACATACAGACAAGCTGGGATCAAAACATTACCTCCTTCCACCATTGAGTGTAGAGGTAAACATCATGGAAATTATATCATGCCCTAGATTTAATTCATGCTTACCCGTGTATTTGCTTCACTGGTTCACAAGGTCTTTTGCATACATGTAATTCAGACTCTCGTCTTCATTGCTGACCACACAATGTTCGCAACATATTAATGTACATTTGTGCCAAATTTGGTGCTTGTATCACAAAATGCACAACAGGTTTGCTATGCTGCTACACTATAGTGTTTGCAGTATATTATAAGCAGTTAGTTTATGAACAGTATGCCTTATCATTTCTCAGATGAATACAAAAGCGAACGAACATACTGTACGTCGCCGGCAGGCGCTACTGTGTACGGGGTACCTGAAGATTCCGGAGCGGAAATCAGCGAGGAGATTACGGAAATGGCCGTTATGTTGCGAGTGTAATGAGGGAGGGGTGGGGGGACCTACTTTCTGTTAAATATTCATGATACAAATTTATGTATCGTTATGGGGCCTTTCTAAGCATAGAATTGGTGCCTGAATGTCTCAGCTTCCTCGGCCTCTGTTTTCCATCTTCCCTACCACTTGCGGCTTCGGAGACAGCCCAATCCTGCTTTCATCATTCTCATAATTCTATAAAAGAACCAAATTTAACTAAGACAGCAGAAGAGATTCGCTTGGATGTCATGCTGTGTTTCTTGGCTGTGTAACTTGATGATGGTGCCCGGCGTTGAAGATATGCACGGATCAAATGTCCGTACACACCAGCAATGATTATTAAAGATTTATTATCAGGAGAAGTGTCAGTTGCTACAACAAGAGAATACAACAATATCCGGCACCAACAACAATATCTTTCAGTTGATGTGGTCAGGACTGGCAGTGAGTTTGAACAACAGGGCATTTTTCTGATGATGTCAGCTTCGAATCACCCCTTTGTGGTGGCTGTCAGTGTGAATGGCAGGCCATTCAACTTCACATTGGATACCGGGGCATCCGTCAGTCTCGTGAGTAAACGGATCTGGCGTCAGTTGGGTTGTCCGGTGTTGGCCTCAAAACACAATACCGTTTGTACTTACACAGGGGAGATAATAAAGCCATTAGGCTTGATGGATGTATTGGTTCGTTATCGGGACCAGCAAGCAGTGTTGCCCCTGCATGTGGTTGATGGTTTTGGACCATCTCTACTTGGTCGTGATTGATTGTGCGCCATTCGTCTGGATTGGGCAAACATATACAGTGTCCATACGTCATTTCCGTCTCCTTCGCGCTTTTTGGGATCTTGGAAAAACACATAGTTATATTTGGGCCTGTACTTTTTGGAAGGTCAAAGGTGCTCATGGTCACCTGCACCTGAAGGAAGGTGTGTCCGTGATTCTGTAAGCCTCGACCGGTGCCGTATGCCCTTCGCGATCTGGTCAAAGCGGAGCTTGATTGATTGGGAAAGATTGGGGTCGTTGAACCTGTGCAACACTCTGAGTGGACAATGCCTGTGGTCACAGTGCTTAAGAGGAATGGAGGTTTTCGCGGGTGTGGTGATTTTAAAGCGACTGCTAACCCCAACCTCTGTGTGGATCAGTATCCACTGCCATCCATTGACGAGATATATTCAAAGTTGGTGGGGAGTCAGTACTTCATGAAGTTGGACTTGCGTGATTTGTACTTTCATCTCGATATCGCGCCATAGGATCGTCACCGCCTTACCGTCAATACGTGTCAGGTTATGTACCAGTATATCAGTCTTTGTTTCGGAATCGCTTCAGCTCCGGTATTTTGGCAGAAGGCGATGGATCATCTTTGTACCGAATTACCTGCACAATGCTACTTGGATGACATCCTCATTGTGGGCGCCACGGCCGAACAACATCTTGAGAACATTGACAATGTGATGCCTAAGTTAGCTGCTCGTGGCTTTCACTTGAACAAGGACAAATGCTTATTCTTTCAGAAGCGAGTGGAGTACCTGGAGCATGTCATCACCCCAGAGGGGCTGTCAAAAGCCCTTCAGAAAGTCGACGCTTTAGCTGACATGCCCAGCCCA
Organism: Myxine glutinosa; assembly: GCF_964187855.1. NCBI lineage: Eukaryota > Metazoa > Chordata > Myxini > Myxiniformes > Myxinidae > Myxine > Myxine glutinosa. The sequence continues at coordinate 120,214,000 of NC_136268.1, forward strand.
AGGGACAAAGTTCAGCTTCGTTCCCTCATTGGGCTTGCTCAGTATTACCACAGGTATATCAGCAACCTAGGCACTGAGCTTACTCCACTGACTCTCATGCTGCATCAAGATGTTCATTGGAGGTGGAGTTCGACGGAACAAGCAGCATTTGAACGAGTCAAAGCTCGCCTTACTGCAGACACGGTACTCACACATTACGAACCTTCACATCCTCTCATTCTTGTGTGTGACAGCTCGTCGTACGTCATTGGTCTTGTCTCAGGTAATGACTGACAGTGCTGAGTGTCCGGTGTGTTTTGTGTCATGTGCTCTGACAGCCGCAGACAGAGCAGAACTATGCTCAGATTGAGCGTGAAGCGCTGGGTTTGGTATGGGGCATGTTCAAATTTCGTCAGTACTTGATAGGTTGGCATTTTCTCCTACAAACTGATCATCAGCCGCTTCAGTTATTGTTTATTCCTCAGAAAGGCATTCCAGTCACTACCGCTGCTCGACTACAGAGATGGTGTCTTGTCCTCAGTGCGTACGACTATGAAATCTAATTTTGTGCTTCCAAACGGCACGCTAACTGTGATGGCCTTTCTCAATTGCCATCTACAAAGGCCGGTGCCAAACCTGCGGATGAGGTTGAGGTATTCATGTTGGAACAGATTGAATCTGGCCTGGTAATCGCTGCGGAAGTGGCTGCTGCCATTCGTCGTGATCTTGTGCTGTCACATGTTGCGCACATTGTTTTGTCAGGTTCTTGGCGCGAGTTGCCCTCGACGTCAGAATATGCTCCATATGCATCATGGGCGTCCAAGCTGTCTTTAGCTCAATGCTGTGTAATGTGGGACATGGGGGTGGTCATTCCTGCTGCTTTACGTCAGCGCTGACTCAAGGAGTTGCATGAGCGTCATTTGGGTTTGGTCAAAACAAACAGTTTAGCCCGAAGTTTGTTGTGGTGACACGGGCTTGATGCGGACATCGAGCGGATGGTAAAAGCATGTGATACGTGCCAAACTGATGTGAGTTGTCACTTGCATCCTGTTCAAATCTGTTCTTGCTCGGCTCAATTTCAGGATAGCTAGGGAACATGGGTGTTGTTGTATAATACAAATCGTGATGCACAGCAGTATTATAATCATTGGCATATGGAATGCTAATAAAATGAAAAACATATACTTAGTGATAAACCTATCAGTAATCTTCATTATTAATTATAGAACTTGTGTGTTCACTATGCTTAGAAAGACTTACAGGAATAAAGTTTACATTGATAATCTGTGCAAAGATGAAATCTTTTTCTTAAGATATTTCTTTCTTAAGCCGCTGTCACACCTTGACGTTTTAGCCAGCGTATGCCGGCGAATGAAAAATTTGGCTACGTTAAGAGCACGCTGAAGCACGCTAGCATACGTTGTAGTACGCCGAGCGCGTCGACGAATTTCGTGCATGCACAAAATTTGTCGACGTATGCCAGCGTATGACTCACACCAGCACTCAATTTTGATACGTCGGCATATGCTGGCTAAATCGTCAAGGTGTGACAGGGGCTTTAAGACCATTAAGTTGTGGTTCCAGATATAGTGAATGTCAGGACTCCTTTTTCCAAGGTGCTTATCTCTTATGGCCTGTTAAACAGATGTTCATGATGATACAAAATATTCATGATACAAATTTTTGTCATATAATTATTTGCCCGAACTCAATAATTAAGATCAGTTTGTTATTTTTTTTATTTGTTTTTTTTGCAGTATGTCGAGCAAAAAAAGGAAGTCGTCGGAGGATTACGTGCGGTACGGGTTCACGTGTTTGACGGAATGGAACGGAAGTCAGCATCCTCAATGCATGCTTTGCAATGTCAAGTTGAGCAACTCCAGCCTAGCACCAGCAAAACTACGGGAACACTTCAAAAAACTGCACGGCGAGGGGCGGTACAAAGACGCAACGCTGGATGAATTCAAATTGAAGAGAGTCCGATTCGACGCAAGTGATACCTTGCCCACTCTCGGCTTCGTTCCAATTGACAAACCGATCCTCACCGCATCGTATGAAGTTGCGTACCTGATCGCAAAGCAGGGCAAGCCACACACCGTTGGCGAGACACTCATCAAACCGGCCGCATTGAAGATGGCCAACACCATGCTGGGAAAAGCTGCTGAAAACAAGTTGTCTCTTGTTCCACTCTCAAATGACACCATCAGATGCAGAATCGACGACATGAGCGACGACATCCTCGCCCAGGTAGTTGCAGATTTAGTCGCGAGCCCGACGAAATTCAGCCTTTAACTCGACGAGACCACCGACGTTTCGAATTTGAGCCAGCTCATCTTATTTGTGCGTTATGTCAAAGGAGATGAGATCAAGGAAGACTTTCTGTTATGCAAGCCTCTCACAACAACGGCGAAGGCAGCTGATGTGAAGAAGCTTGTGGATGACTTCTTCAGAAGCAACGGCCTCTCGTGGAACATGGTGTCTGCAGTTTGCTCGGATGGAGCTCCAGCCATGCTGGGATGCATCTCCGGTTTTGGAGCGCTGGTGAAGGGCGATGCACCACACATCATCGTCACGCACTGCGTCCTGCACAGACACGCGCTGGCATCAAAAACCCTGCCTCCAAAACTGGCAAATGTTCTGAAAATCGTCGTTGAAACTGTGAATTACGTGCGAAGCCGTGCTCTGAATTATCGCATCTTCAAAGAGCTGTGCAACGAAATTGGCTCTGAATTCGAAGTCCTTCTCTACCACTCCAACGTTCGATGGTTATCACGAGGGAAGGTAGTGAGCCGTGTTTTTGCCTTGCATATAGAATTAGCCCTGTTTTTGCGAGAACACCAGCATTGCCATGCAACGCACTTCTAAGTGTCGGAGTTCATCCACGGCTTGTCGTACTTGGCTGACATCTTCGACGCACTCAATCATCTCAATTGCCAGATGCAGGGCGGTGGAGTGAATGTCATCGAATCTGAAGAAAAGCTGAGCGCTTTCCGAAAGAAGTTACTGTTGTGGATGCGGCGAACAGAGAACGACAACTTCGCGAACCTTTCGCGACTGGACGAGTGCGTGAGCGTGATCCAAGATGAGTCTGAAGTTGGAGGCCCTGCTGTATCAGGGGAGCCGAAGCAAGCGATTGCCACGCACTTGGATGAGCTGGGAAAGTCATTCGACGGCTACTTCCCCGACCAAGAGCAATACCCAGCATGGGTGCGGCAGCCGTTTACTTTCGACGTTGCAACGGCAGATGTCAACGACCAATACCTCGACGACCTCATCGAACTTCAGCAGAGCAGACTCAACAACAACTCTTCGGCACAACAACGCTCAACGTTTGGTGCCGCCAAATGGAAAGGTATCCTCACATCGCTAAAATTGTCCTTGAAATCCTCACGCCGTTCGTTACAACGTATCTCTGCGAGCATGCGTTTTCGAAACTGGTGGACATTAGAACAAAGAAAAGGAGCAGGCTTGCATGCGAAAATGATTTGAGGGTGGCCCTTGCCAAAACAAAACCACGCATTTCCCAGATCGCCTCCTGAAAAGAAGAACAGAAAACGCATTAAGATGCAATTCTTCTTAATTTTTTTGTCAAATTTGAGGGGTTCAGTGAGTGTTCGGTGGGTTTCGTTAGGGTTCGGCGACTTTAAAAAGGTTCAGAACCACTGGCTTAGAGACTTGGAGTACTTCAAAATAATTTAATACTTACATTATTTTCTACCTGGTATCTTCAACTAAAGATATCAACTGGTAAAGATATATTCAACTGGTACTATCCTCTTCAACGAAAGTATCAAACAAGCCCGGCTACACCGCTGTTAGACTTTCGGTCTTGTTGTTTAACCAAGTCATTCACGAACTGGATGTCCATGCCTGGAGTCAAAAAAAATAAATACTTACCTTATTTGCTAACTAGTATCCCCACCCAGGTCATATACTATCCTCTTCAACGAAAGTATCAAACAAGTCCCGCTACACCATTGTCAGACTATTGGTCTTGTTTTCTCACTTTCTCACATCTCAAGATAAAGATGTCCATTTTGTCCATTTAATTCTCTTACACGGATGAGCAGTCGGCTCCTGTTCCTTTTATTGGCTCTTGGCCTATATGTACACATATCGTAGTTATTTTGACCTACATGTACATGTACAGTTGTTGATTGGGCGAGAATGTTTACAAGTGTCATTAAACACATTTTGTCAGACTTTTCCTTTGTCTGTCAGCATGGAATATGAAGTGTATGCTTACCCTTGTTGATTGCTTTGTGATTGCAGACATCCAGTTTACTTATTGTTTTTTTTCTTACCACTTTTTGTCCCCCGTCGCACCGCGGAGTGAAAGGGGGACTATGGTTTTCCCCTCCGTCCGTGTGTGCGTCCGTCCATCCGTCCGTGCATGCGTGCGTTCATCCATCCGTGCGGACATGCGTGCGTGCGTGCGTGCGTAAGTGAAGGACCAAATTCTAATTTGGTGTGTGGGTGCAACTAGGCATATGGAACAACCCTATTGAAAATTAGGTCGCCACGTCAAAATCCAAGATGGCTGTCACCATATCTAAACCTTGTGAGTGCGATATCTTGAAAAGTAAATGTCTGAAACCTGTGAGCGGAATATCTTGAAAAATAAACGAACTACTAACTTCTAATCTGGTGTGTGGGTGTATCGAGGCATAAGGAAGAACGCTATTGAAAATTGGGTCGCCACGTCAAAATCCAAGATGGCCACCACCATATATATGTCTTAACCTTGTGAGCGGAATATCTTGAAAAATAAACGAACTACTAACTTCTAATCTGGTGTGTGGGTGTGTCTCCAACCCACTCGCAAATATTATCGACTCTTCCATGTTTTCTGCGTCTTCCACTTTGTCAACTCACATCACTTCACCGACGGGGGACCGAGGCGTAACGCTTGCTAAGTTGCTATCGTTTATCTAAGATCCTTCTTTCCCTTTTTGTTTGTTTCCAAAAAGTTTCACTTTTCTCCCAGTCACAGTCCCCTTGACTTTTAACCCCTGACTACCTGTCAAAATCAGTCATTCTCACTCCCTCGTGCTCCCTAATCCCTGACCACACTACTGACTCACTCCCTCATCCCTATCCATGCCAGTTTCTTTCATTTGCTCAGACACATGATTCATTGTCCCTCATCCTTGCAGTTGGTGGGTTTTCCCCTTCTCTTTGACAGGTTGATTTTCCTCTGTTACGTCTTGAGCCATTCTATGTTCTAGCTCCTCCACGAGCTTCGACATTGCAAACAAAAAAGGGTTAATACTCGAAACGTCAACTTATCCTCGACTCTCACGGAGGTTAGCAAAGCTCAATCAACGCTCTGTCATTTCCATCCATCATTCGACATGTCCGCCGACGCCGATCGGCACTAGCCTTCCGAGATTATTGATACTGGGGATTAAATTCACCTTTGCCAAAGGGAATTAGACCACTGGAAGCAACATCGATTACCAGCAATGTGAGGAGAATTTCATTTCATTTCATTTCATTTCATTTCTCACCACAGGTAAATACATAAATAAACACGACTCTCAGTCATTTTCAGCTCAATAAGCCAACACCAATCAAGAGATGCACACAAACAAAGAAAACTTTGTGTGCATAATGATGCATGAAGATGCATTTGGCTGCTACTAAGTTTTGGTTTCAATCTGTTGTGACTCATATACAATACTGTTACAGATACGACTTTGATGGTATGGTGGGCCGAGCGGGATGGCCGCCGTATCCGTACAAGTTACCCGATTGTACTCGAACGTCGACGAAGCCGCGCTATGCTGGCTCAATAGGAAAGAGAAGACACCCGGCTGGGTTATAATGACACAATACGACACCAGGGGTTCAGTTCTCAAGACCTCCGGAGGAGGTTATATTAAGGCGGAAGGTTAGATTACAGGGACAAGAGGGAAACATAGGAAGGTGGGCACTTAAACACACTCTTATATTAACCCTAGACAGACCACAGATAAACGGGACAAGGCTCACTCACACGGGGTTTGATGGCCAGGAAAGCGGCAGTCGATGGCTCAGGTGCACCTGGCTCAGGGACAGAATCACGTACGGTGGTGTCCAGCAGATGCGGGGAGGTCGCTCAGCGCTCGTGGGTCGCGACTTTGGTGGAGATGCCGGGGAGGTCGCTCAGCGCTCTGGAGGGTGGCGTCTTGTCCTTCCAAGCTCGGGGCGCATCTCACGTCACGTCCGGCGCGGGGCCGCGTATATCCGGCGGGGAGTCACGCCCTCGCTCGTTAGCTCCGCCCCATATGGCATCGGCCCATGGCTTCTCATTGGGTGCGGGGGTTACCGGCTCCGCCCTTGACGAGGGGCCGACAGGGAGCCCCCTTCTGGGTAACCCCGTCGAGCACATGTTCAATGGCGGCCAACCGAGCCGGAGTGAGGACGCAAAGCCGCTGTTGTTGTGGTTGTTGTTGGAGCTTGAGATGATGGGAAGAGATGCGGGGAGGTATGGGAAGGTCCTAAACTCCTACTGGTGCCATATCATCACATTCTGGTGCAACGAAGAGTCATAATTAATGGAAACAAGTCCTTAACTGACATAGATTAAGAATAACTAGCAAGATGTCCTATAATTGTCTACGTGTGGTGCGGGGGACCTGGGCACGACATTTAATGGGGGGATGAAGGGGAAGATCGGCTCTAATGGGTGTTGTTTACAGACAATGGGACTAGGGAATGGGGTAAGGGAGAGTTGGGGAGTATCGGAGAAAATAGGGGAATATTTACAAGCGGATATGGAGGCCAAATTCCATATTCGCAACATTGCACCCTTCTCTACCCTCGGGGCGTCCCGACCCGATAAATTTTTACCTACTTTAGTGTGGCACGCAATGTAGTTCCCTCTACTATTAACTCTACCCTGAGTGCGACAGTTTTACAGATATTCACAAATGAGTAAATATGTCCCCCTGCGACGTTGCACCCTTCTCCTCACAGAAACACACCCACAGGATAACCGAATCCGGAAAGAATTCTCAAACTAAACATACAGCCGGTAGGGAGCATTATTTACAAGACTACGCTGCTATTTACACTACGATCCAGGACCTGTTTTTGGAGGAACACATGCAGATGTTATGCATAGAGAGAGCGCGCTTGCCAACATCGATACACCAACCCACGAGTGCTCTGTGGCCGACGGCCTTTAATAACGTGCAGAGCACCCTTTCCCAGCATCAAAAGCACCACCCCACCACCAATCGGTGCAGTCACCATTGTTCAATGATTAAAAATAAATGCGACAACCCCTAACCCTGCAGGTGTCTCTTGCTCTTCGTGTGGCCTTCAGTGGTGTTAATTAAAAGTGGTTCACCTGTATGGCATAGGTGCCACGTTGACCCATAGGTCCATCCCCGGGTGGTGCTTGGCCGCAAACGAACTGCGGTCCATTGTGGGTGGCCACAAACATTGCGGTCCATATGGTGTATCGATCCCGGCAGCAAACAGCGAAAGTGCAGGCCCACAACTGCGCAGCCAGCACCTCTCTCTCCTCTCTCTCTACCCCAAAGCCAGATCCTCGGAGGTGGGAGACAAAAGAAGAAACAAGTGAGTAAGGTGGTAAGGGCGCAAAAGTGCACGCAATGTAAGATGATGCACACTGGGGGCACATGGGAACCAGGTGAGACAGGTACGTTCCTATCGTACGCCCCCCCCACCAGGTAACCTACATGGCCCCTCCCTTACCCCTTACTGTATCCACAAAACACAACACTACCCATAAACATCTACTTTACAAATCAACAAACATCCCTACTGTCTTCCCCGTTCCTCCCATATACCAAATTCGTCTTCTCTCCCTCCTAACCAATCAAATTTGCCATTTTCAACTCTCATCAAAATTTGCCATTACCAATTCATCATCAGTCCCTCCTAGGGAGGGAGAGATGGAATCACCCCAATGTCTCATCCACGTCGTGATGCGTCTCACAAATCCACACAGCGATTCATCTCCTGCAACAAAACAAAGAAAACACAGGTGTGGAGTCATCATCATCACCACAGGTAAGTGGCTGCGTATGGTGCGACAGGTTCATCAATCCTAACTATCTCCTAAATGACTTTAACAACTTTACACTACCCGGGGTCTCTCTCCGGCCAAATCATTGGCCCTCTTGCACTATGGGTTCTAAAAACCAATTCCCATTGGCCAAACTGTGGTGCTCTTCAATTTGGGGTCTCACTCCCCCGATTCATCTCCCGGTGCCCTCGTACAATTTCTGGGCTGCGACGTGTACCTCTCCCAGTGGGTCTACCCACCTGCACACCTCCACCACTGCAGTTGCCTCCGAGCTTACCTGCTCCTTACCCTAACCTAACTACCTGGGGAAGGCCCTCTGGCACTCTCCCCACTCGGTGCCCTCTCTGGCACTGGGCTGCCCGATCCACACCCGGGATCCTCAGGCACCCACTCACAACTACCGGCTCCCAGAGCCCACCTGCGGCCTCACCTGGCCGACATCCTCACAGTGGTGGAGTGCCCAACCAACTACACACACTAACAGGCTACACGCCCAGCCATTTCCACAACACTAATGCACCCATTCACAACACCATTCTGCAACCGCACCACAAATGCCAATATCCAACCACAATTTACCTGCACCCTCTACCTAACACTTACACTACCCGCCCCGGGTACTCGTGAAAGGGGTCCACTCTTCCCCCATCCACACCTTCGCACCATGCACACCACTCCGTACCACTCACTCCAACTCTCTCCACACACCTGTACCTGCACACCTGTGCTCTCACACCTGGTGCCACCTGCACCCTTCTCTCCCCAAGCGCATTCGCGCTGATCCACAACACTCACTACTCATACACTGCTCCACACACCTGTCCAGTTGCACACCTGTGCAATCACACCTGTTCAATTCTCACAAACACGGCATCATCTCGGCTAACTACTCCCTTCTGAAACTTGCGCTTCCTAGTCGTCCCTTTAAACTATTGCGCTCCCTCGTCATTATCATCCATACTAATCTACCTGCGTCCCCACTACAGGTATCAGTCACTAACTAAACTTAACGTTACCTAATGTCAATCTCTTCTAGATCCCTACAATATAACCTAACCCACCCGGGCTAGTTTTCACTGCCATACACCCCATAAACTATAGCTCCTTTGCCCCACCCATGGGAAGGATGGTGGATTTGCCATCCCACCACATCGGGGGTCTCTCACTACCAATTTTGCACATCAAATTTCAACAAATCAAAAATTTGCCAATCATCTGCCAATCACTGTACCATTACCAATCATCACTCTGCCAATCCTTTGCCAATCATCAAATTTCGCCTTTTTCTAATTTCGGGGCCAAAACACTAACCTCATCACCCAGTCTACTCACTAATACCTCTCGGTGCGCCAATCCCTGTCCAAAGCCCGGCTTCGTAAAGCCAAACAATGGATGCTGGTTGTTTTGTGCCAGCTGCTGGATGCGTCCGGCACTCGGTGCAGGGACGGGGGCTTACCCGGCCCGAGATCCCACGCACCTTCTCGGCACGGAGCCATCCAATGTCCCGATCTCGACCTGCCGGCACGTCTCAACAAAAAGTGGTCGCCATGACGACCCTTTCTATCGGGCTGCCAGCTCCGCCTAGTGGAGCACGGACGCGGCCGTTCAAAGCGAGGCCCAGCACGCACCGAGGGCCCGATTCGGCTATAAGTCGTTCTAAACTCTATCCCGTCTAACGTCGATGCTTCACCTGGATGCTTACATCCCGCAGCCCGTTCCTTGCTCACACATCCAGCCGTTTCCATGCCCCTCGTACCGTTCCTTACACACCCAGGTACACCCATTCCACTCACCGCCTTGGTCACACACCTGACCACCGAACACTTTGGCACACACTCGTTGGTAGCACACCTCACCAATACACCGCTTCGCACCCCCTCCTCGGTCACCTCCTCTGTGACAATCACAGGTGTGCCCTCATTCGCACACCCAACCACGTGCCTCACCACCAACTCCAGCGTGCATTCCCACTCACGCTCTACCATTCCAGGTGTGCATCCTTCTATTCCAGGTGTACATCCTCGCTCACCTGTCACAACTAACTCACGCTCCATGTCACTCTCACTACTTCCACCTCCATTCCTGACAGCGCACTCATCCTTACTCTTGACAGCGCACTCTTTCCCCATGCACCTGTCCGTCACACACCTTTCTCGCGCACACTCTCCCGTCACACCCTCTGTAACACTCACCACAGGTGGACACTCTTCCTTACTTCTGACAGCGCACTCTTTCCTCGTGCACCTGTCCGTCACACACCTTTCTCGCGCACACTCTCCCGTTACACCCTCTGGAACACTCACCACACCGCGCTTCCATGTGCTCCCTCGCACACTCGCTACGACCGACTCACTCTCGCCAGCACCCTCACTCCTTGGCACGCACTTTTTCCTCACACACCCCAGAGTCGGACTTTCTCGCTCACCTCCTCTTTCGCACACCAGACCTGTCGCACACTTCACCAATGGCCTCTCACGAACACCCGGGTCTATCTCGACCCCCAAACTTCTTAAATCCCCTGGCGCATCATACGCACGACCATATTGGTCACCACTTACACCGGGTCCTCTTCCTCTTCGCTTCTCCTCCATCACCTGCGAATCCCTCATCCGGTTAATGAGCACATCATCACGATCCAAACACAGACTTTGGACCAATTCTTTTATCTCCTCTTTGATCTCTTTCTTATCCCCTCTCCGTCGCTTCTTAATTTCGCTCATCCCTTCTTCCACTTCTTCTAATTTGTGCTTCACCTCTTTTATTCCCCGGTACGTCTCCTCAAGCTCATCCTCTAAGGCTACCTTGACCGTTTCCAGGTGCGTCCTCACCTGCCGGTCCTTCGTCTCCATTACCTCTACCACCTCGTCCAACCTCGTTGTCAGTCCCTCACGTACCATCTGACATTCCCTCTTTGTCGCTATCAAGTCGTTTTTTATGTCGTTTTGTGTCGCTTTTAAACCTCCTAATACCGCAGTGTTCCTTTGAACCTGCTCCACTAACTCCGTCTGTCCCACCGTCAGCTGCTCCACCTCCTGCGTCAGGTCCTCTATGCCCCCTTGTAACTTTACAGTCCCCTTTCTCACCTCCTTCTCCATGTGCTCCTTACAGTGCCTCACCTCCTCGCGCACTCCTCCGACCTCCTCACTCACTCCTCTTCTGATCTCCTCTCCCATCACTTGCATCTCCTGCCCAGATGCCACCCTCATCTGCTCCATTTCCTCCCTGTGAGCATCCAGTTTGGTTTCTACCCCCATTCTGACCCCCTCTATCTGCTGCCCCATTTGGTTAACTTCCCTTTCCGCTTGGTCCCTCATGTCCCTCAATTTGCCTTCCATGGTGTTTTCTAACCCCTCTAACCCTTTTTGCATCCCTTCCATTTGATTCTCTTGAGCGGCCATTCTGTTTTCTACCCCCGTTAACCCAGTTTTCACTCCCTCTATCTGATTCTCCTGGGCAGCCATTCTATTTTCTACCCCCTCTAACCCATTTCTCACCTCTTTTATCCCATTGTCTAACCCCTCAAAATTTTTGTCTAACTTCCCAATTTTCTTGTCTAACTCCTCAAAATTATTGTCTAACTTCTCACCGGTACCCCTCGCTTCGTCCCTCATTACCCCCAATTGCTCACTCCGAGCCCTCGCTTCGTCCCTCATTACCCCCATTTGGCCCTCTATTCGTTCCATAAGGGCCCTCATTTGCAACATAAAAAGGTTCGGATCCACCAGGGGCGCTGCCACGGTCACGGGCGCGGTGACCAGCGAGGCGCCATTTTGCGCGTCTGCTACCCTCGCTGCTTCGCTCTCCTCACGTCCCTCAATTTGGTCCTGGACCGACCCTGCCTCACTCTCCCCTACCGGACCCCAGCTGTCTTGATCCGCCATAGCGCGACTTTCAAAATTCGGGTTTTTATTATTTTTTTTTTTTGTAAAACACAATCAAATTTCGCTGTTATAATTTCGAGCGCGTAAACGCGCTCCGGGTCCAATCTCACTCCTCGACACCAATTGTTACAGATACGACTTTGATGGTATGGTGGGCCGAGCGGGATGGCCGCCGTATCCGTACAAGTTACCCGATTGTACTCGAACGTCGACGAAGCCGCGCTATGCTGGCTCAATAGGAAAGAGAAGACACCCGGCTGGGTTATAATGACACAATACGACACCAGGGGTTCAGTTCTCAAGACCTCCGGAGGAGGTTATATTAAGGCGGAAGGTTAGATTACAGGGACAAGAGGGAAACATAGGAAGGTGGGCACTTAAACACACTCTTATATTAACCCTAGACAGACCACAGATAAACGGGACAAGGCTCACTCACACGGGGTTTGATGGCCAGGAAAGCGGCAGTCGATGGCTCAGGTGCACCTGGCTCAGGGACAGAATCACGTACGGTGGTGTCCAGCAGATGCGGGGAGGTCGCTCAGCGCTCGTGGGTCGCGACTTTGGTGGAGATGCCGGGGAGGTCGCTCAGCGCTCTGGAGGGTGGCGTCTTGTCCTTCCAAGCTCGGGGCGCATCTCACGTCACGTCCGGCGCGGGGCCGCGTATATCCGGCGGGGAGTCACGCCCTCGCTCGTTAGCTCCGCCCCATATGGCATCGGCCCATGGCTTCTCATTGGGTGCGGGGGTTACCGGCTCCGCCCTTGACGAGGGGCCGACAGGGAGCCCCCTTCTGGGTAACCCCGTCGAGCACATGTTCAATGGCGGCCAACCGAGCCGGAGTGAGGACGCAAAGCCGCTGTTGTTGTGGTTGTTGTTGGAGCTTGAGATGATGGGAAGAGATGCGGGGAGGTATGGGAAGGTCCTAAACTCCTACTGGTGCCATATCATCACATTCTGGTGCAACGAAGAGTCATAATTAATGGAAACAAGTCCTTAACTGACATAGATTAAGAATAACTAGCAAGATGTCCTATAATTGTCTACGTGTGGTGCGGGGGACCTGGGCACGACATTTAATGGGGGGATGAAGGGGAAGATCGGCTCTAATGGGTGTTGTTTACAGACAATGGGACTAGGGAATGGGGTAAGGGAGAGTTGGGGAGTATCGGAGAAAATAGGGGAATATTTACAAGCGGATATGGAGGCCAAATTCCATATTCGCAACAATACATATGAGCTTGGACACACAAGGAACATCGACAGCAGGAGGCCAATTGGACCATTGTGCCTGTACTCCACCAACACCATGTAAATTAAATCCTTCACTTAACTACTTTGTTACACTGGGAAATAAATAACCCGGCTCATATCCGAATCCATATTCAGATCTACTCCAAAATCTAATCGATTCTTCTTTGTCACACCCCCAATCGGTCCGCCAAGTTTCGTCCAAACCCGTCCACAACTTTTTGAGATATCCTGCTATGTATCGTTTTTGGCCCTATCTCCCAATGGACTCCCAATGGACTCCCAATGGACTCCTATCTCCCAATGGTGAAGAATCAATTTAAAAATTCTAGTAGCCGGATCCGAATCTGGATCTTCATCAAAATCTAATCATTTCGTCCTTATCACAAACGCTACATCTCTGCCAAATTTCGTCCGAATCCGTCAACAACTTTTTGAGATATCTTGTTCACAAACAGACAAACAGGGGTGAAAACATAACCTCCATCCACCTTTGGTGGCGCAGGTAAAGATATGGGTGAGGACTGATAAGGTGAACTGTGTGGCAGATACAGGAATATCAGCAAGATGGTTTTCTTTCATCTTTTTTGGGGGAGGGCAAACACTACGAGCTCATTCACTTTTTAATAGGATTCGAATGATGACTGAATAGTGAGATCACATTTGAGCGTTGTTACTCGCGGCTGGGAGTAATGGATTCGATCGTGTGTGTGTGTGTGTGTGTGTGTGTGTGTGTGTGTGTGTGTGTGTGTGTGTGTGTGTGTGTGTGTGTGTGTGTGTGTGTGTGTTTGTGAACAAGATATCTGGAAAAGTTCTGAACGGATTTGGATGAAAGTTGGTGGGATGATTGCCCTTGGGATAAGGAAGAATTGATTTACATATAATGTGCACGAGGCATATCTACCCTTCGCTTCCCTGATGGTTCAATCAGAAGAAAGCAAGTTGTATTTCACAAACTAATTGCATGTTTACCTGTGAGTCTCAATGAGCATGTTAAATTAAGCGAAACACGTGACGAAAGGAAATTTACCCGCGCCAGAGGACAGGGTATTGCATTTTAGTTTTCTGTTTGTCCACACAGAATAAATACGATTCTCTCTGCAACCGTTGATCCGATTGACAGGAAATTTTCTCCATAGGTGCAACTCCACCTTTTTTTTTTCTTTTTTTTTTTTAAATTATACAAGTCGAGGCTCGTGAAAGAGCTAACATTTATCAAACAAACAAATCAAACAAAGCAAACAACGTATATAAAAAGGGGAGCGGTCGACAAGATGGGGAGCGAAGGGGAGGAAGCACACAAACACAACATTTGAGAGCAGGGACATCGGGAGATGTGTGGGAGGGAGAGGGCCTGGGGGGAGGCAGGATAGGTATAAAACACCAAGGACTTCCAGGAAAGAAAACAAAAGTCACCTCAAAAAAGTGGATTTGGGGTGAAATTAGCGGGGGTAGAAAAGATCAAGGTTTTGCATAATTTTGCATAAAGAACCTGCATAATTTTTAAATGATAATTATGACGTCATAGGTCACGTGGGTAGGGAGCCATCTTGGAAAAATCGAAAAAAATTACAACTCTTTATCCCCAAAAGCGCTGCAGAGAGAAAAATTAAGACATGGCTTATTGTAAAGAACTCTCCATGGGGAATAACATGTCAATGATGATGTCATAGTCATTGATGGAGGAACATCATCGTCTCCTCATAATGAAGGAAGATCATACATGTCGATGTTCCTCCATTATGACATCACAATTCGACAAGATCAAAACTTCATCCGATCAAGATGAAAGTTCTTGAGCGTCATCTCAAGAACTTTCATTATGTCCCTGCTCTCAGATGTTGTGTTTGTGTTCCTCCCCCTCTCACCCCATCTTGTCTACCGCTCCCCATGTTATATGTATTATGTGTCGGTTTGTCTTTGTGTGTGATTAATGTTAACTCTTTCACGAGCCTCGATCTTGTATACAAAAAAAAAAAAATCTATAGATAAATTAGTGGAGGAAAAAAAACAATGTTGACGTCATTGGTCACGTGGTTCGGCCGCCATGTTTTTTAGCGATTTTTAATAGATGGGTCAATATATGGTTGAACCCCCCAAAAATTGATACAAAAGGTTTTTCAATGGATTCTGGTACCATTGGGCATAACATACTAAAAATCTAGTAACATCTGACTTCCGGAAAGGGGTCATTTTCAAGATGGCGTCCAAGATGGCCGCCGGGAGCTTAAAATGGCCATATCTCAATTATTATTCAACCTAGAAAGGTGGTTTTGGTGTTTAACCCTAGGTTTTAGGGCCCAAGGAATCCAATTGAATCAATAAAATTACCATCAGTTAATTATTTATTGACAAGTCCAAGATGGCATCCCAAGGTGACATCCTGATCCACTAAAATGGCTCTGTCGAATCGTAGTCAACCTAGAGAGATATTTTCAGTGTGTATACCTCGGTTTAAGGCACCCAGGAAATCATCAAAATTACTTAAATAAGCACAAAGTAATCAGGTAATCCAGTAAGCCAGGTTTACCAGCCCATTAGGCATTTGTTGTCTTATATAGTTAGTCGCTATTCATCGTCATCCTATAAACTGGAGAGCTATCATTGCAGGAGGTTATGAGTTATAAGCTCAATCCTTTCCCTCCTGCCCTCTTTGAAGCCAGAAACGTCTTCTGAAAGGCTGATAAGCCACGACTAGCTCACACGATCTGTGATCATGCAAGTGATGCCATCCTAGATTCTGTACCAGAAACGGAGATCCACGTCCTTGATGGAGGTTCACTCCTTCACAGAATACCATGGAAGAGTGGAGAAAGCTATGGTGAAATAGCGCAGTCGTATGCTGACTTCACCATCCAGCATTATGGTTCAGCTACGACCATTGTCTTTGATGGCTATGAGGAAGGGCCGTCCATTAAAGACAACACGCATCAGAGAAGAGGACACAATATTCATCCCATTGTCAGCTTCATTGCTGAGACAAAGTTCTCAGGCAAGGAGGAGGAGGTCCTGTCAAGAGATATCAATAAACAGAGACTGATCGGGATGATAAGTGATGAACTGAGAGAAAGGTATTGCACTGTGGTCAATGCACGTGGAGATGCTGACGTAGATATAGTAAAGGCTGCAGTGGAGGCATCTCTTCTACACACCACTACACTGATTGGAGAAGATACTGATCTCCTTGTCTTACTTCTTTACTATGCATAGGGAGACAGTAAGAGCCTTTATTTCAGATCAGCCAAGTCCAAAGCTGATGGCAGTTCTAAAGTGTTTGACATCAACCGTCTAAAAGAAATCCTCGGACATGACATGTGTTCTAAGTTGATATTCATCCATGCCATGACTGGTTGTGACACGACTTCTCGGATTTTTGGTGTTGGCAAAAAGACTGCTTTGCAGAAGCTTGTTAAAGGAGACCCTGTCCGTCGGTCTTGTGCCAACACATTCACCATCCCAAACCAGACCACAGAGGTGATCGATGACCTTGGATGCCGAGTAATGGCTATCCTCTTTGGTGGCAAGTGCAAAGATTCCCTTGCAACAATGCGATATAACACCTTCAGCAAGAAGGTTGTCTCTGCTTCGTCTTTTGTAACACCCGAACGTCTGCCCCCAACTGAATCTGCTACCAAACTTCACTGTCGTAGAGCGTACTACCAGATCATGGTGTGGATGGGAAAAGAAGAGGGTATGGATGCCATGAAATGGGGGTGGAGCCTGCAGGATAATCAGTTTGTCCCACTTATGTCAAGAATGAACGCTGCTCCAGACAATCTCTTGAAGGTCATTCATTGTAACTGCTCCACTGCCTGCAAGACACTCCGCTGCTCTTGTAGACGATATGGATTACCATGTACGACTGCCTGTGGACCGTGCCAACTTGAAGAATGTGACAATCCACATAACAAGTTTCTTCCAGAGGAGTCGGAGGATGACGATGAATAGCGACTAACTGTATAAGACAACAAATGCCTAATGGGCTGGTAAACCTGGTTTACTGGATTACCTGATTACTTTGTGCTTATTTAAGTAATTTTGATGATTTCCTGGGTGCCTTAAACCTAAGTATACACACTGAAAAAATCTCTCCAGGATGACTACTATTCGACAGAGCCATTTTAGTGGATCAGGATGTCACCTTGGGATGCCATCTTGGACTTGTCAATAAATAATTAACTGATAGTAATTTTATTGATTCAATTGGATTCCTTGGGCCCTAAAACCTAGGGTTAGACACCAAAACCACCTTTCTAGGTTGAATAATAATTGGGATATGGCCATTTTAAGCTCCCGGCGGCCATCTTGAACGCCATCTTGAAAATGACCCCTTTCTGGAAGTCAGATGTTACTAAATTTTTAGTATGTTATTTAGCATGCCCAATGGTACCAGAATCCATTAAAAAACCATTTGTATCAATTTTTGGGGGGTTAGGTGAGTTTTTTCGTATATTGACCCTACAATAAGGCTTTTGTGTTAAAACAAGACACGTTCTGGCGAGGGTCTGCAATCTCCGATTGCTTTTCCTTGTTTATGACATGTAATTGTTGCTATTGCTGCTGCCATGGTGGTTTTGTGGTTGTTGTGTTGTTGTTTGTGTGCCTCTTTTCACGTGCCTTTATATGTTTTTCTGTTGCTTCGAAAAGTATTACGAGATATCATTTTGTATGCTCCTTCCATGTCTGTCACGCTTTATTCTGAAGGGTTAAGGTCGTCGTGAAATAATAAATGTTACCGCTAGAACCACTTTATTGAGCTCCCAATACTACTTCTTCTTCTTCAATTGCAGAAAGACGTGCTTTTAAAAAAGGCATCATTACAATAAAACCGACACAAATTTTTGTTCCAAGTAAATTTATTATTATTTCCAGCCAAGTTAATTGATCATTACCTTTCCAACTGCACAATTTATGTGTCTTTATATTTATATGGCTTTCATGTGTCTTTCACTGAGGAGAGGCTTCCGTCTGGCCACTCTGCCATAACGCCCAGATCGGTGGAGTGTTGCAGTGATGGTTGTCCTTCTGGAAGTTTCTCCCATCTCCACACAGGATATCTGGAGCTCAGCCAGAGTGACCATCGGGTTCTTGGTCACCTCTAATACCAAGGCCCTTCTCCCCCAATTGCTCACTTTGGCCAGGCGGCCAGCTCTAGGAAGAGTCCTGGTTGTTCCAAACTTCTTCCATTTAAGAATTATGGAGGCCACTGTGCTCTTGGGAACCTTCAATGCAGCAGAAATTTTTTTGTAGGCTTCCCCAGATCTGTGCCTCGACACAATCCTGTCTCTGAGCACTGCAAGCAGTTCTTTTCACCTCATGGCTTGGTTTTTGCTCTGATATGCATTGTCAGCTGTGAGACCTTGTATAGACAGGTGTGTGCCTTTCCAAATCATGTCCAATCAATTGAATTTACCACAGGCGGACTCCAATCAAGGTGTGGAAACATCTCAAAGATGATCAAGAGAAATGGGAGGCACCTGAGCTAAATTTCAAGTGTCAAAGCAAAGGGTCTGAATACTTAGGTAAATGTGATATTTCAGTTTTTTCTTTTTAATAAATTTGCAAAACTTTCTAAAATCCTGTTTTCTCTTTGTCATTATGGGGTATTGAGTGTAGATTGACGAGGGAAAAAATGAATTTAAACGATTTCAGCATAAGGCTGCAACATAACAAAATGTGAAAAAAGTGAAGGGGTCTGAAAACTTTCTGAATGCACTGTATATATTGTCGTGTGATTCCCCTCGGTGAAGACCGGGAAATCATGGACAGCAAATCGAGCGTTATTCGAGGTGTTATTCAATAGCAGATTATTTCACTATACAAGCACGGGAGGAAGAGAGAAGGAGAAGAAGCGGAAAACTTTTACCCGATGGTCCCGCACGGCAGCCCTGAGCAGTCTTCAACCCTGCAAAGTCACTCAAATGACAACGGCTTTTATGTACAAAAATAAACAAGGCTTTATTGCCACGGATGCTGATAACACAAAGTAAAACACGCCGGTTAAATAACTATGATTCCTATTGGGAGCGCTCCCACGCCAGATGTCTAAAACAAACGAGGGATTATATATGAAAATAAAGGGTCATGTGTGTGGGCTTATCTCAACTCAGATGAGGTATCGGGGATCATCAGGCCCCAAGCGTGCAGTCCAACGCGGCTCCGGTTGGTGGGAAAACCGCCCAACCTTGGCGCAAAACCAGGCCTCGCTGTACCGTCCATCTCACGCCACAGCACTTGTACGCAGGCACCAGGAGCAAGAGGTCGAGGGCAGAGGTGGGTGAGAGGAGTAAGAGGTCGAGGGTAAAGGTGGCAAAAGGAGCAAGAGATATAGAGGGAGAGGAATCACGATGCAGCAGAGGGAAGAGGTCCGGGCATGAAGCGATCCAAAACGAGAAGGCCAATGTCGGTCTCTCTTCACCTTTTAGCAAACCCTCCTTACGTCACATCTCTATCTCTCTATATCTATCTATCTCTCTCTCTCTCTCTCTCTCCCCCTCTCTCTCTCTCTCTCTCTCTCTCTCTCTCTCTCTCTCTCTCTCTCTACCAATCCCTGCCGGTCAACATCACAGGCTCAATTCTCCACAAATGGCCGTATCACTTCTCTCTCATACCATCGGTCGGTGGCCAATCAGTTCGTAGCTTTGTCCTACCAATCAGTGGGTCGCTCTTTGCTCTGCCAATCGGCGGCCTTCGTCCTGCCTCATGTCTTCCTTCTACCAATCAGTGGCCAGCTTCTTGCCCCTACCTTGACGAATCACGAGTCCTTCTGGGCATGGCTCTCGGCCTGCCTGAGCGATGAGTGTTGCTATGTCAGTTGGTGATGTAGCTGGCTGCGGCTCCATCGGCAGTGCCCCGAACTGGCTTCCGGTGAGTTTTGTTGTGGGGGGAATTTAATTAGTGTGTGTGCTAATGGGCCTAACTACTCTACGTGTCTGTGTGCATTGCCATACAGGACAAAGGAAAGATCACCAGGTCTCACACACAGGGGAATTAACATAATCCGTATTCTATTTAACACAAAGATACACTTAATCTGACATCCAGGCTAGACAGGTCCCTGCTTATGTACAATGAGATGGTTCTTCTTCTTCACGACAGTCGGAGCATGATACCTACACAGATCTACCTGATCTAGACATCGCACTACCCCAAAATTCATAACAATATATATATATATATATATATATATATATATATATATATATATATATATATATATATATATATATATATATATATATATATATATATATATACATGAGTGGTGGATAACATGCACAGGTTTGAGCTGGGAGGGGAGGTGGTTCCACCATTGACAGAGGCCCCTGTGAAGAGTTTGGGAAGATGGTATACAGTGGAGTTGAATGATGTGGGAAAGGTGGAGGAGGTGAGGAACAAGCTTTTGAGAGGTTTGAAGAAGATTGATGGATGTGGTTTGCCAGGTAAGTTGAAGGTAAGATGTTTGAAGTTTGGATTGATGCTGAAGGAGCTGCGCTCCAACGCGAGTCGAAAGAATTGACGCGACCAAAGACGGAATTCGTCCGAGTTGCTTTATTGAAACAAAACAGCTCAGGTATTCTGACAAAAGCCCGTTTATCGGGCAGCAATATATATACACATTTATGTCGGGAAGTTTGCCCGGCAAAAGCTATACCGGGCATGCCCGGGTGTCAAGGGCGAGCCTTGGAAAGGCGAGTCTGGACCTGCCCGGGCGTGTTTGGCTGCGGCCTGGCAAGTCGAGGCTGGGCGTGCCCGGGCGCTCTGGACGAGCACTGGAAAGGCGAGAGCGGGCATGCCCGGACGCTCTGGGCGAGCCCTGGAAAGGCGATGGCGGGCATGCCCGGACGCTCTGGGCGAGCCCTGGAAAGGCGATGGCGGGCATGCCCGGACGTTCTGGGCGAGCCCTGGAAAGGCGATAGCGGGCATGCCCGGACGCTCTGGGCGAGCCCTGGAAAGGCGAGAGCGGGCATGCCCGGGAAAGACGAGACCGGGCGTGCCTGGGAGAGGCGCGTCTGGCCGTGTTCTGGCCGGTGCAAGGCGATTGTGTGCATCCAGCGGTAACCGCTACAATGCCACGATTATTGTGGCCATTGATGATGTATGATATTGCGATTGTGCATGTGGAGAGGATGGAGGTTGTGGTGAGCGGGTTTGTGAGGAGGTGGTTAGGAGTGCCATGCTGTTTGACGAACATTGCCTTTTATGGTCAAGGTGGAAAACTCCAGTTTCCCTTGACATAATTAACCGAGGAGTTTAAGGTGGTGACGGTGCGGGAGTTCATGATGTTGCGGGATTTGAGTGATTCAGTGGTAAGGAATGCCCTACCAGAGAAGGGACGTTGGAAGTGGAATGCAAGAGCAGAGGTGGATGAGATGGAGGAGCAGTTGCACCAGGAGGAGGTCGGGGGGATGGGACAGCACGGGAAGCATAGCTTGGGGTGGATGAAGCATGAGTGATGGGGAAAGGCATGTGTGAAAGAGAGGAGGAAGATGGTTGAAAGGTAGGTAAGAAGAAAGGAGGAGGAGGGGAGATATGTGAAAGCAATCAGACAGGCACAGCAAGGTGCTTGGAATAAATAGGTGGGAAGGTGTGGGTGAGGACTTTGAAGTGGCAAGAGATTTGGAGGATTGAGCCAATATTGTTGAGTGTCCTGTTGCGGGCAACGTATGATGTGCTCCCCTCACCAGTAAACTTGAGATTGTGGGGGTTGTTGCAGGAGGAGAGATGTTCTTTGTGTGGAGGTTTGGGAACGGTTCAGCATGCACTGAGTGCATGCTCAAGTGGCATTGTCAGCAGGAAGATAGAAGTGGCGGCATGATCAGGTGCTGGCAGTGGTAGTGCAGATGGTGCAACAAGAGGTGCTGAGATCGAGAGAGAGAAAAGAGTGGAGAAGGAGACCGATGGGGGAGAGGTGTTGTTTGTCAAAGAGGGCCAAGTGGAAGGGTGGAAAGAGGAGGAGTGGAAAGCAAGAGGGCTGTCAGATGCTTGTGATTGGCAGGTGGTGGCAGAACTAAACCCACAATTGGTATTCCCAGAGATCTGTGTGACAAGGTTGTGGCCTGACATTGTCATCTGGTCAGGTGCAACAAGACAGGTCATCTTAGGGGAATTGTCTTTACCTTGGCAAGAGAACATGGAGGAGGTGCACGAGAGGAAGAGAGGAAAGTACAGTGAGCTGGAGCAGAGTGTCGGGAGAAGGTTGGCTTGTTTCTTGTCAGCCATTGAGTTGGGGTGTTGAGGGTATATTGGCAATTCCTTTTCTGCATTTCTTGCTCAACTTGGAGTGTGGGACAGAAAGAAGGAGGATGTGTGACAAAGTTGCTGAGGTTGCCTTGAAATGCTCACTTGGGATATGGAGGAAGTTTATGGAAGCATGTCGAACGGTGTAGGTTGAGGTTGTGGGTGGTGGTTCTTTTCAGTCTAAAGGGGTAGTGACTGAGCGCGGAAGCGAAATGGAGGTGTGTGCGCGCGCGTGTGTGTGTGTGTGTGTGTGTGTGTGTGTGTGTGTGTGTGTGTGTGTGTGTGTGTGTGTGTGTGTATGTATGTGTGTGTGTGTATGTGTGTGTGTTGCAGGAGTGGGTGTGGTTTTGCATGAATGTGTTTTTGTTTGAGTGGTGCATGTTGTTATGGTGGTGGTCAGTTGTTTTTTTTTGGCGTGTGAGTGAGTGGATGAGGGGCTGTGGATTCTGGGAGTGGAGGTGGTTTTGTTGTTGTTGTAGTCTGTGTTCTCACTGGCTGGGGGTGGGGGTAACGAATCCGGGTGTAGCTGCTGCATGTGGAGGCACATGTGCCCTTGCTGGCCCACCTTAGCTGAGCTTATCGAGGTTGAAGGGCCGAAACGGAATGATGCTGAGGACCTCGACTGAGGACCCGGTCAGTGAGGCACACTTGTGACAAGATCTGTTTTGAAATTATATATTGTTATGAAAATTAGGGGTAGAGGAATATTTAGACCCAGTTAGATCTGCATAGGTCGGTGACCGGCTGTCGTGATAGCGAATCTAGATGTAATAAGTTCTGTAGCCCGAATGTCGGATTAGGCTTGTATCTTCATCCCTGTTTCGAGGGGGCGGGGCATGCTAATTAGTACAGGGATTATGGGTAAAATTCCCTTATGTGTCGTTCCCTCTGTGAGCATCCCAGTGTCCCTTATGGCAATACATCCCATAGACATTAGATAGGCCCATTAGCGCACCACACATTAAATAATTCCCCCGCTGGCACAATGACTTTGGAAGAGCCAACAGGCATCAGCTGCGCAGTATGCCACCATGGGCATCAAACCTCGTGCCAGGCAGGCTGGGAGACACGCCCAGGAGAAAGTGCGATTGGTCGGGGAAGGGACAAAAAGCTTCTCCGTGATTGGGGGGTAAGAAAGGTGAAGGAGCGGCACACTGATTGGCCGCCGACCGATGACACCTCGGCCAATCAGTGCGGAAGTTGTGAACATTCGGCCAATCAGTGCAGAAGGCGCAAAACCACAACTTAGAAGCAGGGCGCTGATTGAAGGACAAGCGCCGGTGATGTCAGAAGGCGCAAAAGACCACCAATAAACGAGGCACTGGTCGGGAGAGAGGAGAGCTGATGTCACACCGCGAGTGACAAAAACGACTCGCTTGCCAGCATTTGGTCTCTTCACTCTCTTCTCTTCCCTTGGCCTCTTGCTCCTGACTGCCCCTTCACGTTGGGCCTTCTCTTGCTTCAGACCTGGTGGAGGAACGAGCAGTTTGAAAGACGGTGGAGAGAAGGAACGCCGTCAACTCTCTTCCTTGCGTCGGTGTGCGAACGACGAACGACGAGCAAGGCTTGCGTTGGAGCGCTGACGAGCAGGCGCACGAGGGCCGCTCCGCACAGAAGACCAGGCGGTTCGCGCCAACCGGAGCTGCTTCGGACGACGCACTTGAGCCCGATGATCACTGACTGCCAGAAGGAGATAAGCTCGCATTCACAAACACACGACGAGACATTTATTTTAATTATTCTCCCTTTGCCTCATATTTGAAATCTGTGTGGGGACGTCCCAATTTAGAATTAGTTTCTTCCGTCGCGTTTCCTTTGTATCGGGTTCCATGTAATAAACCTGTTTATTTTCATACATTTTACCTCCACATTCGTTTGAGTTCTTAATTTGCAGGTTGAAGACGCTGGCACGCGTGGGCCGTGAGGTAAGTGGCTCGCCGCTTCTTCGTCTTCCTTCTTCCTCCTGTGCTTGCATAGTCAAATCCACAATTGATCGACGCCTCGGAGTTAAAACTCATTCAGGCTATCCGCGATCCCAGGGTCTTAACCGAGGGTATTCGCACGACAATATATATATATATTCATATATACAATTTTGTGTGTGTGTGTGTGTGTGTGTGTGTGTGTGTGTGTGTGTGTGTGTGTGTGTGTGTGTGTGTGTGTGTGTGTGTGTGTGTGTGTGTGTGTGTGTGTGTGTGTGTGTGTGTGTGTGTGTGTGTGTGTGTGTGTGTGTGTCGGTCGTGGATTTCATAAATTCCAGCTCTCTTACGAGGAAAATGAATCTATTGATAGGCTACTACTGCTGAGCATTCTTGGAGGAGTGCAAGCAGGGCAACAGTGAATTGTCCTTTAGCTGACTTCATAAACATATTTTGTTGAGCGTTTCACTCAGCCTTGGGTAGAACTGTGGTGGAGGGGAAATAGTTTTCTCCTTGCGAAGCAGGCGCCATTCTTATCTCTTTCCATTTCACATGCTTTAATGTGACTTTATAATACTCCAGCCAGCTGTGTGTAGTTTAAGAGAGCTGTGTTGGACAAGCTGAGTGTTACTTGCTTATGCGCCAGCTTTCCTTCCATGTGCATGCCTTATATTGAATAAATTCTTCGGTAATTGTCTGAGTCTGGTCAAAGGATTATTCATTGGGGGGTAAATCCCTGATATATATATATATATATATATATATATATATATATATATATATATATATATATATATAATATATATATATATATATATATATATATACTAGCTGAGGTACCCGGCTTCACCCGGGTTGAATAAGAATAATACAAATATATGATGAAAAGAACATGTATATTTTAGAGCAATATCACAGTACATTTCCTACATGACGTTTTTTCAATTTTCAATTTCTCAAAACCTCTGGGTATACAACATTTCTGGTTTTCTTACTTGGTGCCAAGACAAAGATTGCTTGGTTTTCCAACCCTCGAGCAGCCCACGTACAGCTGGCCATGGGCAAACACTTGTTCTGTGAAGTTCAGGCCTACAACCTTCATTGATTGCCCCTGCGCCAGAAATATGTCTTGAAATATTCCTGAAATAAGTTGTTGACCTTTTGGCCTATGTTAACCTCAAAAATAATTGGTGGTTTAATTCAGTGATCTGATATGCAAATCCTCTTCAAATTTCAAGTCAATTAGATGAAAATTGACGATTTTAGAAATTTGGCCCATATTGATATTTTCACCTTTAGACCTCAAAAATAATTGGTGGTTGAATTAGGTGACCCGATATGCAAATCCTATCCAAATTTCAAGTCAATTGGATGAAAATGTAGGATTTTAAAAACTTCACCTTAAGTTGTTGACCTTTGGCCTATGTTTACTTTTTGGCCTATGCTGACCGCAAAAAGAATTGGTGGTTCAATTTCAGTGACCTGATATGCAAATCCTCTTCACATTTCAAGTCAATCAGATGAAAGTTGAGGATTTTAGAAATTTGAAATTGTTGTTGACGTTTGGCCTATGTTGCTCTTTTGGCCTATGGTGATCTCAAAAATAGTTGTTGGTTGAATTCAGTTTGCTGATATGTAAATCCCATTCAAATTTCAAGTGAATCGGATGAAAATTGAGGATTTTAGAAACTAAAAAAAAAAAGTGGTTGACCTTTGGCCTACGTTGACCTTTTGGCCGACGCCGATCTCAAAAATAGTTGGTGGTTTAATTCAGTAAGCCGATATGTAAATCCTATTCAAAGTTCAAGTCAATAGGATGAAAATTAAGGATTTTAGAATTGAGGCTGACGACTGTTGAGAAACTCAGTTGGGAGGTTTACTGCCTGATCTTCATGTCACTTTGGCAAGAGAATCATAATTTCTTTCATGACCGGGCAGCGAACGTCATTATGCGCGACTTTACGTCACTCCTACGGACGTGAAAACATTTGTTTTCCTTAAAAATATATTTAAAATAAATAAAATAGTACATAAATTAACAATAAAAGAAGCTAAAAAACAATTTAAAATACAATAAAAAGCACATTAAAAAAATATAAATATGTACGTACAGTATACTGTACGTACGCACAACTGCTGATTCTCATTCAAATCAGAGACGATGTACAGTATTCCTTTACTGTGTCTGTTAGCCATGGGTCCGAAGAAGGATAATTGCTAGTGTTTCCAAGCGTAATGTGGTTACGATGGACGATAAGGTAAATCTGATTAAAAGGTATGAAAAAGGTGAAAAAGTGTCGGTGATAGTGCATAGACCTTATCGCGAATCGGAACCGCAATGCGTCATGGGATCGGAAAGGGGCAATAACGCCGCCACAAACTACACCATGGAATTGCAGCTGGCCTGGTTTTTTTAAACCATTGATATTAAAATAAAAAGTAGCCTATAACCACCAGGATTTTATGCCGATTCCGAATCTGTGTCAAACGTTTCTCCGATGTGTCGTTCTTGGGTTATAAGCGGACATCCAGACAGACACACACACACACACACACACACACACACACCTCCTTTATTTATATATATATATATATATATTATATATGGATAAAAATGAAATGGACATTCATGGACAACTATAAAATGGACAATAATATCAGAATATAAGTACGTATCATTTTTAAAATATCTAAAGTTAAAAAATTGATAATTGATCGTCATTGTGTCACATGGCAAGGGGTGGGGCTTCATTATTCACAACTACATTGAGGTAAAAAAATAATGGATTTCTGACGTGTCCAAATATGTATCTGGCACAAACAGAGGAAGTACAACCATCATGACAAAGTCCTTCCTTCATGTATTACTGTTATAACAATCCAGAAAGATGAAAATATTGAGATGTTGAATATCATTTGGGCATTTGTGGCACATTAGCAACATCAATTTCAGTTCAAGTTTAACCCAATCACTTTGTTTGTGTGTGTCCAATGTGAAGCATTTGGACTGATCTTCAGTACTTAGTAGAAATAATTAATAGGGGCTCTCCAAATTGATTTTGTATTCATGAGAAAAAGGGGATATGAAAGGTTTACCTTCAAAAATTGAGAGATTGAGAAAAGGAAAGGAAAAGTAGAAGATTAGGGAAGAGAAGGTGAAATATTAGGAGTGTTAAAGGATAGGCAATGGAGGGTAAAGGATCTTGAGAGAAGATAAAAACAAGGGGATACAAAGAGCATGTTTGTGGCATATGGAGTGGTAAGTGAGATAGTTCAAAATGTTGCTGCTGTGGTCTTGCATTTGCAAGACTAGTTCTATTCCGAGTATTTCCAGTACTGTAATTAAACATTCTTAAAGAAATTTGTACAACAACTACTCTATATCCAATGGAATACGCCATTCTTCACAGGTGATGGTATGTCGACTTTTGAGTCTGTAATCATGTGAATGTTTATAATAAATGATTATTCATGTTGTTACATATTTATATGAATGTATGTGAATTACCATTCAGGTCTTTGCTTATCCGTGTGTAGTATATTAAGTTGTTGTGTAGTTGTTGTGGTTGGAGGGTCAGGAGCCCTTCTGAGGGAGTGGCCGGAAACGGAAGTGACCGGAAACGGAAGAGGAAAAGACACGAGGAAAAAAGGACGAGTATTATTCTTCCTCGCCCCGCTCCGACAAAAGGTGGGATCGACCTTGCGCTGCGTGGAACAGCGGCGTTCCAAAGCCTGGCTGGCGAGAGGAATTACCGGAACGTGTACCTGCCCGGTGGAGACGTCAAGTTGACGTGGGGCCGTGCATCGAACCCGCGTCTGGCCTCGTTCGCGGCACCGTCCAAACAGACGCGTGCGGGTCGCACGTTGGGGCCTAACGCGCCTTGCAAGCGGCGTGGGGTTTGGCTTGCTTTACCGTATCCGCTTCGCGTGGCCACGAGGGGCTGCAGCCTCGGTGCCTGGTACGATACCTGCCCGGTGGAAAAACGTCCACCCGGGGTTCGTTCAACCGCCCGAGAGCGGCGACGGCGACCATCATCTTGGTCAGGAGGGGCCCAGAGACATTGTGCGGGACCGAGACCAAAAGGGTGTCGTGAGTACTCACCGGGACACACATGTATAAGATGGCCATCTTACTCATAGGGAATTGATTGTGGCTGGGGAATTGTTGATGGTAGTGTATTGTTGATTGCTCGGGGAAAATCTCCGTGGTTGTGTCATTGAAATATTGTTGATGGTTGTGTATTGTTGATTGCTCGGGGAAAATCTCCGTGGTTGGGTCATTGAAATTGTATGGTATCATTACCATTGGAAATATATCCTTGAACATCAGTGTCTCCTGGGTGAAATTCATATGGATTGCATGGCGAAAGCGCATATATAATACAGCTTGCTGGCGGAGTTCCTCTCACGGTCCGGGGGTCACCGAGACCAGGTATTCACCGAGGGGACCACGTAACAGAATTGGGGGCTCGTCCGGGATCTAAAATTGTATAAAATAATAAAATAATAATTTTTTATTAATGAAAATTTATTAATTAATTATTAATTGGAAAAATTTTTGTTTGGAGAAATTGGGGTAAAGTCTTGGGTGAAGGTTAACAGGTGTTAACGATAGACACCATGGCGTTTGTGGCACAGAACTTTGGGGTAACCCCGAGTGAGGCACAGTTCCGAGCGTTGCTAAAGTCGGACCTCTTGAAATTGGCCAAACATTTTAACTTGGAGGTCCGAACTAATTTGAGGAAGGCAGAGTTGCAGGCCACGGTGATACAATCTATGGTGGGATTAGGAACATGGAACGAGAACTCCAGGAAAGGATGAAAACAGAGGAAAGGAAAGCAGAAGCAGAGGAGAGGAGAGCTGCAAGGGAACTCGAAGCAGAGGAGAGAAAAGCGGAAAGGGAATTAAAGGAACGTGACATGGAGCTTCAGCAAGAAATCAAATTCAAGGAGCTGGAGTTAATGAGAGAACGGGGAGAGGCACCACCCTTGCTGACGGGGTCGACACCTAACCAGAAAACCTGGGATGTGGGCAGACATGTGAGGCTGGTTCCACCGTTCAGTGAAAAGGAAGTCGCGAAATTTTTCCCCCATTTGAGAAAGTGGCTCGACACTTAAACTGGCCGGAGGAGGCCTGGACCATACTCGTGCAAAGTGTGCTGGTGGGGAAAGCTCAGGAAATTTATTCGGCGCTACCAATGGACCAATGTGCAGATTATGAGGTACTGACGAAGCACATCCTCAAGGCCTATGAGTTGGTTCCGGAAGCTTACAGGCAAAAATTCAGGAATGCCAGGAAGAGGGAGAGTGAGACCCATGTGGAGTTTGCCAGAGTGAAAGAAAACATGTTTGATCGGTGGTGTGAGTCAAAAGGAGTCGGGAAAGACTTCGAGACATTGCGGGACTTGATCCTGGTGGAGGAATTCCAGCAGTGTGTCCACGAGGACATCAAGGTGTACCTGCAGGAAAAGAAAGTACCAAAGTTGTGGGACGCAGCCACCATGGCAGATGATTATGCCTTAACCCACCGAATAGGGGTCCACGAACCTAACTCCTCGCCTAGATCTCCGCAGGGGAGGTGGGGAACAGCAGGTGCGGAGAACGACCATACATGGCGGCGGCCTCGAGATGATTATGGGGACAACTATGATACCCCACCGGTTCGAAATCAGAGGGATGCGGGCCCAAGACAAACTTATAGTTCGGGGGGCCCGAGGCAGACCCCGAGTTTTTCCTCTGGGCCTACTTGCGCGTTTTGCAAGAAACCTGGACACTTGATGTCCAGTTGTTACCTCATGAAAAGGGACAACCCAGAGCGGAGTCCGACTATTACAACTCCGAATGCGATGGCTAGCGTAAGAAATCGCCATCAAAAGGGTTACCAACCATTTATTTCAGAGGGGTTTGTGTCACTGGATGGAGCCTCGAATAACCGGAGACCGGTTAGGATATTGAGGGACACAGGGGCCCATCAATCTTTAATGCTTGAAGGCATTTTGCCATGGTCCGAGGAGACGGCAACGGGGGATAGTGTTCGTTTACAGGGGATCGGGGGCGGTGTTAGTGCTCCCCTTCAGGTCATCCAGTTGGAGTCCGATTTGGTGTCAGGACCGGTCACCGTCGGTTTACAAGCCACGCTTCCTGTAGAGGGTGTCTCTGTGGTTATCGGGAATGATTTGGCCGGGGGTCAAGTTTATGGTAACCTGAGGGTTGGTAAAGAGCCCAGCAGGGAAAATAACACCACACCAGCTCGGGATGGCGACAAAAGTGCCAAGTTATTTGTAGGGGGACTGAACTTCAAAACAGAGGAAGAAGTTCTGACCTCTGTCTTCAACAGATATGGGCCGCTGGTGGAAGTGCGGTTGGTAAGAGACTGGGAAACGCAACAGTCAAGAGGGTTTGGCTTTGTCACGTTTGCCAGCACAAAAGACGCCAGAGAGGCAGAGAAGAATTGGAATGGCAAGGATTTGGAGGGTCGGACCATAACAGTAGGGAAGGCATTTCGTAGGCGTCGAGAGGTCTACAGGAGAGGACAACTGGGCGGTAGTTTTGGTAGTGGCCGAGAAGGAGACCGCTATTCATGGGACTACAGGGACCAGTGGTCCCACCCTAATTATTAGGGAAGTTCTGAGAAGTTGAAGCACTGAAGGCGGCGGAGCCGCCGAGCCAAGATTCCTACACGAATTAACCGTGAACGCCGTTCCTAAAGGCGTCCATGTAGTGAACTTTCATGCACGGACTAACCGTGAACTCCACGTTCCTCAAGGCGCCCATGTAGAGAACTTTCCTGCACGGACTAACCGTGAACTCCGCGTTCCTAAAGGCATCCATGTAGTGAATACTCGGCTTGGCCTCCCGGAAAAAGTGCTATCGAGTTGCTTAACTTTGGATCTTTGATCAACCCCTTAACCTTCATTCCCAAGAAACTGACGGTCAAAGTCAGAGGGTCATGAGATGGAGTTTGATTTGGCAGGGACAATGTCGTTGTTGGTACTTAGTCCAGAGGGAGTAATCTGGAGGGGTTGTGGTGAAATTTTGGTTGCTTTATTTTTAAGTGATAAGTGTGCCCGGGGGGAACGGATAATGTGGGGGGGGGGGGGGTTGAGTTATCTGGTTTGTTTCTCCAAATTGGCCGGCAAAGAAAGTTTTCGCTGGGTTCAAACTTTCTTTCTTGAAGGGGGGGAGTGTTACATATTTATATGAATGTATGTGAATTACCATTCAGGTCTTTGCTTATCCGTGTGTAGTATATTTAGTTGTTGTGTAGTTGTTGTGGTTGGAGGGTCAGGAGCCCTTCTGAGGGAGTGGCCGGAAACGGAAGTGACCGGAAACGGAAGAGGAAAAGACACGAGGAAAAAAGGACGAGTATTATTCTTCCTCGCCCCGCTCCGACAAAAGGTGGGATCGACCTTGCGCTGCGTGGAACAGCGGCGTTCCGAAGCCTGGCTGGCGAGAGGAATTACCGGAACGTGTACCTGCCCGGTGGAGACGTCAAGTTGACGTGGGGCCGTGCATCGAACCCGCGTCTGGCCTCGTTCGCGGCACCGTCCAAACAGACGCGTGCGGGTCGCACGTTGGGGCCTAACGCACCTTGCAAGCGGCGTGGGGTTTGGCTTGCTCTACCGTATCTGCTTCGCGTGGCCACGAGGGGCTGCAGCCTCGGTGCCTGGTACGATACCTGCCCGGTGGAAAAACGTCCACCCGGGGTTCGTTCAACCGCCCGAGAGCGGCGACGGCGACCATCATCTTGGTCAGGAGGGGCCCAGAGACATTGTGCGGGACCGAGACCAAAAGGGTGTTGTGAGTACTCACCGGGACACACATGTATAAGATGGCCATCTTACTCATAGGGAATTGATTGTGGCTGGGGAATTGTTGATGGTAGTGTATTGTTGATTGCTCGGGGAAAATCTCCGTGGTTGTGTCATTGAAATATTGTTGATGGTTGTGTATTGTTGATTGCTCGGGGAAAATCTCCGTGGTTGGGTCATTGAAATTGTATGGTATCATTACCATTGGAAATATATCCTTGAACATCAGTGTCTCCTGGGTGAAATTCATATGGATTGCGTGGCGAAAGCGCATATATAATACAGCTTGCTGGCGGAGTTCCTCTCACGGTCCGGGGGTCACCGAGACCAGGTATTCACCGAGGGGACCACGTAACAATGTAAAGGGCATGACATTGTCAGATCAACAACATATTATTGAATACATCTTCCCCATAATTAGCAAGTCTTATGGAAAACGTTCGTAATAATTACATAATAACCTGGCCACAATAACCTGGCTTTGGGCTTGGTTGTGGATCTCTTCATTGTGAGCGATCTCAAGTGACGGTAAGCTATTAAGCAAACCAGTGAGGAGAAAGCGAGCAGGTCGACACACAACGCTGGTATATACCTTCTTGGCACGACTACTCTGAGTGCAAACGGTGACACCTGTCAAGCGACCGAGGCCCTACGGCTTACGGCCGAGGCCCCGAGGACCTACTGTCCACCCTCAGGAGAGCCAGGAAACAATATCTCTCCATCCTCAGGACCGAACTCTCTTATCTGTCTCCCTCTTCCAAATCCTGGTGGTGTCTGGTGAAATCTGTTTCTGGTGTTTGTTCCCCCTCCATCCCCTCCCTCACCTTAAATGGCCACACGGCTGACTCCGCACCTGAAAAAGCTGAATGCCTCAACTCTGTGTTTGCCTCTAAATCTTGTGTCCCAAACCCATCCCTCTCTGTACCCACCGTACCCAGTCATACCCAGCTGCTCCTTGACTCTGTGTCCTTTCCTCCTGACAAGGTGGAAAAGTTTCTGTCAACCCTCGACTCTGATTCTGCAACTGGACCTGACGGCATCAGCCCACGGGTCCTAAAATCATGTTCTTCCGCTCTTTCACTCCCCCTCTCTGTTCTCTTCACCCTCTCTTTTGCTCAAGGTCATCTTCCATCTGCTTGGAAATCTGCCAACATCACCGCTTTGCACAAAAAAGGTGCAAAAACAGACCCCAGCAACTACAGACCAATCAGCCTTCCCCCAATTATCAGCAAAGTCATGGAATCCATCATTGCTTCAGATATGAAATCTTTCCTCTTCTCCAATGGCTTGATCTCTGATCATCAATTTGGTTTCAGACCTGGACACTCCACTCTGGACATGCTGCTTCTACTTTCTCAACAATGGATGGAGGTCCTCAATGCCAAATAGGAAATTAGAGCAGTCTCCCTTGACATATCACGTGCCTTCGATATGGTCTGGCACCCCGCTCTGCTCACCAAACTCTCCTCTTTTGGTATCCATGGAAATCTCCATGCATGGCTGGTGGACTTCCTCTCTAGTCGTAGTCAACGTGTGGCCCTGAATGGGTTTCTCTCATCTCCTCTTCCTATTCAGGCTGGAGTTCCCCAAAGCAGTGTTCTGGGCCCTGTGCTTTTTCTGGTCTTCATCAATGATCTCTCTGACTCTCTTGAAAATCCTCTCTATCTCTTTGCTGACGACTCTACTCTCTGTCGCTCCATTCTTCATCCCTCAGATCGGCAGTCTGCAGCCTCCTCACTCTCTGCAGACCTTGACAAAATCACAGACTGGGCAAACAAGTGGAACATGTCTTTCAATCCTGACAAATCTCACACTCTTACAATGTCTCTCCGAAAAGACCGACTGGACAACCCTCCCATCCACTTTCTGAATAATCCTCTCAAAGAAGTTCTGTCACTCAAGCTTTTGGGTCTCACTATCTGCCATGATCTTTCCTGGAAAAACCACATTTCAAATCTGGCCTCCAAAGCCAGTCGCCGACTGGGCATCCTCCGTCGTGCGAAGTCCTTCCTTGGCACACCTGAGCTCCTCACCACATACAAGGCTTTCATCCGCAGCTCAATGGAATACTGCTCTCCCCTCTGGGCTGTTTCTCCTGCCTCACACCTAGCTCGCCTTCACGCTGTTGAAACCAAAGCATTCAGAATCATTGGAATCTCCCGTGATGAAGCTAACTCCAAGGGCCTCTCACTCACTCACCGCAGGCAGTTGGTGGTCTTTCCGTCTTCTACCGACTCCTCTCTGGCCTTGCCCCCCCAGCTCTCTCTGGGCTCTGTCCCGCAAATATTCCTACAGGTCGCACAAGATCTGCCTGCAACCCTCTTTTGGTTAAACTGCCAAAATCAAGACTCTCTGCTCACCTTCACTCCTTCATTCCTCTTTTCTCCCGCCTCTGGAACAAACTCCCTCACTCTCTTCAATCCCACTCCACCCTCCAAGTCTTTAAAACAGCTGTTCACCACCATCTCTTATCTTCCCCCATCCAAAACCTTGATCTTTTCTACCCCCGCTAATTTCACCCCAATTCCACTTTTTGAAATACCAACTTTTGTCCTGGAAGTCCTTGGTGTCCTTGTGCTTTATACTTCTCCCTCCCCCCCCCCTTCCCACGCCTCCTCCCCCCAGGCCCTCTCCCTTCCACACATCTCCCTGCTCTCGGATGTTGTGTGTGTGTGCTCCCCCTTTTCTCCCCATCTTGTCTTCCGCTCCCTCTTTTTGTGTATTTTGTTTGTCTGGTCGATTTGTTTGTGAAGTTAATGTTAGCTCTTTCACGAGCCTCGATTCAGTATTACAAAAAAAAAAAAAAAAAAAAAAAAAAAACACCTCCTGTTTCTGGCTAACCACAGATCAGTTGTCCATCTATCTATAATTCCAGTAATCTCTGTGTGTGTGTGTGTCTGTGTGTGTGTCTGTGTGTGTGTGTGTGTGTGTGTGTGTTTTTTTGTCTGTCTGTGACCGCTGTTTCTCGACAACTACCGGTCCGATATACTTGAAACTTGCCAGGTATATTGCTGGGGACCCGAGGATGTGCCTTTTCAAGGTTTCATATTAATCGGAGAAGTAGTTACCGAGCTATGGCGATTTCTTTACCAAACTCCGCAAGCCGTTCGCTTTGGACCAAACCATTTCATGTAAATAGAGGGGGGGGGGGGGGTTCTGTGGTCGTTGCGAATGGACCAAACCATTTCATGTAAATAGAGGGGGGGGGTTCTGTGGTCGTTACTGCCACGTGGTTTCAAAGTTTTTTTTTGTTGTTGTTGTTTGCACGCATGCTTTTTTGCACGCACGTACGGGCACCCACGTACGGGCACGTCCTAGTTTCCTGAATTGAACCAAAGCAAAGTGTCCATCTGGCAACATAAGAGAACATGTAAATGGGAATACGCATGCCGAGATCTTGCATAGAATGCCGACGCATGCATAATGTAGATTTAACGAGCATTTTTGCAAATATGGAACCATTGCTTCTTTTAAAGAAAGTTAACACATTCTGTTGCCAATTAATAGAATCGTTTCAGAGCAGAATTTCTCATCCCGTCATATCATTTTTGAAAAACTTGAAGGCTGGAATTTTCAAATGGTGTGATAACAGAATTGTACTTTTGACAGCTTTCACAAATTTAATTTTGACATAACCCAGGTGGTGAATAGTAGCGATGGCAATGGGATAAAAAAAAAAACACCACGTGGGTCGATGACAGTAATTTTCAAAACAAAGTTGTAATTAACAGTTCCTTGACTCAGTTGTCCATAACAGTGTGGAAATCAAAATGAAACTACTTTAAATGACTTGGATACGTTGCAGTTCTTGAGAATTGGGCCAGAATAATTATTGCTCAAATGAACTGCCAGCTGTGGCAGTCGCAATTATTTTTAAGGTGACTCAATTAAAACGTGTAAAAACCACTATATATACCCGTATATATAAACTACCCATCCTCACCATATTAAAGAAATGTGTAACATAAATAATCGTATTTATATTATACTATCGTGGATCGGCTCGCTGCGCTCGTCGCCACAGAGGCACGGGCTTGTTTTAACTGAGGATAATGACCTGACTGAATTTGAGTTGCTCCATTGTTATGATTTACACCAATCATAATACAAACATTTCTTTAGTACAAATTTATTTGTAATATTGGTGATATTATTTATTTGTACTTTATGTGGATTCAAAAAAGGTCCAAGTGGTGTAAAGCTCTAAATAGTCAAGGGTCCAAGATGTCTAATCGGTCTGAAGAGTGCAAGGGGTCTAAATGATATTAATGTCTAAACTCTAAGGGGTCAAAAGGGACTTCTGGGTGTAAAGATTTAAAGGTTATAAAATGTTGGAAGGGTGAAGGGATCTAAAGGTTTCTAATGTATTGAAAGGGTCTTAAAGTTAAAGTGGTCTTAAGGGTCTTGGGGCGTCTTCAGGATATTGGGGTCTAATGGGTCTTACCACTGTTCAGGGTCTTTTGGAACATCTGGGTATTTTGGATCTTCTGAGTCTTTGTGATCTTTCGGGTATTTTGGGTCTTGGGGAACTTAAACGGTCTTCAAAGGTCGAAAGGACCTCAGCAGTCAAAAGGGTCAAAAGGTATATTTGAACAATACGTAATTTATAGACGTACATGATTAATAGACAGGATGCAACCAGCGTTCAAACAGTACGTAATTAATAGACACATAATCACGTTCTTCCTGGATGGACGGATGGCTTACAGGACTTACAGGTTTTTACGTTTTATTAATATAGATTCATATTTTAGAGAGGAGATAAATTAATGTTGGACATTTGCATTGAAACATTTTTTTGCATTTACTATCATCATATTCAGGTGAGTAAGCTGTTGATGCTATCATTTAATTCCCGATACAAAATGTAAAATAAATAAATAAAGGATGACCAGCATTCATTCATCAATCAGTCATTCCCAGCTTGTTGATGAAAGCATCTCAGCAGTGGTTGTTTGGAAGAGTGCAATTTAACGCATGCTGTGTTATTTTGAGAAGCGGATCCAGAATCAAACTTTATTGTGATCACTGCCATCATTTGTGTAACCATGCACAAAGAGTGAAACAATGAGATACTTAGTAAGACACATGATTGAAAAAAAAATGAACCGGAAAGAAATATCCGAGGATGTTCTATACGAGCTTGACCTCCATACATCCATCCATCCTCCATCCCTCCTACCCTTCTCTAAATACACACTCTTCCCTCCTTCAATAAATTAAGATGTCTCATATTTAACTACACCTTCCTTTTTACTGGCTTCTCCTCCAGATAGTCTGTATCATCATGTCTTTAGGTGTGGTATTTATTACGTGCAAAATCGAAGACTGTTCAAGTATATTTGTCGGTTGCGTTTGTTATTCTGTCTGTCTGTCTGTCTGTCTGTCTGTTTGTCTGTTTGTCTGTTTGTCTGTTACTTTAGTGTAGCAGCATAGCAAACCTGTTGTGCATTTTGTGATACAAGCACCAAATTTGGCACAAATGTACATTAATATGTTGCGAACATTTTCAGATATTGGGCCACTTGAAATTCCGTAAATTTTTTTTTCAAATTTTTTCAAATTTCGTAATTTCAAATTTTTCGGGTGACACCGTCACAATTTCGGTCTTCGAGGCCGGCCGATATAGTGGGGCGGCTTAGCCCAAATATTCAAAAGAATTGTGCATTTTCTGATACAAGCACCAAATTTGGCACAAATGTACATTAATATGTTGCGAACATTGTGTGGTCAGCAATGAAGACGAGAGTCTGAATTACATGTATGCAAAAGACCTTGTGAACCAGTGAAGCAAATACACGGGTAAGCATGAATTAAATCTAGGGCATGATATAATTTCCATGATGTTTACCTCTACACTCAATGGTGGAAGGAGGTAATGTTTTGATCCCAGCTTGTCTGTATGTCTGTTTGTCTGTTAGTCCACAAAATTCCAGACAAAGCTTGTAGTAGTGGTAGTTGTAGTGGTAGTGGTGATAACAGAAATTGTTATATAGAACTGAACTTAAATTATTATTATATGCAGAAAATAACTTCATTTCTATATGCCCTGCAGTGGACAGGTTAATTGGTTTATGCACTGAAGGGGTCACCCTGGTGTGCACTGCTGTGTTCTGCCTCACTGAGTTGTTCAGGTATGATGTACTCAGCACAAGCTTCCGGTCGGCCCGGAGGTGGGGGTGCGGGGCCTGTCACGGAACGTCAAAACAAACGGCCTGCCGGGGCCGCCCAAAAGTCGGGCGTGAGGGGCGCGTCCACTAATGGAACGCCTCTCGCTTCCCAGATCGAGGGCCACGTGGTCAGGAGAACCTCGTCCCTTCCGGTCACACTTTGCCTATCGGCCGGCCTCGAAGACCGAAATTGTGACGGTGTCACCCGAAAAATTTGAAATTACGAAATTTGAAAAAATTTGAAAAAAAAAATTACGGAATTTCAAGTGGCCCAATATCTGAAAATGTTCGCAACATATTAATGTACATTTGTGCCAAATTTGGTGCTTGTTTCACAAAATGCACAATTCTTTTGAATATTTGGGCTAAGCCGCCCCACTACTTGGCAAAATCGAAGATTATTCAAATATATTGGTTGGTCATGTGTGTTTCTCTGTTTGTCTGTCTGTATGTCAGTCGCCTACAGGTCATAATTTTCAACCGGTCTTCATGAAACCTCACCAAATGGAAGATTTGGTCATAAGCAAGAAGCTGATTGTTTTGGGGTCAAAAGGTCAACATAGGGCAAAGGTCACCAACTTTGACAGATTTCTAAAATCCTCAATTTTCATCTCATTGATTTGAAATTTGAAGAGGATTTTCATATCTGGTCACTGAATTCAACGCCCAACTATTTTCAGGTTAACATAGGCCAAAAGGTCAACAAAGGCCAAAAGGTCAACATAGGCCAAATTTATAAAATCCTCAATTTCCATCCAATTAACTTGTCACTGAATTCAACCCCCAACCAATTTTGAGTCACAATTCTAAACCGATCGTCATGAAACTTCAACAAGCTGTAGAGTTTTGTCACAATTGAGAAGCCTATTGATTTTGAGGTCAAAGATCATTTGGAGGTCTTATTTCTAAAATTGCCATTTTTCATCCGATTGACTGGAAAAATCAAACAGCATTTGTATATTGAGTCACAAAAATAGGAAATCAACTAATTTTGAGGTTAAAAGGTGAAAAGTCAACTCAAGGTCAAGCTTCCAAAATCATCAATTTTCATCTGAAAAACTGTCAATTTTCATCCGATTGACTTGGACATTGAACAGCATTTGCACATTGGGTCACCAAATAGGGAAACCAACTATTTTTGAGGTCAAAAGGTCAAAGGTCAACTCAAGGCCACACTTCCAAAATCATCAATTTTCATCTGAAACATCATCAATTTTCATCCGATTTACTTGAAAATGTAACAGTATCAAAAGGTCAAAGGTCAACTCAACGTCAAACATCTAAAATCATCAATTTCCATCTGAAAAAAATCATCACTTTTCAACCTAATGACCCGAGCTTTGATCAAGATCGTCAATTTTAAACTTGTTGAAATGGACAATTTGATGGATCAATTGCAACCTTTTTGGTGGGGGTGGGGGGGGGGGTGATTTTGCAAGTATCGTTATCTCCATGAAGTCTTATTTTTACTTGCAAATTTGAAGATTTTTCAAGTACACTGTTGGCCATAAAGATTGAATAAAATATTTTTGACACGATTCCACAGTTTCTTTGGTATTTGACAGTCTACGTGTAAACAAAAGGGTAATTGAGTGATTACATAACGTTTCCCCATTACACAGGTGATATGATAACATTGAAAAAATGTGTATTACGTAATAATTTTTTTTGTTAGGGACTATAAAAGCCCATGCATGTGATATTCTGTCCCTTTCCCTGATTCAACACTGTGTTAAACGAGGCTGGTTTTTTTTCGAGTTCCTTGTACCGTTTGCAAGAAAAATCGGTAGAGACGTTCCCTGGGCTATGCCTGGTCCAACGGAACCAGCAATACGCGAGAGAGTGGTAGCACTGCGGCAGGAGGGCTACAAACAGAGTGATATCGCAGATGTCGTCGGGATATCACAGAGTACAGTCTGTAAGATCCTGAAACGTCAACGTGAGGCGGGGAACGTGCGGCCGCGGAAACCTCCAGGATGTCCAAGATTAACCACAAGACGAGATGATCGCCAACTGTTGAATCTCTGCCGCAGAAACCGGAAAATGCCGACGAGTCGTCTTCGTCGCTTGTGGAGGAGACATCATGGGATCCACGTTTCCCGGTCAACCGTTAATCGGAGATTGCTCCAACATGGTTACCCAGCACGACGGTTGACTAAATGTCCACGCCTGGCTGTTCGTCACAGAGTTGCTCGTCCGCTGGGCTAGGGAGCACAGAAGGCTTCATCCTGGACACCGGCGACATGTTGTCTTCACGGACGAGAGCCGCTACATCCTTGACCGTACAGATGGGAGACAACGAGTTCGTCGATTACCCGGGGAGAACCTTCGTGATGACTGCATCCACGAGACGACTCAAGGTGGTGGCGGCTCAGTGATGATATGGGCCGGCATCCATTATGGAGGGAAAACGCCAATGGTGGTTCCGGACGGAAACGTCAACGCCGTCGTGTACCGGGATATCTTGGAGTACCACTGCCTTCCACGCGCAAGACGAGTGTATGGACACAATTTCCGACTGCAGGACGACAACGCTAGACCGCACAGGGCCGCTGCAGTAAGGGAATTCCTTGAGGCAGAGGGCGTGGAGCAGTTGCCATGGCCAGCTTGCTCGCCGGATATGAACCCCATAGAGCATGCATGGGATGCATCAACGACAGAGATGTTATTCCTCAAACTTTGCAGGAGTTGGCCGACGCTCTGAGGGAAGAATGGGATGCTATGCCTGTTGACGTCGTCAACAAGCTAGTGGACAGCATGCCACGACGTCTGCACGCCCCGATTCGTGCCAGGGGTGGACATACCCGCTATTAGTGACTGAGTAACAACAAGGACTCTACTGTGATGCAAATTGATCCATGAAATCACCCCAAAAAATGTTACCTGGAAAACTGACAGAGATTAAAAAGAAATGTGTCATGATCCTTAATTTACTGTCTATTGTCGTCATTGTCGTTTTACGCTCAGGACACCAACCGATTAGGACTGATAATTCATAAAAATCACTGTCAAATGTGCGTAAGAGACAGAATAATAAAGAAAAGTGGTTATATGCACCATAAATGCGAATGGTAATTTAGATTGAAATCATGATGCGATGAAAATTTGTTGAAAAAAAAAATTCCATCTTTATGGCCAACAGTTTATATTGGTTGGTCTTGTGCGTTATTCTGTCTGCATGTCAGTCGCCTACAGGTCACAATTCTAACCTGATCATCATGAAACTTCACCAATTTGCAGAGGTCGTCACAATTGAGAAGCTTATTGATTTTGATGTGAAAGATCAAAGGTCATCTGGAGGTCGAATTTCTAAAATCGCCATTTTTCATCCGATTGACTTGAAAATTCAATAGCATTTGTATATCGAGTCACTAACTTGGGAAACCACCTATTTTTGAGGTCAGAAGGTCAAAGGTCAACTCTAGGTCAAACTTCTAAAATCATCAATTTTCATCGCAAAAAATCACTTTTCATCCTATTGACCCGAACTTTGATCAAGATCGTCAATTTTAATCTTGATGAAATGGACAATTTGATGGATCAATGGCAACCTTTTTTAGGGGGGGGGGGGTGGATTTTGCAAATATTGTGCTCTGCATGATGTCTTCTCCTTTTTCCAGGGATTATTAATCAATAAATCAATAAAGCAAAAATACCCTTTAGAGCCAAATTACTTGGTCACTGCTGTGTCCAAATATGAGCATCCTAGCTCAAAATGTGTCTGAGATATCACCCAGATGAAAGAAAATAAATAAGTACTTAATAAATCGATAATAATTAAATAATTAATCAATTAATTGATTGACCAAAAATAAAAACATACCGTTTTTGTCAAAGCATGTGCTCACTATTATGCCCAAATTTCAGCTTCCTCGCTCAAAGGATGGAAGGATAATTTGATTTATTGATTAATCAATTAATCGATTTATTATTCATTGATTAATCAATTAATTATTTATTTTCTTCGATTAATGGCATATTTAATTAATTTTCAAAAAGTTATAGCTTCTGATGAAACGCTGGTAGTTGAGGTATGCTATTATCCAATTGATTAAGAAATTACTTTATGACTACTATTTATTGATTTTAATTGCACAATTAATCAATCAATTATGATACACCTCTCCCTCCCAATACCGTCTCTATGTGCTACACGGCGGTATTGCCTAAGATGCCCCAGCAATGCCGCGCTGGAGGATGTTATTTATTTATTTGGCATGGGGGCGGTGTACTTTGAATGTATCTGTACTTGCTTTTTTTTCTTTCTTTTTTTATGAACTATCACCCGCTACAAAGCGTTAAAGGCTACTGAAGGTGGGGGCTACACAAAGGAAAGTATAGATATTAGACAGAAAGGAGGAGTCTTTTTACATTCCTCTTGATTTGAGGTATGTTGGGATAGAAGGGAAAGAAGGATGTCGGTAAACTGTTTTAGAGTGATGCTGTGCAGGGAGGGGGATGGTGGTCGTTTGGGGAAGAACTATACCAGAGATGTACTTTTCCCAGGTGATGTTTGAGCTGATATCCAATCCAGGCAGATGGATAAGAGGAAGTTCCTGCAAAGGTGAAGAATCCATCGACAGGGATGGAAAACAAGGTGATCTTGAACTAGACAGAGACAACAGGTGGGCCTTTTTTTGGTTGAAAGTAACAATGATAAGTGTCTTGCGTCTGGAAAGACATAAGACACTCATCATTGTGTCTTACGGTTAAGACTGGCGTCATTTCCCCAGTTTATCACACTCTGTAGGTCCTGATTGAGTGGTACTGGCATGGTCACGGGCAGGAGGAGATAGTATAGTGTTGTTCAGGGGTTCCTGGGTAAGTGGTATACAGTGTTGTCACCTGTGTAAATGCTTAATTGGGGAAGAATACAATAAGGAAGATCATTGATATATAACAAGAACAATATTGGACCCAACACAGACCCCTGAGGAACACCAGTATTCGTATTATGGACAGGGATCGACTGTCCCTCATGAACCACAACGATTTGATGATTTGCAAGGAAGTCAGAGATTGTATCAAGCAATTTTGAAGAGATATCATATGATTTTAGGTTATGGGCGAGGCTCTTGTGCCACACTTTGTCAAAAGCCATTGAGATGTTGAGTGCTACAACCCTGGCTTCTCCGTGATGATCCAAAGCCCTATTCACATGTTCAATGATTAGAGATAGAACATCACCAGTAGACCTTGACTGTCAAAAGCCATACTGGACATCATTGAGGAGGTTGTCGGTTTCCAGATGAGTCATGAGTTGTTCTTTTGAGTTGTTTGTGTGCCATTGCATTTTCCGCACTACAGGTTTCAAGACCTTTGTGAAGAGAGAGAGAGAGTATTCGCTGCAAACAAGAGGCCCTTGGATGGGATTCAATCATGCCTCAGTCTCTGGATGCCTTGCTGTCCATGGAACTGGAGCAGATAGCATAAACAGCCTCACATTCTGACACCACAATCAACAGCGCCCATGGACGAAAAGCTTTCCTAATTCTATCGGCAATTATTCTTGCG
Source organism: Myxine glutinosa (assembly GCF_964187855.1). Lineage (NCBI taxonomy): Eukaryota > Metazoa > Chordata > Myxini > Myxiniformes > Myxinidae > Myxine > Myxine glutinosa. The sequence goes on from NC_136268.1 coordinate 120,257,803, forward strand.
CAAACGGCACAGTGTGCAGCACTTTGAGCACACACACAGCAAAATGTGTTCAAAATGCATGTATAAAAATGGATAATAAAAAATGCATAAAAATGCATTAAAAGGCAAATAATAAATAATGGAAGGCATTGTCTCTGATGCAAAAGTGTTTAAGAAAACCATACTGGTTAGGTACACGGATATGCTTTTCATATCAGGATCACAGCAGGCACTATAATTGCCTGTGGAAATGCCCTATCACAGGCTGGTCCTTTTATTTGAGCTCCGTGCACATTTGTCCCCCTCACATCCCCTTCAAAGTCAAATTCTTTGTTTTGTTGGTAGAGATGATGCGTTTTCAATACGTTCATGGTGTCTTTTGACTTATCGGTTATCTGTGTGCAAGTTTAAGTCTAACCATTTTGTCTTGGTGAAGGAGCTATTGAGGCCTTCTAATACCATCTACCAATAGCCTTCTGCAACAAATTAACAGCCAGGGCATTTACTAAATATGTTTGTGACCCTTTCCTTTCTCTACAAGAGCGAGGCTCATGGAAGAGTAGAGTTGCATTGACAGTGGGTTCGCTTTGCCTCAATTTGTCTTTGCCCTGTGATATTAATTTGAGTTGTTAGTTTTTTGGGTTATTCACAACTTCCTGGAAAACACTGGTCTGTCCGAGTTTACAAGTTCATGAATCCTTCGTAACACACATCTACTAATCAGTTCCTAGATGATGCAATGGTATGAAATAAGAACAGAGTTTATTTGTGGTGTTTTACCAATAGGACAATAGGACACCATCATGACCTTTGATTGAAGAGAACAAACCAAGAACAACAAATCTAGCAACTGAGTTCATTCAGACATGGGTTGTTGATCAATCAATCAGTGATAGCATTTGTCTGCAAAGAGCGAGCAGCTCTAACCCAAATGGTGGTTCGTATGCAGTCTGTGACTGCTTGGCGGAATCATTTTTCTGGGTGCATGGCTGGTGCAGTGCCCGCCCTCCCCCCATTGCCAATCAGCTGGTACACATTTGCCAACCTCAGAAGGATGATGGGCTGAGTCAACACACCTGGAGTTAATTCAACGGCATGACAGGGGCTCGAACCCAGGACCCTAACATCTCCAGCCAGCCACCTTAACCGTCAAGACAACACCAGGCTTCTTCGAACCAATGTGATTAGCGCATTTGACATCTAACCAGAGGTCGCTTAACAATGCACGTTTTCCAAAAACGAAAAATGTGACACTAGTCGGAGGTGATAGCAATGCAAACAAAATGATCAACAAATCAACAAACCTGCTTTTCAATTGGAACCAAAACATTATATTGAAATTCAAATCTGCTTTGTGTGCACAATGATACAATCCCTGGCTTTCATATGTCAAATCACACCCCCATCACATCACATCACGTCTCATACGAACGGATCTAAAGCTCCACAAAAGCGAAGCAAATTGACTTCCCTTGAAATGCTTACACCTCGCTATGGTAATTCTGGTTCTGAATTTTTCATCAAGATATTTGGGGCCTTCCTGGGTAGTTCTGCTTCTGGCTGCCCAAGTCTGTAAATTAACTTCCTTTTGATTTTCCACAGATGATTTGACATCTTGTTGGATATAACGTGAGATTCATGATGCATTGCGAAATAAAAAAGAAGAAGAAAAAAACCCCCCAGAAAATCATCAAAAGTTTTGTCATAATTTTGGATTCTAATCAACAACTTACCAAACCCACAGTGCAGGAATGTGCATGATAACGTTTTACAACCAAAATAATTGTAAACATGATTTGTCAATATTATGTCATGAAGTAAATAATGTTTCCTTTCCTGGGTCCTTCATAAGACGTAACTATGACTTTGATATGTCTATCTTGGGTTTGATTCGCGACCCAGCTATAAACTGTTACCCTGGTGTTTTGCATGCAGGGTGAGGCATCAATGTGTGCACCATCCATTGGAAGGACCCGTCTGACAGCAATTGGTTGTTGGTGTATATTCAAGCTCCCAATGTGTCTTTCACAATCACTTGGACACTGTTATGTCTGAATATCAGCTTCCGAGCTCAAAAGGTGCCTGGAATATTGCTCAGATGAGAATGAAAATAAATAAGTGATTAATAATGAAATTAAATAAATAAGAATCATAAAAAAATAATTTATTAATCAATTGGCTAATAGAATACCTAAACCACCACCGTTTCATCCAAATATGTAACTTAAAAAATTATTCAAGTAAGTAATTAAATAATTAAATAATTAATCGATGAATTGATTTATTTAAAAATCAATAAATCAAAAATAGCCTTTACAGCCAAATCACTTGGTCACTGTCATGCCCAAATATCAGCTTCCTAGCTCAAAGGGTACCTGAGATATTGCCCAGATGAGAAAGAAAATAAATAAGTGCTTAATAAATCGATAATAATTAAATAACTAATCAATTAATTGATTAATCAAAAAACAAAAAATACTTTTTTTTGTCAAAGCATGTGCTCACTATTGTGCCCAAATTTCAGCTTCCGACCTCAAAGGAGATATCACCCAGACAAACAAACAAGCAAGCAAGCAAACAAGAAAACAAGGAAGAAAACAAACAGAGTAAAAACGGAGTACTCTCTTCTGGTGTGTCATCGGTGCCTGGTGATGACGTCATGCAGCGCCTGGAGATGGAGTAAGAAAGGAGTGGTGCACAACAAGCAAATAAACAGAGTGAAAAAAACCGAGTACTCCCTTTCAGCACGCGTCATCGCCAGGCCACCTTCGGTGCCTGCAATGACGTCATGCAGCTCCTGGAGATGGAATCGGAAAGGAAAGGAGCGGTGTACAAAAAGGTAATGATAAGAAAGGTTAACTGGGTCTCAGTCTATTGTGGGCCAGTGTTTATTTTCCCCACCATGGAGGCCACAGACACATTTTCACAGAATTTGGAGGACATAACTAGATTGTAACAAGATTTACAGGTGTGATTGAAAATAGAGCCTGGTGTTGGCTTAGCGGTTAGGGTGCCGGCTTGGGATCCTAGGATCCTGGGTTCGAATCCCGGTCGATCGCTGAATTAACGCCAGGGGGGTTGACTCAGCCTATCAGCCTTCCGAGATCGGCAAATTGAGTACCAGCTTGCTGGGATGAATGATCACGGTGTGTACCCCGATTTAGAATAGGGACACCGTATCCCTGCGCATCGTAAGAGCGTAACCAAGGGTTGGCGTCAGGAACGGCATCCGGCCATAAAAACATTGCCTCAAACAGGGAACCATGTTATGGGGCCCGCAAGGCTAACCTCCGCTCTAGCGGGGAAAATGGCCTTTAAAAACAAAAACGATCATTCATTCATTTCATTCATTGAAAAGATCGGAGGAGGTGCAGCAATGTGGGTAAAAGACAGTGTTGCATCGAGAGAAAGGAATGACATTAAGGACTGCAAGTGCAGAGGATTTTGTATGAATAGAGTTCAGAGATGTTCAGAGATGTTAAGAGCAAAACTCTACTCATAGGATACTTTTAAAGAGCTCCTGGTGTGATGGAAAAATAGGATAGAGGAATTCATGTATAATAAAAAATGCACGTGCAAGAGTTGTGAGTATAGGGGAGTTTAGATTTACAAGGGGTAGATTGGGTCCAGGACAAGGAAAGAGCAGAGCAGATTAATCATTTTTAGATCTAGTGCAGGATTGCTTTTTGAGGCAATTTATAGATAACCTCATTAGATAGACTGCGGTATTCAACCCATTTTGTAAAGATCTGAATATGGTGGATGATAAAGAGCATATCAGGACAAGTGACCTTGACTTGGTGTGTGCAGGTATTCTGCTAAAATTTTAAGTTTGTGATAGTATAGCAAGGCAATCGGATTTCAGAAAGCCAAACTCCGAGGGTATGAGAAAGAGTTTCGTGCTTTCGATTGGGATAAATACAGAAATGGTTCAGTGTGGAGATAATGAGTGCTATTAATGTCCTTGCAGTATGCATGTGCATGCATATAAAACCAACAATAATGGAATCAAGCCTCGATAGGTATAGGAGTAAACAGAGATGAATTTAGTAAATAACTAGCCAAGTAAAAATATAAGATAAGGAAATAGCCAAGATTATACAGTGCCTTCAGAAAGTATTCACACCCCTTAACTTGTTCACAATTTTTTGTGTTACAACCTGAATTAAAAATGGATTAAATTGAGAATTTTTTTTGTGACTGATCTACACATAATACCCCATTAATGTCAAATGTGTTTTTAATTTTTTTATTTTACAAAATAATTAAAAATGTAATACTGAAATATCTGAGTGACATAAGTATTGAACCCCCTGAGTCAATACTTCATAGAAGCACCTTTGTCAGCGATTACAGCTTCAAGTCTTCTTGGGTATGTCTGCATCAGCTTTGCACATCTGGATTTATGGAGTTTCTCCCATTCTTCCTTGCAGATTTGCTCAAACTCTGTCAAGTCGCATGGGGAGTGTCAGTGAACAGCAATCTTCACGTTTTTCCACATATTCTCAATGGGATTCAAGGCTGGGCTTTGGCTGAGCCAGTCAAGGACTTTCACGTTCTTTTTCTGAAGCCATTCCACTGTTGCTTTGTTGTAAGCTTGGGGCCATTGTCCTGTTGGAATGTAAATCTTTGCTGCAGTCTAACGTCTTTTGCCCACTGAAACAGGTTTTCCTAAAGGATTTGCCTGTTTTGCCTCTATTCATTGTTCCCTCAGGCCTTACAAATCTTTCAGGCCCTGCCACGGAAAAGCATCCCCATAGCATGATGCGGCAACCACCATTATTCACGGCAAGCATGGTCTTAGATGGGTGATCAGTCAACCCACCTGGTGTTATTTCAATGGTACGAAAGGGGCTCAAACTCAAGACCCTAAGATCTCAAGACAGCCACCTTATCCGTTAAGCCAAGACCAGGCTTCTCCCAATGGTAAAGACATCTCTTTCCATTCCACATCTAACACCTCTGCCATGGTACTCCATATACAATTTTAGCACTGCAACTACCAAACCCCCCATCCCTATTTACTCAGGTATCTCTTACCCAACATCCTTTATGCATACCCAAATAAAATGCTACTGGTGTAATCTCAATCCAAAGAAAGATATTTCAACAAGAATGGACCATCGCTTGACGTCAACAGATTTTTACCTTGCGCTCGCGAAGCGAAAAGCAGGGTTAAGCGATTGGTTATGTACGTATTTAAGTGCATACGTATGTACGAGTCTGCCTTTTTAAAAGTTATTTTCTCGGCATCCTTGGGTCTGATTTACACGAAATTTTCACCATGGTATGCTTTTACTCATGTATAATTATTTAGTGATAATCATGACATTATAGGTCATGTGGTATGGGCACCATCTTGGAAAACTGATAAACTTTGACCTCTAAATCTCTGAAACCGCTCTATGGAAAAAAATTGAAACGTGACTCATTGTAAAGAACTCTGCGTGGGGAATAAGTGTTGTCGATGATGATACCATCGGTGCCTTCATTATGACGTCATAATTTGACAAGTACAACAGTTAGTCCGATCAGTTTTAAATTTATTGAGTGTGAACTACGCAACAATTATATTGGAGAATGTAAATTTATGACGTCATCAGTCACGTGGTCTGGCAGCTATATTGGATCAAAGGGAGAAAAAACATTTTAAAAAACTGAAGAGTTGGCTCGCACCAAGTCGACTATGTGGGGTAAGTATTCTATGAATACCATCTAGTTCTACAACTACTGTAAGAAACCTCCCTTTAGATCTTTGTCCTCAACTGCAAAATAAATTAACGTTTGTATACATGGTCGAGGCTCATGTAAGAGCTACAGCAGAATAGAAATGGGGAAAACCAACAGCAGAGTGGGAGTGAGAGTGAGAGTGAGATCAAGGGGGTGGGAGAAGGACACATGGAGGTAAACAAGCTGCACACAAGCTGAATGAAACAAAACAAGAAGATTAAACAGAAAAGTAACAAACCAACTAACAAAAAAGAGAGGTGCTCGGGAGAGAGGAAAAAAAATTCTGGAAAAGGGAGTGCTTGGTAATGGGGTCATTGAGGTAGAATATATCATGAGCATGCATGGGGGATGACTTGAGGTAGTGGTGAACAGCTGCCTTGAAGCCCTGGGAATAAGAATGGGACAGAACAGACTGGGGAAGTCGATTCCACAGGTGAGAGAAAAGAGGAAAAAAAATGAGTGGAGGTGAACAGTGGGTCTGCATTTTGGGAGTTTAACAAGAAGACGGTTAATGGCAGACCGTGTGTGTTATGCAGAAACCTGGTGGGGGTGGGAGTCAGAGGCAAGAGAGGGCAGAGGGTGCAAGTCTAAAAAGGAGGAGGGATCTACAGATAGGCCATCAACCTGCCTGCGATGTGGAGAGTTAGGATGACAGTAAGGTAGAGGTGTACTCTCTGATTGAAAGCACTCAGAGAGTAGATAATGCATGGAATGGTCTCACGAGAAAGGTAGTGGCAGTAGGAACAGTAAATTTGGTTAAACAGGCCCAGACATGCAGCTTCATAATGGGAGATCCCAATGACTTTAGGCCTTGATTTAAGAGAAAGCTTGATGTTTGAAAGCAACTGCCTCACCACAGGATTCTCTGTATCAGTGGTGAGAGGGTAGTTATGATAACTGCAGACGAGATGGTATGAATTTGTACATAAGGGAAAGCAAGCTTGTGTGGCAGGATAACCAGGCAGTACGAGTATCAGGAGAGGTGGAAATTACAGACCAGTCTTGACATGACGGCAGCTTGAGTGAGCTGGCAAAAATGCTCATCACCCACATTACAAATGATCACTTGCAAAAATGCACAAAATAAACTTCAAGTGTTAATATTAAAGTGATACAATTTTTATTTGACCTGACAAAAATGAGTTAGCGCCAAAAAAAAAAAAACTATGTACCTTTCACCTTCCGAAAGCCGTGCGGAATCACCATCTCGTATTCCAGACACCACTATTCCCACGTTTATCATCCCCAATTAGTAAAACACGCTGCATGACATAATATCAATATAACATCCACAAAACACATTGCTACCAATAATGAACTTTAATGTTTGAGGTTGCAGTCATAATATATACCTGGTTGACCTTGCCACATAAATTGAGACAAAGTTGTTCCGATTAGATAGTGTTTTCTTTACTTCCAACATTGAAATACATCTTGAGCACTCACTTTTTAAGTCGTTAGGTAAGTCTTTAAAATGTGAAGATCACTTTTCGAGGTGCACAACTTCCCATCGGCTGACGCTGGCTGCATGCCCGGCACCCAGGCCATATTGGGTATTCGCAATGGCACCTACCAGTGTTTCAAACATCTTTGACAGAAACTCGAAAGTCACATATAGTTAAAATAACAAAATATTTCATCCGAAGACATCGAACTGGGATTTTAAAAGGATTGCCCAAAACACTGGAATGGTTTTGATGTTCTTTTACGCATTATACTGACACAGCATAACAAAAGTCCACTGGAAAGAATGCTAATCCCAGAGAAGTGGATTTTGTTTGTGATTCCACACGATTTTGAGGACCTCCCATGCAATCATGTAAAAGAGATTTCGTACAACTTGAACCGGGTGGAGATATGTGCAATTTCGTGTGCACGGCAATAAATAACTACACAGCGTGAGATTGAACCAGCTGCAAGGAAATTCACCGAGAAAGCAAGGTCTGGTCATTTAAATTCAAGGAAGCATCAAAAAACACCAGGCATGAAAATGCAATTAAATTATAACAACCTTGTCAGGGGACAAATCAGCATGGTGCATGGTAGTAGTTTTCCTCCACCAGCTACATCAAAGGCCTCAATAACTGCATTCTCAAAGCTGGGAGAGAAAGCCCTTTCTTTGCATACAGTCCCAGTCGGCCTGTGTGATGTCAAGCTCTCTAAATGCAACCTACAGAGAAAAATGGATCGAGAAATGGTCCATTTCATCTGTCCGTCTGTCACTGTCACTCCAGTGCATTCAGAGTATTCAGACCCCTTCACTTTTTTCACATTTTGTTATGTTGCAGCCTTATGCTGAAATCGTTTAAATTCATTTTTTCCCTCATCAATCTACACTCAATACCCCATAATGACAAAAAGAAAACAGGATTTTAGAAAGTTTTGCAAATTTATTAAAAATAAAAAACTGAAATATCACATTTACATAAGTATTCATACCCTTTGCTATGACACTTGAAATTTAGATCAGGTGCCTCCCATTTCTCTTGATCATCTTTGAGATGTTTCTACACCTTGATTGGAGTCCACCTGTGGTAAATTCAATTGATTGGACATGATTTGGAAAGGCACACACCTGCCTATATAAGGTCTCACAGCTGACAATGCATATCAGAGCAAAAACCAAGCCATGAGGTCGAAGGAACTGCCTGCAGAGCTCAGAGACAGGATTGTGTCGAGGCACAGATCTGGGGAAACCTACAAAAAAATTTCTGCGGCATTGAAGGTTCCAAAGAGTACAGTGGCCTCCATAATTCTTAAATGGAAGAACTTTGGAACAAGCAGGACTCTTCCTAGAGCTGGCCGCCCGGTCATACTAAGCAATCGGGGAGAAGGGCCTTAGTAAGAGAGGTGACCAAGAACCCGATGGTCACTCTGGCTGAGCTCCAGAGATCCTGTGTGGAGATGGGAGAAACTTCCAGAAGGACAACCATCACTGAAACACTGCAACACTCACTGAATATTAAGTCCTGCATACTAGAACTAGAATGGCACTCTGTGGAGTGAATACTTCCACCAGATTGAACAGTTTACACTTTGTTTTCCACTTATAGGGTGGATTTGCATCCTTACCTTAACCAAAAATCGAATCTGCTTGTTCTTGCCACTAACCCAACTCATCCACCAAGCTTCGTCTGAATTTGTCCATAAGTGTTTGAGATATCGTGCTGTATATAATTTTGTCCCTATCCCTCAATGGTGAAGAATCTATTTTAACATTCTAGCAACCGGATCCGTATCTTCACCAAAATTGTACCAATTATTCCTCGTCACATATTCAACCTGTCCACCGAGCTTCGGCCGAATCCATTGATAACCTTTTGAAATATCCGACTCACAGACAGACAGACAAGGAAACAGACAAACAGGGGTGAAAGCATAGCCACTGTCCACCCTATGTGGCAGAGGTAATAATGTCCCTTAGATTTCACTGCATGGTGATAAAGCTGAATCTTTCCTTGCACTGGTACGATGCTTCCACTTTTTAAATTACCAATCATAAATACATTTTTGAGAATGCAGGTACTTTTAGAAGGCAATGGGATTTGCAATGTAGTTTGAAAATTGATGAGAGCCTTGATTGAGAGCACAGCACAAATCGTTTCAGTAAGCAGGAGGCACTTTACATTGTTAAATTCGGTAGTGAAAGCTAAATGAGACTTTTAATTAGAAAATAGAAAGACGGAATTGTAATAATTAATTTCTAACACTTTCTATCTATAAAGCAATGGTAGTTGATTTTTAGTATTCCCAATTTGAACAGCCTTTACTGTGGATATGCTTTCACCTTGTATAAGATGGCTCAGTGGTTCTGCGTGCTTGCACGTGACTTGCGGAACCACTCGCCATCCCTTGCTGCAGCTCAATCAACAAAGTCCACTCGTGGGTAAACAAAGTAAACAGGACCACTCAGCTTCCAAACACACTGCCTGAAAAGGAGTTGTTAACAAAGGAAAAATGTCTGCATTCTGCTAATGGACCCGTGGTGCTATTATCATCAAACTGACTGGCATTACTACTTTGCGCACATGCAAAATGGACTTTTTTGCATTCTTCATTATAGCAAAGAAACAGTGATTACCCAAGACAAATTGCTGCAACATTAAGGGTGTTACGATCATATGTTTATGTCGAACTCACTGTTTCTCAAACTTCTAGATGTTGGAACATTATAATTCTTCAGCAGGTTATGAATCACTTTCTAAATCTCTTCCATGTCCACAACCATCATTCATCAATTACGGAACATGTTTACCCTGCGCTAATATAGAAATAATATGCTCTTCCCTAACTGCTACAACTGTTGCCATAATTCACCATCAAGCCTTCATGAGCATAAAATCGTTCAATGCCTTCAGACTATGGGATACATTGAATGACAATCAACTGTTGTTGATTTGTGGGTAGAGCAAGGGTGGCATCACGATGAACCATCACAAATAGACATCGTCAATTGTTCTCACTGTGGGAGTCCGATTCGACTCCCACCTGGAGTGAGATGTTTCTCTTGTAAAGATAAGGTGAGTTATCAGCGGCATCTTGTTTCAAATTTGTTTTATCATATGTTTTAATTCTCAGGAGTAATAAATGTTATTTGTCGTTGCTGTTTAAAGACAAATTTGAATGATGGTATCTTCCACTGGTTGTTTTTAATCCACATCTCATGACACACCAATCATTATAATCTACAAAATGTATATTGCCACTAAAGGTCAAGAGTATAATTAGTGATAAATCTTTGAGTAATCTGCATTACGAATTATAGATATTGTGTGTTGCTGTAGTTTGAAAAACTTCGGAATAAAGGCTGCATTGATAATATCTGTGAAAAGAAGGGATATGTAAAAGAACAAAGTTGCTTCGCCCGACAAGAGTCTTCTGCCGCCGGCACTGCAAAACACCATGTGCGTATTCCTTTCATCTTTAAAAGCTTATCTCAAATGGCTTGAATGGAATTAACAACAGATATTCTATCATGCTGATGGCGACAACTTGTCTCAAATCCCTGACCCCTTGTTCAACCTCTCATCTTCCAGTCTGACGCCTCAAAACACAGAATAATTCCTTTTGTCTCAAGAAACACTATGAAAGACGAGATGCAACCAAATCGGGCATAATATTTCTGGGAAACGTTTTGTGATGCTCTGTGTATGCCGGCATAGTATTGTAAAACATTGTTGTAATCCCTGTGTGTATTCGAGCAAAGCTTCTCCAGAGAATTAAAATATCCAAATTGCTCTTGGTGTGTGGACATTCCAATCGATACCATCTCCGACATCACCAATAAAGTATTCACTCAAGGGTTCCGATCCAACTAATATTCAATACATCCAATTCACAGCTTAAATCCTCTAACATTCTCCGTCAGAATTTTCCCAACATTCTGCTTGTAGTTTTTGAATTGGCATCATTTTCTGGTTAATTTACCCAAAATGAACAGGTGTTAGCTACTGGTTACAGCAATGAATGGTGATTGCTGATGAAGGACAGGATGCATTGTCAAATTAAAGGGCCACCTACATAATTGGTGTTTGCAAAAATTGCAGAAATTTTGATTGCCACCTTCCTCTCCTGTACACACTAGTGTTGAGTAGATCCTTCTTCCTCCCCTTCCTCCTCTCTTTCCAAAACTCCTTTGCTTTTATTTCCTTTCCTTCTCTCTACATCCTCGACCCTCCCTATGCTTCACATCATTTTCTCAATTAGCATCGACCCCCAGACAAAATCAAGCTTTGTGAACAAATGTCAATGAAATTTTTACAATTGCAGAAAAAATTTCTACCTGATATACCAATGAAGAATGGGTGATAGTATAAGATTTGGTAGGATAGAAAGGCCATAGAACACCAAACAACAATGCCATGATGAAACGCTGCCAAAAGCGAGCATGGCAAACACTTTGAGAAAAGTCCACTTCTGAAAAGGTCTAAGAGTGGTAAATAAATATATGTGCTATAAGCAGAATCGTAAGACATTGTTTAAACCTAGGAAGTTTGCTTACAATGTGTGAAGTGGTGAGAAAGGAGATACGACACAGGAGGGACAAGCAGATAAGTTTTGCACTTTAAAATATCTAAATTATAAGACACAGAATTTTTTTTTTATCACATTTATATCCAAGCCTTGTACATATGTATATACTTTAAATATGCTACAGAAGAAAGAACTAGAAAGAGGGATTAATGTTTCTTTTAAAACGAAATTGAAAGCAGTCCGATAACACTTGAAACTCATGGAAACGCTTTATCTGCAAGATATCAAAAAATAAGACATCAAATCAAAAGCTTTAGAGTAAAATAATTAGTACAACAGCACAGAAGAAACTGATAATGGAAAGAATAAACGATTCAGTTGAGAATATAATTACGGTAGAGACTGGTCATAAGGAACACTCATTATAACATGTTTTGCTTTAAAATAAAGGACTTTAAGGGGACAACACTTATAAATAAAAAGAAATTCAAATCGATGTCGTGAAGAATGAATCTAGAATTTTTTAAATTGAAGATATTATTAAAATCCATTGAGTCGTCACAGAAAAATCACTCTATTATGGCCAGTTCAACAATCATGACTTTAGCAAACGGCAACTGCAGATAAAAACTTACCTGGTGAAATAAAGATTTATTACTTTTTGCCAATGCCACATTATTATGTACTTTGTTGTGGGTTATGGTTATGGTTCATAATGAAGATGCAAAGGCAAGCATCATCGTGTCAAAATGAAAATACTGCACTGTCGTTAAATGAGGGGAATGTAAAAAGAAAACATGTGAAATAATTTAGGCCAATCACCAACCTGGACAATCATCTGTTCACATTTTATACCTCATCATCTTGGCATACCAAGCACTTGTTTCTTTGTTCTACAACTGTTGAGCTTTAAGGTTATTTTGGTTGAAAGGAAATACTAAATCCAATCAACAATTGAGTAGATTCATATTTTGATTTCCTGGACAGTTTACTTTGTAGAACAGGGAAAATATCATGTTTTTGCAGAAAAAGTCATTATATTCCTCATAAAGTGGATTGCAGTGTCCCCAAGCCTACCATTATTTGGTTTCAGGTTTCCAAATGAGAAGAAAATATTCAAGGCTCAGTGCCCACTGTGTGCTTCATATGTAGGTGAAAGTTTTTTGTTTTTTTTGTATACAAGATCGAGGCTCGTGAAAGAACTAACATTAATCACACAAAAAGTCGAACCGACACACAAAACACAAAATAAGGGGAGCGGTAGACAAGATGGGGAGAGAGGGGAAAGGAGACAAACACAACATTTGAGAGCAGGGACATCGAGAGAACTGTGGGAGGGAGAGGGCTTGGGGGGGAGGTGGGAGAGGTATAAAACATATGAACACTGCAATGACTTCCAGGAAAGAAGTTGGAATTTCAAAAAAGTGTATCTAGGGTAAAAATTAGCGTGGGTAGAAAAGATCAAGGTTTTGGATGGGGGAAGATATGAGATGGTGGTGAACAGCTGTTTTAAAGACATGGAGGGAGGAGTGGGATTGAAGGGAGTGTGGGAGTTTGTTCCAGAGGCGGGAGAAAAGAGGAATGAAAGAGTGAAGGTGAGCAGAGAGCCTAGATTTTTGCAGTTTTACCATAAGAGGGTGAGGGTTTTCGGTTTAAAAGGACAGTTAATCTACTGTAGAAGAGAGCCGTTGGTCTGTGTGTGTGTCTGTCTGTCTGTGTCGCCATTTTTCTCAGACATGGCTGAACGGATCTTTCACGAGCCTCGATCTTGTATACAAAAAAAAAAAAAAAAAAAAAAAAACGGATCTTCATCAACTTTCAGAGAGAGGTTCATCAATGAATGTTTGGGAGTGTTTTAGGGCAATAAAAAAATTTTCTTTGAAAAAACAAAACTTCGTTTTTTGGATTTTTTTTTTTTAATCGCCCTATAGTGCCTCTTCCTTTTTGATTAATGACAGTTATATACAAGTACGCATTCATGTAAATAAATACAAAACAATTACCAGACATTTGAACACTAATTTAACAATACCGGAAGCAGTCGAAATTGGTGGTAAGGCTTCTTCTTCTTTCCGATCGTCATCATACTCAACTCAGAAACGTGATGAACGGCACATTCAGCGGCATATATTCAACGAAAAGGTAAAATGATGATTTGACATTTGTGATGGATTCTGATTTGGATCTAATTGCTTTTCCATTATATTTGCCCTCATTTCAAATATGTTAATGTTTCTTTGTCGCTCAAGCGACGCTGGGTACTCCAGCTATAAACGCTTATATAATTTACTCGGGGTACAAATACAACTTTTTCTGGGGGGTAACATCGGCTATGTGGCCGCGGCCTCATGCGGGAGTGTGAGGGACCGGGGAAGGGGCATAAATTATCGATGTAAATGTGTACTGTGCAGCGCCACCTGGTGATGGTGGCAGAGGGTATTTCCCAGAGGGTATTAATACAGAGGGTATTTCCTTTTTTACCTGTGCAACACTGAGATTAAAGCACTCTTTGCACAGGTAATTTTTTTCCTCCTTCCGTACCCCCCTCCCCCAAAACGGAGGGGCCTGTCAAAGCCACCCCACCTTCCCTCCAAAAGATGTACATGTAGTATATCTTTCCCATCCCTCTCCCCTCATCTCCCCCTTCCTCTCCCCCCACTCCTTTCCTCACCATTCCTTCTCCAGCCTCCCCCACCCCCTACCCCGGCAACGCCGAATACTCCTGCTAGTTAGCATATAAACACAAGTGATCACTTGCAGTCATCATCATTAGCAAATGCATAATGTATCTGTATTCAATTACAAATTTGGCCCACTGGTTGCATTACTGAAGCTCGGCTTTCATGCTGATGCAGTCCCCTTGAAAATCATGACACGAATTTGTAATGCGTTCAGGTTAATGTCAAAAACTCACGCACTCTTTGAGAAAGACACTGCGGTGTGTTTAAAGACCACCAGCAAATGCCAAAGCAGATGGGCCCCTATTTAATGTCCCATCGGAGGGGCGATGCAGTCAATGAAGCAACGCCCTGCCTGCGGAACACCAATCCGATAGTTTATAGTCGGGTCGACAATGAAACCCAAACTTGAGAGCTCAAAGGCAAGTGCACTACTTCTGCTTCATCCCACCAAACACGAGCAGTTTGTGCTGACAATTCAAGCAAAAAGCTAAGTGCAAGTCCAAATATAAACAGAATTGTGGCGGACACAAAAGCCCACTGGCGTGGTGACATCATTCCACGCACCAAGTGGGCGGTGGCCACGCCCGAGGGGTAGGCGTGGCCTCATGATATACACCGGGCGACCAGCCCGGAACATTTCAGTGTTACAGTGTAGTCTTACAATAAAGACGTTTATATGTTACCGCTTGTCCGCTTCCTCCTTGCTCACAAGCAGCGCGCGTAACGCCGCGCTTTAGAATCTTAGAATAAGCCATAAAACTGTTTGTATTATTTTTTCTTTCATCAGGAAAACATGGGCATTGTCATTATAAAATATTAATACTCTTATTGTGTTTGCTTGAGGTGGAACTGAGTGGTTATAGTAATATAAAGAAATATTTTGAGCTTCAAAATGAATGAATGAATGAATGATCGTTTTAAGGCCATTTTTCCCCACGAGAGCGGGGGCTTCAAAATGATGTCGATAAATAAATTTCGTCTCGTATTGATATCTCTGTAATACCACTTGAGTTTTAATGCAAGAAAAAAAACATCAAGGGTTGCATCTTGGGTATTCGCAATAAAGAGTTGCATCTTGCATATCAATTTAATAGCTTTTACCCAATAATACCACTTGAGTGTTAATAGCTTATACCCAAAAATACCTAGAACAACAAAACAACAACAGTACCAGGCGTTTAAAGGCCATTTTCCCTGCTAGAGCGGAGGTTAGCCCAATAACACCACCTGAATGTTAATAGCTTATACCCAATAACACCAACAACAACAACAACAACAACAACAACAGGCATTTTAAGGCCATTTTCCCTGCTAGAGCAGGGGTTAGCCCAATAACACCACCTGAATGTAAATAGCTTATACCCAATAATACCACCTGAGTGTTAAAAGCTTATACCCAATAATACCACTTGAGTGTTAATAGCTTATACCCAATAACACCACCTGAGTGTTAATAGCTTTTACCCAATAACACCACCTGAGTGTTAATAGCTTATACCCAATAATACCACCTGAGTGTTAATAGCTTATACCCAATAATACCACCTGAGTGTTAATAGCTTATACCCAATAATACCACCTGAGTGTTCATAGCTTATACCCAATAATACCACCTGAGTGTTCAAAGCTTATACCCAATAATACCACCTGAGTGTTAATAGCTTATACCCAATAATACCACCCGAGTGTTAATAGCTTATACCCAATAATACCACCTGAGTGTTCATAGCTTATACCCAATAATACCACCTGAGTGTTAATAGCTTATACCCAATAATACCACTTGTGTTAATAGCTTATACCCAATAATACCACCTGAGTGTTCATAGCTTATACCCAATAATACCACCTGAGTGTTAATAGCTTATACCCAATAACACCACCTGAGTGTTAATAGCTTATACCCAATAATACCACCTGAGTGTTCATAGTTTATACCCAATAATACCACCTGAGTGTTAATAGCTTATACCCAATAATACCACCTGAGTGTTCATAGCTTATACCCAATAATACCACCTGAGTGGTAATAGCTTATACCCAATAATACCACTTGAGTGTTCATAGCTTATACCCAATAATACCACCTGAGTGGTAATAGCTTATACCCAATAATACCACCTGAGTGTTCATAGCTTATACCCAATAATACCACCTGAGTGTTCATAGTTTATACCCAATAATACCACCTGAGTGGTAATAGCTTATACCCAATAATACCACCTGAGTGTTCATAGCTTATACCCAATAATACCACCTGAGTGTTAATAGCTTATACCCAATAATACCACCTGAGTGTTCATAGTTTATACCCAATAATACCACCTGAGTGTTAATAGCTTATACCCAATAATACCACCTGAGTGTTCATAGCTTATACCCAATAATACCACCTGAGTGTTAATAGCATTATACCCAATAATACCACCTGAGTGTTCATAGCTTATACCCAATAATACCACCTGAGTGTTAATAGCTTATACCCAATAATACCACCTGAGTGTTCATAGCTTATACCCAATAATACCACCTGAGTGGTAATAGCTTATACCCAATAATACCACCTGAGTGTTCATAGCTTATACCCAATAATACCACCTGAGTGTTCATAGTTTATACCCAATAATACCACCTGAGTGGTAATAGCTTATACCCAATAATACCACCTGAGTGTTCATAGTTTATACCCAATAATACCACCTGAGTGGTAATAGCTTATACCCAATAATACCACCTGAGTGTTCATAGCTTATACCCAATAATACCACCTGAGTGTTCATAGCTTATACCCAATAATACCACCTGAGTGTTCATAGTTTATACCCAATACTACCACCTGAGTGTTAATAGCTTATACCCAATAATACCACCTGAGTGTTCATAGCTTATCCCGAGTGGACATGAATACGCATCAAGTGTTGCAAGGTGGTCTGTTGCTGATGGTGCACTAGAAAGGACAATGATTAGTGAACGAATGAAAAAACATCTTCAAACTGGATTAATGATACATTTCCATAGTTAGCAAGTCACAAACAAATGCAGTTGTAACGCCATTAAAAGCACGTTTTGCAACCTCATTAAAAACACATTTTCCAACCTCATTAAAAGCATCATTTTCAAATGCTGGTCACTAAATCCACATGATCTGCGAAATGAATCATAGATCATAAACAGAACACAGCATTTATTATTTGCATTAAGATCATTGTCTTTTAATCGTTTATTAGACTTCCATTTATGAATTGATGATTATTTTCAGAGGCTTCATCGTATTTTGCTTTTTGAACATCAGGCTAGTGGAGGAGAACATAAGGAGATATCAGTAATCAGTGTGATATTAAAATAAGACATTCTTATTGGCTGGATAAATGAACGAGGTCTATGATATTTGAACCTGGGATCCCAGCAGCATGAACGAAGAGCTCCGAATGTAACAATAAACGTGCCAACGCACATTGCGTAAAGTTGCCTGGTGTTGGCTTAGCGGTTAGGGTGCAGGCCTGGGATCCTAGGATCCTGGGTTCGAATCCCGGTCGATCGCTGAATTAACGCCAGGGGGGTTGACTCAGCCTGTCGTCCTTCCGAGGTCGGCAAATTGAGTACCAGTTTGCTGGGATGAATGATCCAGTTGTGTTGGGTTGGTGTCAGGAAGGTTATCTGGCCATAAAAAAAACATTGCCTCAAACAGGGAACCATGATTGTCATGGGGCCTGCAAGGCTAACCCCCGCTCTAGCAGGTGGAAATGGCCTTAAAACGATCATTCATACACATTCAAGCATCTCTTGCAGATGTATTTCATAACTATGAAAATAAAGTCATATCATTTGGCAATTTAAAGTTTTTAATGTGTAGGGGGGTTTTGAGTAGTATCTACTGTACTTCATTCACTCGTAAGTTTCAAATTGGAAAATTTGGACAATTAACTAATGTCAATTGCAGCCATTTGTCGTTTTTTCCCTGCAAGAACAAGATTCATGGAAGAGCAATGTTATGTTGATATGCGGGATAGTGGGGAACCATTTGGGAAAAGCTGGCAAGGAGATAAACGAACAGGAAAGAGACGGTGAAGGGGAGGAAACACTGAAACCGGAAAGTAAGAGTGTTGGGTTAGGAAGGGTTAATGGGGGTAATTAAGATCATGAATCAGGATGAGGGATTACATGAGAGGGCGGTGCACTGCCTGCTTGAAGCCCGGGAATAATGAGTGGGAAAGAACAACCTCTGGAAGGCGGTTCCGTGGACAGGAGCAGGAGGAATAAAAGGGTCGAGGTGTGCAATCAGCCTGGATTTTGTGAGTTTAACGAAAAGTGGGTTACGGGAAGAATGTGTGCATCCTGGAGGTGTTTGGGATGAATGGAGGACTGAGGGAGCAGAAGGAGCAATGTTGGAGAATTAGATGTAGAAAACAGAGGGACCACCGACCTGCCTGTGACGTCAAAGCAAGACTCTTAAATTAACCCTTTAGGATGATTGAGGGGCAGATGTTTAAGGGTGGTCTGGCAGGATAGCTTGGAGGTATGCATATTGTCCTTGACATGTCCAGCCTGGGTTTTAATCTCAGTCTGTTGCTCAACACATTCGAATCTACCACTGCAAACTGTTACCCAAGTGTTATGCATCCAGGGAGATGCATCAATATGTGTGCTGGCCCTCGAGTGGACCTTAAAATGGGCGTCCTGTCTGCCGGCATTAATTGACGTAAAGACTACATGAGTTATTTATTACCAGCATCTCAAACAAATTACAAATTTTTGCCTTGTAACCTACAGAGAACATTGCATCAGTGACACAGTCGCACACCCAGCAAAAAATTGATGCTAACTCACAGCCACAGTCTGTATATGAAAGAAGAAGAAGAATTGGAAGAAGAAAAGTTAAGTTGCCCACCACTGTTCAATAAGATTCAGTGGAGTAGCTTTCATATTCAAAATATTTTCTCAAAGTATATGAATGACGGTTGATTGGAAACAAAGTTAAAATTATTTCTTCATTTATCTACAGTAACTTTTGCGAACAACATAAAGTGACACAATAAGTTACTTTTATGTGCATCTCTCAATGGATGCATTTTTGTATAATTGTACTTCACAATATTCCTCATTGTATGGTGAAGCCTCTCAATTTCAGACACACATTCACTGTGACATTACCAGAACCGATAGGAGCAACTTCAGCTTCATCTAGATGACATCAATACAGCTCCAGCACTTTGTTGTTAGACCTACATATTTTATCTCCCCTCCACTACCCCCATGTCCTCCTTAATTTAATCGAAATACATATTGACCCTTTTTATTCCTACCGAGTGCCATTATTTTTATCAACCACTCAAAACCATTTTCTGATCTACATCCTGCAAAATTTCACACTGATGAAAATAAACCCCAACACTAATTCACATCAAAATGCAAAGGCACAACCAAGCAAAGAATCCAGATGGTCGATATTTGAATCAAGTGAAGTCGAGCATTTGTCAAGTCTTACATAACCATCAATAAGAAGTGGAGAGGAAGAAGAGACGAGAGAGAGTGCGTCAGTGCACACTTGCAATAAATTGTTAGATCCACAAAGTTTTTTTTTTTTTTTTCTTACTTTCGTCCAGACAATGTACTGCATATAATACGTTTTTTTTGTTTTTTTTACCTTTTAGATAATTCATGTATTGTACAATTGTTTTTTTACTTTTGTCTGGATATTGCAATGTACTGTATGAAACTGCTTTTTACTTTCTGCCCAAACAATATATTATATATTAAAATAGGTTTTTACATTTTGCCTATACATACTACTATGTAATACAATGCAATCTATTACAATTGGGGTTTACTTTTTGGTCACAATATAACATATTTTGGTAAGGGAGGTGTGTCGTGATAAAGCCCCTTGACAATGAAAATACTGCACATTGTATTGGCCTGAATGATCGTTTTAAGGCCGTTTTCCCCGCTAGAGCGGGGGTTAGCCTTGCGGGCCCCATGACAATCATGGTTCCCTGTTTGAGGCAATGTTTTTATGGCCGGATGCCCTTCCTGACGCCAACCCTTGGTCGCCTCTTACGATGCGCAGGGATACGGTGTACCTATTCTAAACCGGGGTACACACCGGGATCATTCATCCCAGCAAGCTGGTACTCAATTTGCCGACCTCGGAAGGTATGACAGGCTGAGTCGACCCCCCTAGCGTTAATTCAGCGATCTGACCGGGATTCGAACTCAGGATCCTAGGATCCCAAGCCGGCACGCTAACCGCTAAGCCAACACCAGGCAACACCATAGTGTAGCAGCATAGCAAACCTGTTGTGCATTTTGTGATACAAGCACCAAATTTGGCACAAATGTACATTAATATGTTGCGAACATTTTCAGATATTGGGCCACTTGAAATTCCGTAATTTTTTTTTTCAAATTTTTTCAAATTTCGTAATTTCAAATTTTTCGGGTGACACCGTCACAATTTCGGTCTTCGAGGCCGGCCGATATAGTGGGGTGGCTTAGCCCAAATATTCAAAAGAATTGTGCATTTTGTGATACAAGCACCAAATTTGGCACAAATGTACATTAATATGTTGCGAACATTGTGTGGTCAGCAATGAAGACGAGAGTCTGAATTACATGTATGCAAAAGACCTTGTGAACCAGTGAAGCAAATACACGGGTAAGCATGAATTAAATCTAGGGCATGATATAATTTCCATGATGTTTACCTCTACACTCAATGGTGGAAGGAGGTAATGTTTTGATCCCAGCTTGTCTGTATGTCTGTTTGTCTGTTAGTCCACAAAATTCCAGACAAAGCTTGTAGTAGTGGTAGTTGTAGTGGTAGTGGTGATAACAGAAATTGTTATATAGAACTGAACTTATATTATTATTATATGCAGAAAATAACTTCATTTCTATATGCCCTGCAGTGGACAGGTTAATTGGTTTATGCACTGAAGGGGTCACCCTGGTGTGCACTGCTGTGTTCTGCCTCACTGAGTTGTTCAGGTATGATGTACTCAGCACAAGCTTCCGGTCGGCCCGGAGGTGGGGGTGCGGGGCCTGTCACGGAACGTCAAAACAAATGGCCTGCCGGGGCCGCCCAAAAGTCGGGCGTGAGGGGCGCGTCCACTAATGGAACGCCTCTCGCTTCCCAGATCGAGGGCCATGTGGTCAGGAGAACCTCGTCCCTTCCGGTCACACTTTGCCTATCGGCCGGCCTCGAAGACCGAAATTGTGACGGTGTCACCCGAAAAATTTGAAATTACGAAATTTGAAAAAATTTGAAAAAAAAAATTACGGAATTTCAAGTGGCCCAATATCTGAAAATGTTCGCAACATATTAATGTACATTTGTGCCAAATTTGGTGCTTGTTTCGCAAAATGCACAATTCTTTTGAATATTTGGGCTAAGCCGCCCCACTACCAGGCCTATTGGCCTGATGCTCGGAATTAACATTTTAGAGTGGCAGTAATATATACCTGTGATAAACATTAGAAAATGCTTTGTGCAGATATTTTAGTTCAG
Organism: Myxine glutinosa; assembly: GCF_964187855.1. Classification (NCBI taxonomy): domain Eukaryota; kingdom Metazoa; phylum Chordata; class Myxini; order Myxiniformes; family Myxinidae; genus Myxine; species Myxine glutinosa. The sequence continues at coordinate 120,279,673 of NC_136268.1, forward strand.
AAAATACAAGAACGATGGAAAAATAAGCCAACAGATTCGCAAAGTGACCTTTCTTTCATAATAAAGGAAAACTCCATGTTTACCATATACAAGCTTTAAAAGTCATTATGCAAACAAACCTGTCAAAAGGTAAGACAGTCTTTCTCAATATTGAATATTCTAAAGGTAGACTTTGTCAATATAATAAAATAAAATAAAAAAGTTTGTTTGTTTGTTTCTACATTTGGACCCTGTGGGAACCAGCACGACCAAACTTTGCATTGCCTCCTCTTTCATCCGGAGGAAGCTCGAGGGCCATGTTTGGATAAAACCCCAGATAATCCAGATAATTGGCCTTCAGGCCTCAATTGGGTCTTGTGCTTATACACTGCCTGAGTTTTTTTTCAACAACACATATTTAATTATTACAGTGTTTACACGTGTGCCTGTTATTTAAAAAATTGCTTTACATAGATTTATTATAACACCTCCATGTTCAGGCCTTGAGTGAGTATGTTGCTTATAAACTGCCTGGGTTTTTTCCATGAACAGTCGAGTATTATATTTTGTTTGCAGCGCCGAAGATTGGTAATTGATATGAAACCATACGGTCAACATTCCCAAATTTGTCATGCAGGAAATATCTAAAATACGAAAAATGTATCATTGAATTTCCCCGGGGTACTTCAGCTACTATTGAATAATATGAAGTTAAACTTTATCAATTTTAAAATATATAAAAATACACTGTCAATATTGATTATTATGACGTTAGACTATCATTTTTTAATATCATGAAGTTACACTTTGTTTATATTGAATATTAGTTTGTCTTTATTAGTCCCCTACTGGTTTCACCTGAGAGGACCATAGGTTTGCTCTCTGTTTGTCTGTCTGTCCGCCCGTCTGACCGTCGTCTGTCTGTCCATCTGTCCATCCCACCTGTGGTTTTCTGAACTTTTTTCCTTACCCTTTAATATGTTCAACTGCAACTTGGTACATGGCTTTATTATAAGTTTCAGGTCACGTTTGAGTTTCAGGGCATTTTTCCAATTTTTCACAGTTATGCCCTTTTTAGACTTAGAAAATACCCCATCCATAGAGGACAAGTATTGAAAAGCAATTCTCCCTCTTGTTATTATTGAATGTTGTGGAGTTAAACTTTGGCAACATTGAATGGTCAACTGCGAATTGATTTTTACCATTCAATATTGAGAAAATGAAAATAATTTTGGTCAAGATAATTTGGTCATATGTTTTGTTTACACTTGAATGTAGCTTAAACAAATATTCAGCAGAGGGGCTTCAAACTCTTTAACAAAAATATATTGTGGTGATAAATTGTGAAATAAATTACAAAATGCGTAAAAACAATATTAATTCTGGAAAAAATAATGGTTAGGACAACCAGATTCCCTTGAATCATTTCGTAACAAGAACGGCACTCGGTAGAGAGCATACCTCAGCCAGGCTGCACAGTTTGTTTTGTATCCACTGATAGGCCGGATCTGGATTCGGACCTGAACCAAATTATAATCAGCTTGTTCTTGTCACATAACCAACTCGTCTACCAAGTTTATTCATAACTTGTCCATGACTTTTTTTAAAATATCATGTTGTATATCGCTTTTTTCGCCCAATCTCTCAATGGTGAAGAATCACTTAAAAATTAAATAATTCTCATATCCGAATCCATATTCAGATCTTCACCAAAATCGGAACGATTAGTCCATGTCACACACCCAACATCTCCACAACGTTTCATCCAAATCCGTGCATAACTTTTTGAGATATCCTGCTATATGTCGGTTTTGGCCCGATCACCCAATGGTGAAGAATCGCTTTTAAAATTCTAGTAGCTGGATACGGATCCGGATCTTCATCAAAATCTAATCATTTCGTCCTTGTCACATACAATACCTCTCTGCCAAATTTCGTCCAAATCCATCCATAACGTTTTGAGATATCCTGCTATGTATCGTTTTTGGCCCTATCTCCCAATGGTAAAAAAAAATCACTAAACAAATTAAATAATTCTCCTTTCCGAATCCATATTCAGATCTTCACCGAAATCGAATAGAATCGGCCTTGTCACACACCCAACCGGGCCACCCAGTCTTGTCCAAATCCCTCCACAACTTTTTGAGATGTCCTGCTACGTATCATTTTTGGCCCTAACTCCCAATGGTGAAGAATCACTTAAAAATTCTAGTAGCCGGATCCGAATCCAGATCTTCACCAAAAATCTAATCATTTCGTCCTTGTCACATACGCTGTCATCAATTTGTTAATCAAATTTCGTCAATTCGTCCAATTTCGTCAAAACATCAATTCGTACTTGTCAATCATCTGTCAAATTTCGTCTGAATCCATCCTCAGCTTTTTGAGATATCTTGTTCACAAACAAACAAACAAACATACAGACAGGGATAAAAACATAACCTCCATCCACCTTTGGTGGCGGAGGTAATAAGAATGTATTGGAAATATTACAACAGGATTATCACAATACTACGATTATTTCTTCAACGGCTCCAATTAATCCCACCTTCGTATGGGATAGAAAAAGGATGAAGTCACAAGTCTTCAACAAACAAACTGGCTAGGCCCGATATTTGACTCAAGGTGGCAGGAATTTGGAATATCCCCAGGGTGTGGGCGATAAATTTCCTACTCCTCTTGAAAGAAAGCATGGGATTTTAACATCGCCCAACTAATGCGAGCCAAAAGGTGATCAGCTTAATGTCCTTCAAAGGGATGGCGTACTTTGTGATGCAATGCCATGCCTGCAAAGCACCAATCGGACAGTTTATTAATGTCAGGCCAAGAATCAAAGCCACACTAGACAGTTCAAAAGTAAGTGTGCCACATCTACATCAGCCTGTCATACAACAGGATTATCACAAATACCATACAATATATGAAAAATACAATCGCTCCAGTGTCCGAAGGAAGCGGTTCAGCATGGCATTTTTTATATGAAATAGGCAAAGCCGAGAAACGAACGAAACCCATTACAATTACCCTTTACAACCCTCTAGGACCCTCTAGGATTACAATTTAGAATCCTTTAGAAATAAACACAGTGGGATATAATTGTTCTTCTTCTTCATTTTGGATGGATGGATGGACAGATGGAAGGAAGGACATAGCCAAATATTGAAGCGGCTTCACCACTTAAAATAAAACAGCATTCGCGTGCTTTAGGAAAGCCACTCTCATGGTCGAAATGCTCTGGTTTCTGCTGCAAACCCCGACAATGTCTTTGTGCCATCGTGTATCACCCACATGTGTAGTCTTCAGACCGTGAAGAACTTGATGTATATTGCCGAGGTGTTGATTGCAAAGGGACAGATTACATACTATTTGGCAGGCAAACATCTTTTGCAATCTTCTGTACACAACACCCAGAGGAACAATAATATCCTTGCTCTCAATCCGAACACATCTGAGCAGTGTCTCGCCGCTGTAATTTCATTTCCATTTGGCAGTTGTTCTACAAGACCAAGAAAATGTTTTTCTACATCAGATAAACGTTGACAGAGGGGTCCAGCATGCCAGATGAAAAAAATAACTGTTGTAGCATCCTCTAAAATGAAAGCAACATCAACTAGAACGGCACTCGGTAGACCTTATACTGTACCTCCGCCAGGCTGAACAGTTTACGTTTTGTATCCTACTGATTGGCCAGATCTGGATTCGGGCCTGAACCAAAATCTAATCGGCTTGTTCTTGTCGCCTAAGCAACTCATTCAGTTAGTTTTGCCATAATCCGTACACAACTTTTTGAAATATCATTGTACTTGTACATATCGTTTTTTGCCCGATCACTCTATGATGAAGAAAGATTTTTAAAAATTCTCTGACCCAGATCCACATTCGAATCTTCGCCAAAATTTAATCATTTCGTCCTTGTCACATACCCCACCTCTCCACCAAATTTCATCGAAATCCACGACAATATCTTGAGATATCCTGTTCACAGACAGACAAGACAGACAAACAGAAAGGGGAGCAAATATAACCTCTGCCCACCTTCAGTGGTAATATGTGCGACTACCCAACAGGCAAGACTCTAGTCCTACCTGAATCTCCTGGTCCAGGACCTGGGCCTTGCCTTGCCTTTGGGGCAGCTGTGATAGTTGGTGGTGCCTTCATTTTCGAACATGCCAGTTGAATTGTGATGTTTTTGGAAATCAATGAGATAGTGTGTGGAGATTAAATCTATATGTTTGTGTATGGAGGGTAAGGGGGTCTGTGGAGGAGATGGGTGAATGGGGATTTGTAAACTGTTGTGGAAAACCAATCAGGTCCACACAACTTTAGTCCAACGGGTTGGTTTAATTGCATTTAGATCATGACATCATCCTGTAAAGTAGGAAATACAATAAGTATACGGTGAGACATCAAATGGGACCATTCATAACATTCGATGCAAGCAAACTGGATATTCTATGCAGGCGTACCGTTAGCGAGTCTACTAGATGTAACGTGTCACAGGAGAAGTCTCGGAGCTCCGTCCGCAGCAGCAGGTCTTATAGTCACGCCCCTAGTGGTGTCAACGAGCAGCGAGCATCACCCCGGGTTCAGTACGAATACGATTTCACTACATTCTCCCCCCGTCAGAATTATACGGCAGCACGGCTAAAAGCGAGTGAGCGTCAGCACGAACAGGGTGCGGAACATCAGTCGACCCAACCGTATCGGGCCGGGCGGCGAATTTCTCTGCCAGCACGCGTCCGAAATTCCCCGGGTACGGCATCACGTATCCCTGTGTCCCCGGCGTCGGAGGCGCCAACAGGGTCGGGTGACGAAGGGGGTAACTCCAAGTCGTCGGGCCCATGTAGTCTCGGCGAGGGGAGGGTCGGTAGACTTTCGGCGATGGGAGCGTCGGGAGAGGCCATAGTCTCATAGATGGGTTCGATCGGTTCGTCCGATTCCCTACTTAGGTCGTCGACCCCGCAAGGGGCAAGGTGACGGATGGAGACAGTAGTCTCACGGCCATCAGTCGTCATCACACGAGCATGCTCAGGATTAGCCTGGAGAATCTGCACTTTGTCCACTAGGGGGTCGTACTTGCTCGCGCAAACCGCCCGTTTAAGGTAGGCCGGCCCGGGCCCAGCGAGCCAACTGGGCAAAGACCGTATACACCCTGAGCTCCTGGGGTGGTGGAAAAGTCGCTCGTGGGGAGTTTGGTTGGTTGCCGTACTCAGGAGAGCCCTGATCGAGTTCAACGCCGCAGGTAGCGAACAAGCCCATTTATCGAGGCCCTGGCCGAGGGTCCGGAGGTTGAGCATGACGGCCCTCCAGATAATCCCGTTGAAGCGTTCGATCTGCCCATTAGCCTGGGGTCTGTACGGCGTGGTGTAACTAGAAGCAATGTTATTTTGGAGCAGATAGCCGCGCACCTCCTGAGCCAAGAAGACCGCACCCCGGTCGGTATGGACATAGGCCGGGTAACCGAACATTGAGAACAAGTTCTGTAAGCATCGCATCACCGTGGCAGCAGTCATGTCCGCGCACGTATAAGGAAAGGGGAATCGCGAGTACTCATCAACGATAGTGAGCAGATAGCGAGAGCCGCTCGACACCGGCAATGGGCCCTTGAAATCCATCGCCAAGCGTTCCCACGGGCGTGTAGCCTTCACCAGAGTCCCCATGGGAGGGTTATAGAAACGCGGTTTGATTTCTGCGCAGATCGCGCAGTCGCGACAGATACGGCGGATATCGTCAATCGAGTATGGGAGATTCCCACACCGCACAAAATGAGCGAAACGTGTTACGCCGGGATGGCCCGCCGTGGCATGCAGCACCCGTAGGCCCTCCAAAGAGGTGATACCCGCACATGTAGCCGGTCGTGATAAGGCATCGGCGGCCTGGTTATCCTTCCCCGGGCGATATTTGATGGTGTAACAGAAGTCGGCGAGTTCGATACGCCAGCGAGTGATTTTCTCATTCTTAATGCGCTGGGCATGTAAGGTGTCGTACATGAATGCAACGCTTTGCTGGTCCGTGATGATTTGGAAGCTCCGCCCGAGTAAGTACGGGCGCCATCGCCGAATAGACTCGACGATCGCATACGCTTCCTTTTCAACGGACGAGTGTCTCCGCTCAGCGGTGGTAAGAGTCCGTGAAAAGAAAGCCACGGGACGCCCCCCTTGGGAGAGGGTCGCCGCAATGGCCTGATCCGAGGCGTCACTTTCGGGGACGAACGAGCCACTCTCGTCGATTGTCGCCACGGCGGCTCGGGCGATGTCGGCCTTAAGGCCTTCAAAGGCCGCCAAAGCGGCCGGACTCAGGGGGAAGGTGTCGCAGGCCACGAGGGGGCGAATTTTCGCGGAGAAACTTTGCACCCATTTGGAGTAATGGGCGAACAGCCCAAGGGCGCGCTTCAGGGACGCCCGATCACAGGGAGGGGCCATGTCGAGCAAAGGTCGCAGACGCTCCTTATCCGGAGCGACAGAGCCATGGGTCACGGTGTACCCCAGAAGATCTATCGTGCGTAGGGAGTATTGGCACTTATCTTCGTTCATAGTTAAGTGATACCGCTGCGTGACCTCAAGGAAGCGCTTCAGATTAGCATCATGGTGCCCTTGGTCATATCCACAAACCGTAAGATTATCGAGGTAGACGAAAACATCGGTTAAGTGCTCCCGCGCAACGAGGTCATCCATGGCCCTCTGGAAACAAGTGACCCCGTTCGTTACCCCAAAAGGCAATCGCGTAAATTGGTACAACCGCTGCCCCGACTCAAAGGCGGTATAGATACGATCCGCCCTAGAGATAGGGATCTGGTGGTACGCACTACGGAGATCGAGAGTGCTATAGACCGAATACTGGGACACCTGTTGCACTAGCGCGTCCATCCCCGGAAGGGGGTAGGCATCCAGCTGTGTAAAGCGGTTAATCGTTTGGGAATAGTCGATTACCATGCGTCTGCGATGGGCCTCGCTGCGCACCACCAAGACCTGGGTGCGCCACGGCGACCAACTAGGTTCTATGATGCCGTCTTTCAAGAGCTGAGCCGTTTCGTCCGCATTGAATTGCATGTCTGCGCGAGAGTAGCGCCGTGATTTCACCGCGACAGGGGTGCAGTCGGAGGTTAGATTGGGGAACAGCGAAAGCGGCTGGACGTCCATTTGCGCTAGGGCGCACACCGCAAGCGCGTCGTCCGCCCCCACAACAAGCGTGTCAGGCCCACCAAACTCCATTACCAGACGTCCATGCAGCTTAATAAAATCGTGTCCTAACAGAATATCAGCACATAATGCGGGTAAAACCATAAGGTGTACATCAGGGAAAACCCGTCCCTTTAGCATGAGTTTCAATCGGCATTCCCCCTTCGTGCTGAGTCTAAGCCCCTGGGAAGCCATGAAGATCCGTCTCGTAGACCTCCAGATCCGCCATCCATGCCTGAGCACAAGTCGCTGGTCGATGAAACTATCCGTAGACCCTGTATCCACCAAGGCCCGAACACAATGGCCTTCGACCATGAGGGGAATAAGGGCTTGAGCCAGGCCAGACGAAGCTGCTGGGAGCGGGACTGAGCCCCCCGAATGGGTCGGACCAGCCTCGCGGGTGGATTCTATGCCAGCAGCAGTTTTGCGGTCGTGGTCGGAGTCTGCGTTGACCATGGGGAATCCATTAACGCCATCAGAGGGCTTTCCCAAGCATTCCGGTGTTTCGCGATTCAAAATCTGACAATTCTGACGGGAAAAGGCCTCCGTAGTATTTGAAATCGCCTTTTGACACTTTTGGCAGAAAAAGGCCTCCGTAGTATTCGAAATCGCCTTTTGACACTTTTGGCAGCAAAAGGCTTCCGTAGTATTTGGAATCACCTTTGTCGGGGCGTGGCCACCATTAGCTCGTGGACGACATGAGGAGAACGTTCCGCTGGGGCTTGGCGAGGCTTCAAAGCCCCTTGCGTGGCCCGGAGTTTGGTCAAGGACACGTACTTCGTGCCCGATGGAGGATGAGACGGTGGTGGCTGTCCGGTGACGCCCGCCAAGGACGTCTGAGCGCCCAGGGGCCCGCAGAGAGGGCCCTCCCCTTCGAAGTCGGGTAAGGTGCCGGGTTTCGGGCTCGGCTCTCGGGCTCCGCAATGAGCCCATTCAAGGTCGCCGCGCCCGCGCGACCGCGACCGCGCGAGTCAATGAGCCGCGAGCCGCGTGCCGTTTTCCTGCACACTCTCGCGTAATGTCCCTTTTGCGAGCACAAATGGCATATAGCGTCTCGTGCCGGACACACGACCCGGGCATGGCGTGGCCCCCCACAGAAAAAGCATGCGGCCCCGCATAAGGCCTTGGGTCTGGTCGTAACGGCAGCCGTTAGGGCTGGGTCTTCCTCCGGAGCATCCCGGAGTTCCGCGAGTGGATCCGCGTCCTCGGCGGTAGCACTCTCTGGCCGGGCGTGTAGTGTGGTGCCCGCCAAGAGGCGCGTGCGATCATAGTTGTCCGATTGCATCCGCGCTTCAGTGTATACTGTCCCTTGCTCGAGTGCCGTAGCGAAGGTCAGGTCGGTCTTCTCTAAGAGTTTGAGCCTTAGTTCCTGGGAGGAGACCCCTGCAATGAAGGCATCTAAAAGACGATCATCCTGAGCCTGCGCGGGAGTCCGTGGCTCCCTGACGCTGTCCAGCAAGAGCTGCCGGAGCTCCTGGGCGTAGTGGTCCATCGCCTCGTTGGGTTGCTGACGTCGCGTTTGCAGCAAATATCGTGCATACACCGGGCTTTTTTTCCTTTATGTACAGCCGTTTGAGCTCCGCGATGGAGAGGTCATACGTCGCGCATTGAGCGATAGAGTTGTACACCCGGTAGTCGATTTTTGAATGTAGTGTGGCTAGCTTCGCGGCAGCCGTCGGCGCGGTCTCAGGCTCATCAAAAAGATTCTCCAATGTTCTGAGCCAGTGCTTCAGTTGCAAGCCACCATCCGGGGCTTGCGGTCGGCGCAGAATACGGACACCGTCAGCGTCTTGTTGCCAGCCATGTCGGTAGATCTTAAATGCAATTAAGTGTTGTGGAAAACCAATCAGGTCCACACAACTTTAGTCCAACGGGTTGGTTTAATTGCATTTAGATCATGACATCATCCTGTAAAGTAGGAAATACAATAAGTATACGGTGAGACATCAAATGGGACCATTCATAACATTCGATGCAAGCAAGCTGGATATTCTATGCAGGCGTACCGTTAGCGAGTCTACTAGATGTAACGTGTCACAGGAGAAGTCTCGGAGCTCCGTCCGCAGCAGCGGGTCTTATAGTCACGCCCCTAGTGGTGTCAACGAGCAGCGAGCATCACCCCGGGTTCAGTACGAATACGATTTCACTACATAAACTATATTATCAAAAGTATTGGGACAGTACAAAAATATGCTGGGTTATCAATCCACTGTCCTGTATTCGATTTGGATTCTGGTTTTAGTCTCTGCTTGGCAACAAGCACAGTTTGAACCTTTGCTCACACTCTATATCTGATATTGTTAAGTATCAGGCAGAACATTTGCGCTTCCTCATTTTTCTTTTGGTACAGTCCATCGATAACTTTTACTTGCTTGCTGTCTTATATTCAAAATTGACATGACGTCCCATCTTCCATCGCACCTCGGCAACATTAGCTCAAGCTCTGTCAAGTTGTATGGGAAGCATCGGTGAACAGCAATCTTCAAGTCTTTCCACAGATTCTCAATGGGATTTAAGTCTGGGCTTTGGCTGTACCACTCAATGACATTCATGTTGTTCTGAAATTCAAGTGTTGCCTTCGCTGTATGCGTGGGGTCATTGTCCTGTTGAAACGTAAATCTTTGCTGCAGTCTGAGGTCTTTTGCTCTATGAAGCAAGGTTCTCAAGGATTTTCCTGTATTTTGCTCCGTTCATAATTTCCTCTATCATTAGAAGTCTCTCAGTCCTTGCTGCTGAAAATCATCCCCATGGCATGATGCTGATGCTGCCACCACAATGCTTTGCAGTAGGGATAGTTTTTAGATGGGAGATGAGCTGTGCTTGGTTTCCGCCAGACGTAGCGCTTTGCATTCAGGCCAAAGAGTTCAATTTTTGTCTCATCAGACCACAGAATATTTTGCCTCATGCTCTCAGTATTTCACATGCTTTATTTTCAAACTCCAAGCATGCTGTCATGTGCCTTTTTCTCAGGAGTGGCTTCCTTTTGGCCACACTCCCTCTCCTGTTCTTGGTCACCTCCCTGACCAAGGTCCTTCTTGCCCAGTTATTCAGTTTGATCGGAGAGCCTGCACTAGGAAGAGTCTGGTAGTTCCATATTCTTCCCTTTTGCAAATAATGGAGCTCACTATGCTCTTGGGAACTTTCAACACTCTCGAAATTGTTTTATCAGAGTCCCCAGATCTATTCCTCCTCACAATTCTATCACGGAGTTCTATGGACAGTTCATTGGACTTCATGGTAGAGTTTCTGTTCTGACATGCACTGTCAACTGTGGGACCTCATACAGTAGCTTATATACAAAGGTGTGTTTCTTTCTAAATCATGTCCAATGAATTGAATTGGCCAGAGGTGGTCTCCAATCAAGTTGTAGAGTCATCTCAAGGATGATCAAAGGAAATTGGATGCACCTGAGCTCAATTTGGAGTGTCATAGCAAAGGGGTTGAATACTAATTGACTCAAGACATTTCAGCTTTTCAATTTTTAATTATTTTTGAAAAGTTTCTAAAAAGAAAATTCCACTTTGACATTATGGGGTATTTTGGGTAGATCAGTGACCAAAAAAACCCTCAATTTAATCCATTTTAAATTGAGACTAACACAACAAAATGTGAAAAACGTCAAGGGGTGTGAATACTTTCTGAAGGCACTGTACACTACATGGTTTGTTAGGGGCTGCCCATAGATAGCATAATGCATAGTGGAGTGTTTGTTGGTTGGTCCTGTACAACAAAGTGTTGTGGGGGTCCTGGGAGTGGAGAGCAGGGTTTCCACAAAGTTATGTACCTATTGAGGGTGGGGTGCTTTTGCCCAGTGCTACAGAGCATGAAAGAAAGAGGAAGTCTTGAAGATTGCAGAAATTATGTAAAATCTGAATGGTCCCTGATGGTTAACTCCAATCCAGCAATATATAGTCAGGTTGCGAATTTAACCCAGACTAGACAGCTCAAAGCATTATGTCTGCACCATCCTGTTTCACTCCATATGCTCAATATACTGTATATTCCCCAGTTTTAATGAACAAAATTGTTATTGTTTTAGAACTTGTGAAAGTCTATAAAGGTTGCTTGTGTTTAAATAATGACCAAAGGTAAATGAAAAGCAACAGATGAGAACAAAAATGTATTTTATATATTTTATAGTCCAAAATCTCAGGGAGCCAATAACGTCTCGCATTACCGAAAAGAAAAATAGAAGACAAAACAACGGATTGCTCGAGTCACTGACAATAACGCCGATCCAACAGTTCATATAACCCCAGGGCAAGGCTAGCGAAATTAATGGCAATGAGAATAAGAAGTGTTAATAAAGGAAGTTGGTAAACCTTATGCCAGCCAAACCAATATAAAGAATCTCAAATTTTGCCAGAATACAGGTTGAAATGCGTATAACTGAGCAAGATAGTTAGAGATCGTTAATGCCCACTTTGGAGATGAAACAATTGGCTCAATGCTTCCTCCGAAGGAGCAAATTCTGGCACTGTTGCATTTGAACAGCTGTTTTTGTCAAATGCAATTTTTCTGGGAATTGTGCCCATGAACAATCATCTCAGAGGCAAGGATGCTCCCAAAATGAGAGATTCTGAAGAAGTTCCGACAAATACAACTACAACCTAATTATTACAGCAATAAAATACTACATGTTAGTTGAAAAACAATAAATAATGGTGCACTAACTCCAAGTTGCTATGGTAATGATTGACCAGCATAAAAAGCGGTGACTGAGCAACTCGGTGGTGGACTTGTTACAGTCTTGTTACATTGCCTTTACTGGCTGGTGTGGGTTTGATTCCCACGGTCGCACAGCAGACACTTTCTGCACTCCTGCAATGTAGCGGCGACTTGTCCAGGATTAATTACAGCCTTAGAAACATCTACGGCTTGTCCTGAGTGCCTCGTACTATGTCAAAGGGCTTATTTGGACTCCGACACCAACACCATCCAAAAGCAGTGATTTCACGAAATCAAGAATGAAAGCTGTGATAGAAGCAGAGATGAGAACATCGATAAGAAGCTCTGATGAAATCATAATTTGTCAAAGTTGTTTTGCAAAAAAAATAAAATTTGTTCTTGGTTTTTCAAGTTTTTTTTCTCTAAAAGGTTGAGGCTCAGGGAGGAGTATTTGCTCAAAAAATATGATTCAGTAATCCTTTTATTTAGAATGTATATGTCCAGAACTGTAAAAAAAAAATCCAACGCCTATGCAGCCATTGGGCCTCGGAAGCCCCACAAATGTATTCGTGTAAAGGTTTTTAATTTTCATATTTTTGTCACTGAATTATTTGTAACCAGGTTATATGAGCATATAATGAGGCTCATATCAAGAAAATAATGATATAACATAGTAGTACAACAACATTTATGTGGGGCCTCAAAGGCCCCAGGCCTGCATTCGGGTCGGATTTTCGGGTTATCAGTGAAGAATGAAGATTTTCCCACGAGCCTGAATGAATTTTTTTATTTATTTATGAACTGAATTTTGTGTAACAACATGAAAGTCGGTGAAAATGAGGCTCATTCCAAAATAAAATTATTGTACAGCATAGTTTTTGCAACAAAAAAAAAACCTTGTGGGCCTCCGAGGCCCAATCACTGCATCCAAGGGTTAAACTGGGTGTCCCGTCTGCCGCCATTAGTTGGGGGATGTTAAAGATCCCACTGTTTGTTTCATGAAGTGGAGGCCAGTTATCGTCGACACCACAACCAAGTTACAAAATCCTGAATGAACTTGCAGGGGCAATGCACGCTGCATAAGCAACACAGTCACACATCAGTAATGAGGTAATCAGCGGGCTGAATTCAGAATTGAATCACAGTCCAACACGCATTTGCTAACGACAATCCCATGTAGTACAGACGCAACAAGTTTGCTGACGGCATTTCTAGCAGCTATGAACGACAGTATCATTTTGGAAGTTTGACCACTTTAAAAAAACAATTTCACAGTACAACTGGAATTTTCCTTACCAGCAGCAGCACATTGTCCAGGAAAACTTATCATTCTGAGGATGTTCCTCCATCTCTATCAGTTGGTCTTGAACATAATGGAGCTGTGCTGTCAGTACTTTGCAATCCCAGTCGCCTTTGTGATGCTTCCTCCTTGAAGAAAGTTCGACCTCTTGCTTCACCATTGACACCACTTGCCAAAAAGCATTCAAAGTTTTCCAAAACCGCATGGTCTGGTTGATCAAACCTATCCTTGCTGAATGAAACGTCTCATTCCTGATTCGGTGTTAATGGTCTTTTTGGTATTTTCAGGATCGCCTGTTTAATACCAAACATGGGTGTCCTCTGCCTTTGTGGTTTGCTGGGGTCAGTAAAGAATAGCTTCTCCTCTACTTGACATGTGCAACATCTGCTGGCATTAGGTGGTGGATGTTAAAGATCCCACGGTGTCTTTCGAGAAGGGTAGGTGACTATCAACAAGCATCCTCGCCCAATTAAAAATTCCTTCCTGAACCAGCTCCTGTCAAAAGTCAAGCCTGCCCATTCTCTGACTGTCTAATTAAGACAAATAAATATATTTCAAAGGCAATTTTTACAATTATCAAAATGCATTTCAAAACACAAAATAATCTACTGCAGATTATTTTTCTTATGACAGAGATGGAAGGTATCATAAAATCAAATGGCATAAATATAACGTTATTCCTTGAAACATGTACAGTATACTGTCTCGTACCATAGTATTAGTGTGTTATTTAACTGTGGAAGCCATACTGATTGTAGCCTAACCTATTAGGAAGACGCTGTAGTTTTTTGCATGGAATGTTATGTAACATGGTGTTATATTTGACATCTTTGACCCAAACCAAAATTGGATAATTGTGTGTCATCATCATCCTCATCATCAATGTGCCATCATACTGTCTAACATGGGTATGAATCCCGACCCAGCTATACACTGTCATCCCGGTGTTTCACAGACAGGGTGATTCTTCTATGTGTGTGCCATCCCTCAGATGGACGTTTAATGGGCATGCCATCTGCCCAAATGTTTTGGTGGACGTTAAAGATCCCATAGTGTTATTCCCAAAGAGTAGGCGAGCAATCGCCAGCATTCTGGAGCAAATTGCAAATCCCTGCCCAAACCACAGAGGGCACAGCCACGCCCTCAACCATTGATGCCACCACACAGGCTTGTGCTGCATACGAATGAAGAAGAAGAATGGAGAGTGCACACATTGATGCATCTTTAAGCATGTGGAAACACCAGGGTGACCATTTATAGCCGATTCGAGATTATAACACAGAACAAACAGCCCAAGAGTAAGTGTGCATACTTCCAAGCTATCATGCAAGCCCCATTGCCTATCAATTTACCCCGAACCAAAGTAAAGCGGTAAAAACAATTAAAATATAGGAAGCCAAATTTCCCATCATCAGTTGGCCTGTTTGGTATTTACACTTAAAATTTATCTCAGAATATTGGGATTGCAGGTTCAAATTGCATGTGTTGTACTATGTTGTCCATCGCCTCATAATGTCCTTGCAATTCACCTTGAGGTATACAGATGTACCTTAATGTCCTTGAGCCATATTGATAGAGTGATAGATAAATAGCAAAAGGTTTCTACAACTACTTGTCCACCAATATAGGAGTGTTCATATCGAATTTTGCAAATCCCACAAAACCATACAGCTTCCATCCTGCAGGCTGGTGAGAGAGCAGTATGACCGAAACAAATCCCTTTTCACACCTTCCAATACCTCGGATGCCTTCACTGCTTTACCAAAAAAGGAACAGCAGAACCGAAAACAAATATGGACGGATGTGTTGTTGCCACCGGTGACGAAAAATTATTGGCAAATAAGAAAGTCAAAGAAGCAAACAGAAAAGAGAGTAAATAATACAGGTCGAATAGGTCATGAGGATCTGATGGCTCACCAACTACGCCTATTCACATTGAGTTCTTCAGTTGCTCATCCACCAGTAAGAAACATTTTTCTAATCTGGTCAAATTGGCAACTTGTTACAGCTGGGCCGAAGGAATACATGAGAAGCGTGTACCTCCCAAAAATAAGCGGGTTCACAAGTGGATATTTCAAACGCTTTGGGAAAAGCATTTTAAAGCTCGGCAGGGAAGCTTGTCGGTATTGAAGAGGACTGCAAAACAGGCATTGGAATGGCTCTTTGGAATCTTTGGAATGCCTTTGCCGACTGATATAGTATCACTATGTCAGCCAATTGCGATGCCGGTTAAAAAACTGAACCAGATTTCAAACATTTCATACAGATGTACCTAATAACGAAGATATTACGCAATCATTCATCGCTCGTACACACCCTAATGAAATACTCATTTGATGCCAAAAGAGGCTTTGAAAATGAAACTCATAAAGATTACTGAATGTACACCGATGGGGGACGATGGATGGGGGGGCTCCTCATGGTTCATCGTAAATAACCCTTCGTCGAGAGCTCAGGCATAGCACCTCGTGGTGATTATCAAATGCTGTATGAGGAAGGTGGAATCAATGCTCGCATATTTGACATCACAATCAAGAATAACATCATGACGGAGTAGTCGTATTCAAAGCTGTAAAACCCACGTAGTATAACCTTTCCCAGCAGAAACACGATAGTAACCAAATGACCGAACAGGGATTTTTGGTGAAATTTCAATGCGACATCTTTGTATCATCCTCAGTGGTGCTGCGTTTTGCCGGCACCCCACTTTCTCATCCACCACAACCCCTCTTTCCCCAAGCGAAATAACTATTTCATCTTTGTCCACTTTAGCACGTTGGTGGCTTTAGGATTCATCAAATCAGGTCGATCAATGAGCTACGTATTTGTGCTTTTCAACATACGAGGCTGGGAGGTTATATTCGGCCATTGGCAGATCTGGCAGAATGAGAGAACATACAGGTTACTCAAATCATGGACATCTTTACGATAAAAGAACCGTCTAAGATGCAGCACAATTAAAAAGAACATTTAACAATATCTGAAGCTCGTATATAAGCACTTGCAAGTACATTCATTGCCATGAAAAACGAAATAGATAAATCCTCCATAACACCAACCAGCCTGTGTGGTGTCATATATTCATAAATATCTAAATGGAGTTGGAAAAGGTTTACACAGTCGACTTTGGCCGAAGGTTTGGGTTTGATTGTCAACCTGACTATAAGCTGTGGTCCTGGTGTTTCTGATAGGTGCTACATCAATGAGTATGCCATCTCTCAGATAGGATATTAAGCCGGGGACCCATCTGTGAGCAGTGGTTGCTGGTGGACATTAAAGATCACATGGTGTCTTTCAAGAAGAGTAGGGGAGCACTCCACACAGCACAAACATTGATGAATCACCCTGCCTGTGAAACCCCAGGATGACCGTTTATAGCTGGGTCAAAATCCAAACCCAGGCTAGACAGCCTAAAGGCGAATATGCGGAACTCCAGGACATCCTTTCAGTATGATGATGATGATGATGATGATGATGACCACTCCTTTTTGCATCGTCATGATGCATTGGGTTGCCAAAGCAGGTTCTGAAGCTATGGGGCACAAGCCTGGATGGGTCGCCACTCAGACACGAGATAACCGAATGGCTCATTCATCCCAGCAGGTTGGTACTCATTTTGGTGACCTCAGAAGGATGATTAGGCTAAGTCAACACACCTGGTGTTAATTCAACGTCATGACAGGGGCTTCAACTCAGCACCATGAGATCTCAAGCCAGCCACCTTAAAGGTCCCATGTAATTCAAAAGTTTCTGGTTATTTATATATTAACTTGACCTTCCTAGTGAAGAAATCACCCATGTTTCTTTTTTAAAATCAACAATGGGATAATTCGACCAATATTTTGCACATTTGTAGTGTTTTTCACAACTTGTAGAGTTCAACGAACCGCAGGTCACGTGACCGGTGACCTCACCTCCAGAACGAAGTCCATGCCATCTCGATTCGCTATGCTTCGGCCCGCAATCCATTCCGTGTAATTTGTATGTACTCTACTTTTGGTTTGCTTGATCTTGATCTGAGGTATGCTGAGACACATGTGTATCATGCCTCGCCTCGTTCATAAGCCCGCAAGGTCGCTCCGTGGAGCGGCCTGCACGTATTCAACTATGTGTGAATTATAGAAATAACAACTCATGGTCTGAGGTAACTCGGCTAAAAATTATCCGATTATGCACCAAATAAAGTTTATGAATGGTTGCACAGACCCCTACTTCTCACTAAAAGTGGAAACAGAATGTAAATTGGAGTTAAAATAAGTGTTTGATTTGTATCAAGCAAATGCACGTGGAGCGTGCTTGCGAGCGAGCTGTGTTCTGGAGGTGACGTCACATGGATTACGTCATCGGCTTTGAAGTATGGGGCAGAATTTTTAGGGGCATTCCCAAGTGGTTCGGTTTTCCTTCATTTTTAATGTTTCAGAGTGAATATAACAAAAAATCAATGCCATATTTGAAATCACCATAAAAAGACATTTGGATGACATGAAATGCATTATGAGTGAGATTCCGTGTCTGTGGACCTTTAACCGTTAAGCCACCACCAATCTATCATTTCAGTATGTATGTATATACTACTGTATATATATACAGACTTGGCATTTAATATGGAATATTTTTTTTATTCTTCACTTGGGTTTATTTCTGAACTCAGTATATCAATCTGGTGAGTTTATTTTACGCTTCGATGATTTCTTTGTCAAAAGAACCATGTCACTGATTGTCTTTCACAGCAAGAAGTCAATAACAGGATAATATCACAGGTGGCGTGACAAAATGTAAGGACAGGTACATTTGACGATTGGCTTCACAATCGGGTATATAAGGGTTGTTGCGTTCTGTATTAGTGGAAAACAACTGCTGCACGTCGACAAAAGTTATTGCCGCTTCCTCTGGAGATGGTCCGTCAACTTGACAATGCTGTTTGTCATGGAGTGGTGGCTTTATGAAATTCCGGCATGAAACAGCGTGCTATTGCTTGGCAGTATGGCATCACTCAAGGTCAGGTGTCAAAGATCCTGAAACGAAATGCTCAGAGGGGTGTCCCTACTCCAATACCGAGGCCAGGACGTCCCTGCAGAATCACAAGCAGATATGATCGCCAGCTGCACCGGTTCGTCTGCAGTGGCCGTACCAAGTCAGCTAATCGGTTTAGGGCTGAGTGGCAGCAACTGACAAATGTGCCTGTATCCAGAAGGCTAGTCAACCAACGACTGGTCCAAGCAGGCTATCGTGCCAGGCATCCCCTGAGAAAGCGACGCCTGACCAGACAACACAGCCAGCGCCGATTGCAATGGGCCAGAGAGCACCGTCAATGGCAGCCAGGACACTGGAATCACGTGACCTTCAGTGACGAGTCTAGATTTCTGGTCTATTGTCAAGATGGCCGCGTCCGAGTATGCAGACAAGTGCATGAAGCCTACAACGAAGATTGTATAGTGCCAAGAGTCCAAGCTGGAGGTGTTGGGGTGACCGTTTGGGCTGCTTTTCATGCATGGGGCAAAACTGACCTGGTTGTTCTGAATGGAAACCTGAACCAGTTCAAGTACAGGGCCATTCTGGAAGAAACATTGCTTCCATTTGCTCGTGCAGCCTTTCGAGGAAACTTTGTCTTCCAAGATGACAATGCACGGCCTCATCGTGTTCGCATGATCCAACACTTTCTTGTTGACCGTGGTGTCGAGCATATGGAGTGGCCTGCCATGCCCCCGGATATGAATCCGAAAGAGAACTTGTGGGCAGAATTAATGCGTCAAATCGACAACTTGGTCCAGCAGCCCACCACTGTGCGTGAATTGCAGCAGGCTATTGTCACTGCATGGCAAGCGATTCCTGTCCAAACCTTGGCAAATCTCATGAACAGCATGCCTCGACGTGTACGTGCTCTCCTGAATGCTCGTGGGGGTTATACGAAGTACTGAACTGTAATTTTACTGTCCGTAATCCCAGTCATGATTTAACTTTTGTTTTTGTTGAACAAAAATTTGGCTCATGTGTAAAATAAAGAGATACTTCTGGAAAACGTGCAGAAGTTTAACACAGTACTGTCCGTGAATTGAGTTCGATATCAGTTTCCATCACTTTCAAGGATCAATTTATTTGCTTCGAAATGTCAAATGTGTTTTTTGTTTCTTTTAACGGTAACATTAACAAAATCTAGAATAATTTCAACATAATTCCAATGAACTTTTGGTTCTAAGTCATCTTGAAAAGTAAGCTCACCCCCACAAAAAAAATATTCCATATTAAATGCCAAGACTCTATATATGTATATATATACATATACACACATGATTATGTACAAATATGTTATTAATGTTGTTGTTATCGCTGTTGTTAATCCACAATTACTCTGGGGTTCTTGAGGATATAACATTTTCTGATGAGGCAACTTCGACATTAGTGGTAAAGTCAACCACCACAATTACCGCATTTCGTTCCCAGATTAATCCTTCAACATATCACCTCGTATCAGCAAGACTGGATTCCGTGCCACTATGCTTTGAATGGGTAACATTTCTTGGATGATGTTTTCCAAGAAAAGTGGATCGATAGATGTGGACTAATTGCTTGGCCTCCTCGTTTGCCTGACCTGTCCTCATTGGACTACATTTAATGATACTATGTGAAACTTATTTACTCATCAAAACCATATTATTTGGATGAACTAACTCTACGATCACAAATGCAATTCATGAAATGACTCGACCGGAGCAACAAGAAAATGTTTTCAACAAGTTGGAAAATCGCATTGAATAATGTATTATGAAAGATGGCGGTTATTTTTAAAGCTAAAATTTTGAACTGAATTGAGTAAAACTTCATAGAATATGCGTTCATGCTCCATTTAGAGATTATTTCTATCATGTGTATGGTATTGTACATCATAAGTGAGAAAAGTTCAAATTTTCACAAGGGCTTTATGGACAGCCTGTATCTATTTAAAACAGTATTTTGTTAAAGTATCAATTTATGATTGGAATGACGTTTGGAATTGAGTAAATACAATTACGATTTTGAATTCGTAATTGTATTCACCAAACTGTACGGAACTACTCCACATCCGGATTTAAATATTTGTTCATGTCACGACTGTTGGTAAAAGTTTATTTTTTATATTAATGCTGTTTAATTTGTGATTGGAGTTATGCTGTTTGTTGCGTTCAAGTGAATGAAGAAATGTAGTGAGGGTTTCTACTTTCTAAGCGTGACATTCGTGGATCGTCATATGCACATTTGCCATTGACTGGGTATGGAACCATTCAAACAGGTACGTTTTTCGTGGAAGTCTTTCATGAACCTGCTGTCCATGCTTGATGTTCGACTACAGGTGACACAGGAATGTGAATTTATTGGTTCCAAGGTTTAGCATTCACCGTTTCCACATAGTCTGCTTGCTTATGGCCTCCCACCCATATATATATATATATATATATATATATATCATCGCTAGTATATATATATATATATATATATATATATATATATATATATATATACATATATATATATATATATATATACATATATATATATATATATATATACATACATATTACAAAGCATTTTATTTGATTTTTATACATTTCCATCAACACGAGCTAGTATATATGTACAAGTTCAAAACACCCCTGGTCATAAATATGCCGCACTGAGCGGGTCCTCAGTCGAGGTCCTCAGCATCATCCCGTTTCGGCCCTTCATCCTTGATACGGTCAGCTAAGGTGGGCCAGCAGGGGCACATTCACCTCCACATGCAGCAACTACACCTGGATGCATACATACCCCCACCACCAGCCAGTGCGAATGCAGACTACAACAACAAAATCGCCTCCACTTCCAGAATCCACAGCACCAAACAAGTAAACATGGTGGAACACTCAAACACCCACCTTTATACCCTTCGCCACTCACCAACAAAACACACCAGATTATTCATACACACATACACACACATACACACACACACACACACGCACACACACACACACACACACACACACACACACACACAACACCAACCAACCACCTACCCTTACAACATACACCACTCAACATACAAAAACACACACACACACACTCATGCAAAAATTCATTCATGCAAAAACACACACCCTCACCCACTCACTCACTCACATACTTAAAATAAAAAATAATAACAGTAAAAAAAAACACACAACCAACCAACCACCTACCCTTACCAACATGCACCACTCATGCAAAAAAAAAAAATTATGCAAAACCATTCATGCAAAACCACACCCACTCATGACCCACTCCTGCAACACACACACACACACTCATGACCCACTACTGCAACACACACACACCCACTCCTGCAACACACACACACCCACTCCTGCAACACACACACACCCACTCCTACAACACACACACACACACACACACACACACACACACACACACACACACCATTCACACATCTCCATTTGTATCCCGTAACCTCAATCTACACCATTCGACGTGCCTCCATAAACTTCCTCCATATCCAAAGTGAGCCTTTCAAGGCAACCTGGGCCACTTTGTCACACATTCTCCTTCTTTCTGTCCCACACACTCCAAGCTGAGCAAGAAATGCAGAAAAGGAATTGCCAATATACCCTCTACACCCCACCTCAAATGGCTGACAAGAAACTCGCCAACCCTTCTCCCGACACTCTGCCTCCATCTCACTGTACTTTCCTCTCTTCCTCTCGTGCACCTCCTCCATGTTCTCTTACCAAGGTACAGACAATTCCCCTAAGATGACCTGTCTTGCTGCACCTGACCAAATGACAATGTCAGGCTGCAACCTTGTCACACAGATCTCCTCTGGGAATAACAATTGGGGCTTTAGGTCTGCCAACACCTGCCAATCACAAGCATCTGACAGCCTTCTTGCTTTCCACCTCCTCCTCTTTCCACCTCTTACCACTTGGCCCTCTTTGACAAACAACACCTCTCCCCCATCAGGTGGAGATGGAGACCCTGGAGGTGGAGATGGAGATGGAGACCCATCAGGTGGAGACCCTCCCATTCCCTATTGATTCTTCTTTTTGGCAATTGTTTTTATGTTTTGCTATGCATTATGTTTTGCACTCTGTTAAAGCGTCTTTGGGCTTCCTGAAAAGCGCTATATAAAATAAATGCATTATTATTATTATTATTATCAGTCTCCTTCTCCACTCTTCTCTCTGTCGACCTCAGCTCCTCTTGTTGCACCATCTGCACCACCACCGCCAGCACCTGATCATGTCGCCACCTGTATTGTACTGCTGCCAATGCTACTGAGCATGCACGCAGTGCATGCTGCACCGTTCCTAACCTCCACACAAATAACATCTCTCCTCCTGCAACAACCCCCACAATCTCAAGTTTACTGGTGACGGAAGCACATCATACGTTGCCCGCAACAGGAAATTCAACAATATTGCCTCCATCCTCCAAATCTCTTGCCACTTCAACATCCTCACCTGCACACCTTCCCACCTATTCCAAGCACCTTGCTGTGCCTGACCGACTGCTTTCACATATCTCCCCTCCTCTTCCTTTCTTCTCACCTCCCTTCCAACCATCTTCCTCCTCTCTGCCACACATGCCTTTCCCCATCGCTCATGCTTCATCCACCCCAAGCCATGCTTCCCGTGCTGTACCATCCCCATGACCTCCTCCTGTTGCAACCGCTCCTCCATCTCGCCCACCTCTGCTCTTGCAATCCACTTCCGATTTCCCTTCTTCTCTGGGAGAGCATTCTTTACCATTGCATCACTTGAATCCCGCAACATCATGAACTCCCGCACCCTCACCACCTTAAACTCCTCGGTTAATGATGTCAAGGGAAACTGGAGTTTTCCACCTTGACCATAAAAGGCAATGCTCGTTCAAATATATATATATACAAAGCCTTTTATTTGATTTTTATACATTTACATAAACATGAGCCATGTATTGAAATTTAGCCATTAGCCCCGAAATTTGCTGTACCACATTATGGTAATACTGGGCCAATGCCACAATAAAAAGGTTTAATTCTTAATCAAAATCGAAATTAAAACAGAAGGGGACAGGGACGAAGCTTGGCTTGTGCCCATATTGTGTTAAAAGGTGAATTATTTGTCTGGAATCAAACCAATAATTGCATTCAAGTGTTTATATTCTGTATGCAGAATGGAAATTAATATACAAAGGGTTAACAGTCGCTAAGTGACTGCACTGACTAGTTGTCGCATGAACCTGGAGGACGTCAAACATGAAAATGAGGCCATTAGACCCATCATTGCTGTGGTGCACTCCCGTGCTGGTTATATTTTGCTACAGCTTTAAACATCAATCTGCTTGATTGTTTACTAAAGTCTAAATAACCCGATCTTTATCGGATAATCCAGCAATATAAACAGGGTGTGCTAAAGTAGGCATAATATAGTTGCTTATTTTAATTTTATTTTTAACACATGGAAAGTGAAAGGGTTAAATAAAAAAAAACAAAAATAAAAAACTAATAATAATAAATAAATAAAATTAACTGTATACCGACTTTTGGCATATATTTATATTCATTTATATGAATGATCGTTTTAAGGCCATTTTCCCCGCTAGAGCGGGGGTTAGCCTTGCGGGCCCCATGACAATCATGGTTCCCTGTTTGAGGCAATGTTTTTATGGCCGGATGCCCTTCCTGACGCCAACCCTTAGTCGCCTCCTACGATGCGCAGCGATACGGTGTACCTGTTCTAAACCGGGGTATGCACCGGGATCATTCATCGCAGCAAGCTTGTATTCAATTTGCCGACATCGGAAGGGTGACAGGCTGAGTCAACCCCCCTGGTGTTAATTCAGTGATCGACCAGGATTCAGAACCCAGGATCCTAGGTATCCCAAGCCTGCACCCTAACCGCTAAGTCCAACACCAAGCTATATTCATTTATATAACCAGAAGAAATAAAATGAGATACAGACGAAGCTATTCAGACAAGCTTTTGGACAAAGAGGCCTTTATGTCAGTCTTTCTCAATGAGAATGAGCCTTCTGTGTCATATAAACCAAAGTGTATTGTTGTATCATTTGTGGTTCTAAATATATTAACAACCAAAGTTGTCCGGCTCTTTTTGAACATATATATATATATATATATATATATATATATATATATATATATATATATATATATTATCCTTTACTAATTCATCATTTCCTTTGATAATTCATAATATAATTTCACTTTTTTATCCTTTAATAACTCACTTTGAAACCAAAACGATAATGCAAAAGAATGGTGGTTTGAACCAATCGGAGTTATTATCACCAGGGCAGATTGAATCACTTCTTTTTTATCATTCATCAAGAAAATCCTGTGACGATGTTCAATTGGCCCTGAGAATGGCCCTGCAGGTGATGGTGGGTTGTATAAAAAAGTTAAATAGAAATTAGCAAAAAAAGGCAGAGCCAGTTTGGAGGAGTGTGATCGGAAATTCAATCGATAGTTACAAGGAATGTTTCACTGGTTATCCATCCGTGTAAACCCTCCTCCATCATGAGGTTTCTGCCTCTGTCGCCCTCTGGTGCTCTATTCCATTTCCCATTCGTAACCTTCTGACTGCACTCACAGTGTCTTATTATTATTGTTTTCTTCATCAACATCAACATCAACATCATCATCATCATCTCCAATCACTTTCCGAACCCTGCCCCCCACCATGCACTGATTGCCCCCCACCATGCACTGATTGCCCCCAACTTCCTCCTGCCTACATAAAAAAAGAAATCAATATGTACATCTCACCTTATGCGGACATCACAACTGAATTTGTCAGGAATCAACAATAAGAATCCTACAAAGTGTGACGGACACAGGTAACGAATGGGTAGGTGACATGGTACTTACCATCCTCTGTGGGAACGTAGATGTTGAGGTAAAGGCAGTCCTCGTTCTGGTCCTGCAGGTAGGGAGCCACAGCGTCCATGTTCGCGGAAAACCACACAGGTAACATGGGCTCAGAGAGCGCAGACCGCACGCCCTGGGGGCACACAGGTGCGAAGGCGCTCGCGTTCCGGACCCCGGGCCATGGCCTCATGGGCTCAGGGGAGGAAAACCTCCGCTCCCCCACGGGCGGCGCGGCGTACGGAACCCCCAGGTACTGGTCCACGGGTGCCAGGATCTCGTTGTTGAGCACGATACGCACCCCTCGCAGTTTGCCGTAGTTGGTCGTCACCGTCGGATAGATATTCTGACCGTGAGCTGCGCACAGCACCAGGTACTCGGCGAGTATGCAGCATGCTGCACGGCCACATCGAGAGCCCATGCCGAGCAAGCGGCTGGTGCTGATCACCCGAACCCCCCCCGAACCCCCTACCGGGGGGGGGCTCGCACACCGCCTTACAAACCAAATGATCCCAGATGCGCTTCAGCACCAGCACCAGGTATCCCCTCGATATGGCATCGCTCTTTCACATGAAGTCACGTGCGAAATTGCACACTTTTTCACACCGATGTCAGAACTCACTTTTCCTGCTGTCACCCTCAACTCTCAAACAATCCCTCCCCCCTTTTTCCCCCCCAACCCACCCCCACCCTCTCCAGGCACAAGTTCCACGTGCGCCCCCTCCCCCCCACACCCACTCATCTACACTTACCCTCGACCTCACACTCTGCCCCTTCCCCCCTCCCCCCGAGGAAGGGGGGAATTCCCGACGTTCGGAAGAATTTGGTCTTCCCAAGTCGTGGGGGGAAAAGGACAGCCCGAGATGCGCAGTTGTCCTCCTCGACACATTCACGCCTTCCCGCGTCACCTGGAGCGAGCCCGCGCAGGATACACGAACATCCTACGGCGCTCCTTGTCCGAGCCACAAGAAAATCGCGCAGTCCGGGATGGTGGCGGGTCCAGCGAGACCCTGGAGTGCGGTCGACCTGTACCGCGGGCCCGAGTCTATCCGTTTCGTGTTATCAAAAGTCGCTTCGGCACCGGTTTCGTACCGTCGGAATCTGGCAACTGCAGTGGGCGCTCCGCGACGGAGGCGGAGGGTCTCCGGCTGGAGGAGGGGGTCGGAGAAGGACGAGGGGAGGGAGGGCCGTGCAGGAGCGTCTCCACTGCACACACGTTGTGCCTGCGGGACAAGAACGCGCTCTAAACAGTCAGAGCACCCTCAAGTGGTCGGTCGGAGCAATCCGCTCGTTGGCGACCCGTGACCGTCACAGACGCCATTGCATACGACCCAAAACGAAGTGAGCCTCCTCCATTTCCTTGGCCACAAGACCATAAACAATGGTGATTGTTCATAAACAATGGGATGGCCGCATGAACAAAGGTACTCACAGGAAGTCTGTGTCCTCCACAACGAAACGTACTCACGACGTCATCATATCACCCAAACAACCCAAAGACGATTTAAAACTCAGACGTCACAATTAGCAAAAGCATCATCATTAACCCAACAGCTTCGTGATGACGTCACATATGACAAATTCTTGATTTGCCAAACAAAGGAAGGCAGCAAAAGCTCCATCTGATTGATGACTCAACTGAGCAAATTAAAAAGCTGCGCTGGTGGGAAGTGTTGATTTGCTGTACAGATTTTAAAAATGACGAAGACAACATCATTATTTTATTTTTTTCCCCAAAACATCAGATTGCCGGGATGGGAAAGATGATATCGATCCCATGGAATTGTAAATGGCATCCGCTGCCATTCTGGTACTTGGTATGGCTGAGGATACTTACATAAATGAGAATGGGTAGGAGACGTCGCTGGTTCCTGTTACTTCCCATTTCCCAATATATTGAGGATGAGGAAATGTTCGAGTCATGTCTCCTGTGAAGCTCTGGTCACGTTTCTCCAAGCAGTCCTGCATCTCACCGTCCTGATGGATGTGGTGGCATTGCAATCCAAAAATATCTAATCATTACCCTGGGATGCATGAGCAGCCGGAAGGCATGAATCTGATCTCCTTGTATCCTCCCTGGATATCGCCCTGCCTTGGAATGGGATGAGAGGCCATAATAACCAGGTGAGGCAACCACACCCCGGTTCATTTTAATAATACACCTGAACCTTTATCACGATGTCTTTGGGACACAATGAGGGTCCCACCAAACAGGAATCATCCATCTGTTTAAAAACATAACGAAATGGAGCACAGCGAGTAACTAACATATGAAGACGAGCAGCTACCTGTGGAAATTCTGCGTAATATAAAATGCGACCACCCCCTCTCCTGCCCCCCAAATATAACCCCAAAGCCATCAACACCACCAACCACAATGCTTAAATCCACCGCCCACTCTAAGTCTTCAAACCCCTTCTCTAAGGTCTCTGTCCCATCTCTACCTCTCTCCAACCAATGTCTCTGTCCCATCTCGACCCCTCTTCAACCAATGTCTCTGTCCGATCTCTACACCTCTCCAACCAATGTCGCTGTCCCATCTCTACCCCTCTCCAACCAATGTCTCTGTCCCATCTCTACCCCTCTCCAACCAATGTCTCTGTCCCATCTCTACCCCTCTCCAACCAATGTCTCTGTCCCATCTCGACCCCTCTTCAACCAATGTCTCTGTCCGATCTCTACCCCTCTCCAACCAATGTCTCTGTCCCATCTCTACCCCTCTCCAACCAATGTCTCTGTCCGATCTCTATCCCTCTCCAACCAATGTCCCTGTCCCATCTCTACCTCTCTCCAACCAATGTCTCTGTCCCAACACTACCCCTCTCCAACCAATGTCTCTGTCCGATCTCTACCCCTCTCCAACCAATGTCTCTGCCCCATCTCTACCCCTTTCCAACCAATGTCTCTGTCCCATCTCTACCCCTCTCCAACCAATGTCTCTGTCCCATCTCGACCCCTCTTCAACCAATGTCTCTGTCCGATCTCTACCCCTCTCCAACCAATGTCTCTGCCCCATCTCTACCCCTCTCCAACCAATGTCTTTGTCCCATCTCTACCCCTCTCCAACCAATGTCTCTGTCCCATCTCGACCCCTCTCCAACCAATGTCTCTGTCCGATCTCTACCCCTCTCCAACCAATGTCTCTGCCCCATCTCTACCCCTCTCCAACCCATGTCTCTGTCCCATCTCTACACCTCTCCAACCAATGTCTCTGTCCCAACTCTACCCCTCTCCAACCAATATCTCTGTCCCATCTCTACCCCTCTCCAACCAATATCTCTGTCCGATCTCTACCCCTCTCCAACCAATGTCTCTGCCCCCATCTCTACCCCTCTCCAACCAATGTCTCTGTCCCATCTCAACCCCTCTCCAACCAATGTCTCTGTCCCATCTCCACACCTCTCCAACCAATGTCTCTGTCCGATCTCCACACCTCTCCAACCAATGCCTCTGCCCCATCTCTACCCCTCTCCAACCAATGTCTCTGTCCCATCTCTGCACCTCTCCAACCAATGTCTCTGTCCCATCTCTCCCCCTCTCCAACCAATATCTCTGTCCGATCTCTACCCCTCTCCAACCAATGTCTCTGTCCCATCTCTACCCCTCTCCAACCAATGTCTCTGTCCCATCTCTACACCTCTCCAACCAATGTCTCTGTCCGATCTCCACACCTCTCCAACCAATGTCTCTGTCCCATCTCTACACCTCTCCAACCAATGTCTCTGTCCCATCTCTACCCCTCTCCAACCAATGTCTCTGTCCGATCTCTACCCCTCTCCAACCAATGTCTCTGTCCGATCTCCTCACCTCTCCAACCAATGTCTCTGTCCCATCTCCAGACCTCTCCAACCAATGTCTCTGTCCGATCTCTACAGCTCTCCAACCAATGTCTCTGCCCCATCTCTACCACTCTCCAAACAATGTCTCTGTCCCATATCTACCCCTCTCCAACCAATGTCTCTGTCCGATCTCTACCCCTCTCCAACCAATGTCTCTGTCCAATCTCTACACCTCTCCAACCAATGTCTCTGTCCGATCTCCACACCTCTCCAACCAATGTCTCTGTCCCAATTCTACCGCTCTCCAACCAATGTCCCTGTCCGATCTCTACACCTCTCCAACCAATGTCTTTGCCCCATCTCTACCCCTCTCCAACCAATGTCTCTGTCCCATCTCTACACCTCTCCAACCAATGTCTCTGTCCTATCTCTACCCCTCTCCAACCAATGTCTCTGCCCCATCCGTACCCCTCTCCAACCAATGTCTCTGTCCCATCTCTACCCCTCTCCAACCAATGTCTCTGTCCATCCCTCCACCATTCTTCTTCACATACTCAACTCAACCCCCCTTCCCAAACCCCAAGTACTCAACCCACACCCCTCCCAACTCTTCAACTTCCATTTCCCAACTCTCTGCTGCCCCACCCCAAATCTCTGTCCTCCCTTCCATTGTTCTTCCCATTCTTAACAAAGTTAATACTGTTCCCATTCTTCGTAAAGAACAATGTCAAAAATAAAGAAAAAAACCGTTTAAGTCACAATCTCGGGAGATGACAGAATCTGCGGTTCTTCAGTAAAAATAGCGGTTAGTAAGCCAAATGTGAGGTCATTCATAATGCGAAAAACCATATAAAACCAGAACTCCTCGGACAAAGACCTATATAATTAGATTGGCACTTGAAGAGCGCATAGTTTCGCCTCACATGTTCATTCCGAAAAAAAAAATTGCATCGTTAACTGAACACGATACTATTACGGCCTACTACTATTATTATGGCCCGTATTATCCATGCGCTTTATTATGTCACACCGTTTATTCGCATGGGTTATGAACGTCATAAATTGAATTCTTCATCCCATTGGGTCATAGATTAGATATATGAAATTTCAGATCTTTGGATAACGATTTAAATTCAACCAACTATGGATGGAATACCACTTCACTGATTAAATCACCAGTATCACCCTATATACCCCATGGAGAGTTGATGACATATGCCTAGTTTCAATTTTTTTGGTTGAGCAGTTTCAGAGAGAATGATGTCAATTTTTTTCCTCCTTTGATCCAATATGGCTGCCACACCATGTGACCTATGAGGTCAGAGTTAGCAATAAAATATTATCCATGGGGATTCCCTCCTAAGTATAAGGTTTTATATCGGCCGAACGGGCGGTTGTAGAGAAAACAATTTTTTAAGTGAAGATACATGGATACACACACACACACACACACACACACACACACACACACACACACACACACACACACACACACACACACACACACACACACGTTACGTGTTACCTCCCCAAACTCCGGTTACGGTGCACCTCAGAGTCTCAAGAGGGAGCACGGCAGAAAGATTTGTTATTTTGCATGTTATAATAAACCAGGGTAAAACCACACCAATGCAATTGTAGAACAAAACAAGTGGTTGTATTAAGAACTCTCACATACACAATAATAACACTCTTCAAGAAAGTACAATGTAAATGTCACTTGCATCAAATGAACAATACATATGATGGTACCATCATTCCCCAATGCTCTCAAAGCAATAAACTCACGATACGCGAAACGTGAGTGGAATGTAACATTCCCCAAAGTCTGTGCACGGATCCCCAATCTGGTTGAAGGTCGAAGTCGTGCAGAACGACCAGACCAGGCAGTTATCGCATAGCGGCGGACAAAGAGTTACGAGGTGAGAGGTCGATATGGGAACCAACGGCAATCCACACAATGATGTCGATATGGGAATCCCAACGACCAAACACGATGCACCAAGCGGACGGCCTCTTCAAGGACAAAATGGAGTATCGGTCTGTAATGGAGGTGCTTGCTTTCCCTCCAACAATAGCTCACACTTGGTGATAAAACCTGAGACACAGGTTTAATTGCAATTGCAATATGTGACGATGTCGCGGGCAATCCATTTCACGGGAAGCCTCAACTCATTCGCGACCAATATCAAAAAAGTCCGCTTGCAGCCATGATGCGACTCACAGCTGTCTCCTCCTCTCCCTGCTGATCTCCTCCTCTCTCTTCTTCTTGCTTCCAGTTTCTTTGCCACGTTTTTCCTTTTTACCTTTTACTAAAGTCATCTCCATTTCACACATAAATCTTAACAACAATATTACCTGAAACGAAAAAATCCTACAAGTATATCATAACAACAAAGGCAGAAGTGACGGATCCATAACACACGCAAGCATACACACATACACACACACACACACACACACACACACACACACACACACACACACACACACACACACACACACACACACACACACACACACACACACACACACACACACACACACACACACACACACACTGCAATAGTCTCCCATCACATTTGGGGTGAGATTGATGATATGGGTATAATGGTCCCTGGTCGAGTAGTGCAAGAGAAAATCGTCAGATAGGCAGAGAAATAAACAACCAAGTAAGATGGCGCCACACTTGTGAAATCCAAATAACAATATGCTTCCAGGTTTTGATTGGTGAACCAATTCAGTGACCAAATATGCAAATTCTGTTCAACCTCACAGAGTACCAAGTGCCCAGGTGGGTGGAGATAGCGCATTACGTGCTAAGAAAGTGTCGTCTGTGTTTTGCAAGAACACCCATCCCATCGTGTTTATACCATGTACACCACCCCAACCCTCTCCCTTCCACAGATCTCCCATTGTCCTTGTTATCTACTGTTGTTGTGCTTCCATCTTTCTCCCCCTCTTGTCTCCTGCTGCCTTTATTATGTTTCATGTGTGTTTCTCTCCGCCACCAAAGGTGGATGGAGGTTATTTATGTTTTCAACCCTATCTGTCTGTTTGTTTGTCCGTTTGTGAACAAAATATCTCAAAAAGTTATGGACGGATTCCGACGAAATTTGGCAGAGATGTAGCGTTTGTGACAAGGACGAAATGATTATATTTTGGTGAAGATCCGGATTCGGATTCGGCTACTATAATTTTTTACGTGATTCTTCACCATTGGGAGTTAGGGCCAAAAGCGATACATAGCAGGATATCTCAAAAAGTTGTGGACGGGTTTGGACGAAACTTAGTGGACAGGTTGGGTGTCACACAAGGACGATTCGCTTCGATTTTTGTGAAGATCTGAATATGGATTCGGATATGAGAATTATTTAATTGTGTAACTAATTCTTCACCATTGGGAAATAGGGCCAAACACGATACATAGCAGGATATCTCAAAAAGTTATGGATGGATTTGGACGAAACTTGTTGGACAGGTTGTTTGTTAAGGAAGAATCGATTCAATTTTGGTGAAGATCCGGATCCGGATCCAGCTAGTAGAATTTTTTAAGTTCTTCTTCACCGTTGAGTGATACGGCCAAAAACGAGGGATAGATCAGGGTATGAAAGACTGGACCTATGGTGATTCCTGTGATTTATTTTGATTAAATGTGATTCTGTATTGTGATTTTCTGGTCTACTCTGGGATGCAAAACGTAAACTGTTCACCAGGCGGAGGTATGTTCTCTACTGAGTGCCGTTCTAGTTCTGTTTATGTTTTTATGTGTTTTATGTGTTAGCTCTTACACGAGCCTCGACTTTGTATACAAAAAAAACTATAAATGATTGTGGTGGGAATCTAAAAGGTTCTAGATGCTCTAAAGGATTTAAAGGTCTAAAGGGTACGCTCCAATAGTAGTTGGGATCTAAAGTGTCTGAAGGGTGTAGTAAGGTGTCTAAAGGGTGTTAAGGTCCAAGGGGATGAAACAACTTAAGTGGTGTAAAAAGGACTAAAGGGCTTGTGGGGGTCTGAAGGTTCTGGCGGTCTAAAAAGGATATAAAATGTCAATACAATGCCTCATTATAACCAGTCATCTAGTACTCATTTTGCTGACCTCAGAAGGATGATATGCTGAATCAACCCACGTAGTGTTAATTTAGTGGCATGACAGGGGCTCAAACTCAGGACCCTAAGATCTCCAGCCAGCCACCTTAAATGTTAAGCTAATACCAGGCTTATTTCTAAAGGGTCTTATGGGTCTTAAGTGTCTAAGGGTTCTAAACGGTCGCACAGGGTCTATGAGGCTTTAGGGGTATAAAGGTTCTAACAGGTTCTATAAGGTCTTAGGGGTCTTAACAATCTAAGAGCTCTAAGGGTTCTAAAGG
Organism: Myxine glutinosa; assembly: GCF_964187855.1. Taxonomy (NCBI): domain Eukaryota; kingdom Metazoa; phylum Chordata; class Myxini; order Myxiniformes; family Myxinidae; genus Myxine; species Myxine glutinosa. The sequence goes on from NC_136268.1 coordinate 120,312,822, forward strand.
GTAATTGTGGTCGTAAAGGTTCTGAGGGGCCTTAAATAGTTTGAGGGGGGCCTTAAAGAGTCTGAGGGGTCTTTGGGTTCCAAAGGGTATAACCAGGTATAACAGAATCTAAGGGGTTTTGGGGATCTAAAGGTATATAGAGGTCTAAGGGGTCTAAAGGATGTAAATATCCAATGGCCTCTAAAGGGTCTAAAATGTCAAAGGGGTCTCAGCAGTCTAAAGGGTCAAAACTTCATAGGTTTATAAGGTACTATCTATCAGGAGTACCCAGCATTGCCGAGGGGGGGGGGGGGCAGGAGAGGGAGAGGTGAGGAAGGGAGTGGGGGGAGGGGAAGGAGAGGTGAGTAGAGAGGGAGGGGAAAGATATACTACATGTACATATTTTGGGGGGCGTAGGGGGTGGCTTTGACAGCCCCATTCGTTTTGTGGGAGGGGTGAGGAAGGGAGTGGGGGGAGGGGAAGGAGAGGTGAGTAGAGAGGGAGGGGAAAGATATACTACATGTACATATTTGGGGGGGGGGGGGGTAGGGAGGTGGCTTTGACAGCCCCATTCGTTTTGTGGGAGGGGGAACAGGGAAGGAGAAAAAATTTATCCGTGCAAAGAGTGCTTTAACCTCAGTGTGGCCCAGATAAAAAAAGGAAATTGTAATACCCTCTGCCACCATCACCAGGTGGTGCTACACGGTACACCTTTACATCGAGAATTTACGCCCCTCTCCCGGTCCCCCACACCCTGAATGAGGCCGCGGCCACACAGCCTATGTTACCCCCCAGACAGAGCTGTATTTGTATTTGTACCCCGAGCAAAGTATGTAAGCATTTATAGCTGGAGTACCCGGCGTTGCTCAAGTGAAAAGGAAACATTAACATATTTTTGAAATGAGGGCAAATGTAATGGTAAAGCAATTGCATCCAAATCAGAATCCATCACAAATATCAAATCATCATTTTACCTTTTTTGTGAACATATGCTTGTGAATGTGCCATTGATCACGTTTCTGAGTTAAGTTTGATGACGTTCAGAAATAAGAAGAAGCCTTACCACCAACTTCGACCACTTCCAAAATTGTTTGATTATTTGTGTTCAAATGTGTGGTAATTGTTTTGTATTTATTTATGCAAATGTCTACTTGTATATAACTGTCATTAATCAAAAAGGCTTAGGCACCGTCGGGCGTGTTTTTTTAAAAATCTGAAGGAAAGAACTTTGTTTTTTCAAAAAAATGTTTTTTTTTTGCCTAAAACACTCACAAGCAGTCACTGATGAACCTCTGAAAGTTTAACGAAGATCCGTTCAGCCATCTCTGGGAAAAATGGCAACACACACAGACAGAGACAGACAGACAAACTGCTCTCTTATATAGTAGACGAGTGCGGGCACCCGTGGGAATCCTACGGGCATGGACGTGTGTGACATTTGGACATCTTCATTTAGATGCTACACCTGCACATTCAGTTTTACATAATGGTTACATGGATGTAATCCACACAATATATTTACTCCTGATAACATGAGAATGCATGTGCATGCACATGGGAAATAAAGTTTGAAATGCGTAATTACACCTAATGTAAAATGTGACTTCAAGAGCTCAAATCCTATCCCTCCATGACCCATCCCTCCCATATCATGCACACTGCACCGGGGAATGTATCACACACAGGGGAGTGGATCACACACCAAGGAGTGGATCACACACAGGGGAGTGGATCACACACAGGAGAGTGGGTCACACACAGGGGAGTGGATCACACACAGGAGAGTGGGTCACACACAGGGGAGTGGATCACACACAGGAGAGTGGGTCACACACAGGGCAGTGGGTCACACACAGGGGAGTGGGTCACACACAGGGGAGTGGGTCACACACAGGGGAGTGGGTCACACACAGGGGAGTGGGTCACACACAGGGGAGTGGGTCACACACAGGGGAGTGGGTCACACATAGGGGAGTGGGTGACACACAGGGGAGTGGGTCACACACAGGGGAGTGGGTCACACACAGGGGAGTGGGTCACACATAGGGGAGTGGGTCACACACAGGGGAGTGGGTCACACACAGGGGAGTGGGTGACACACAGGGGAGTGGGTCACACACAGGGGAGTGGGTCACACACAGGGGAGTGGATCACACACAGGGGAGTGGATCACACACAGGGGAGTGGGTCACACACAGGGGAGTGGATCACACACAGGGGAGTGGGTCACACACAGGGGAGTGGGTCACACACAGGGGAGTGGGTCACATACAGGGTAGTGGGAGAGGATCACGATGTTCATTGGTGGTCCGCCCACATGCCCCACATTACGCAACTTTGAGCTAAAGACAGCTCGGATGCACGCGACGCATATGGAGCATATTCTGATGTCGAGGACAACTCGCACCAAGAACCTGACAAAACAACGTGCACAACACGTGACCACAACAAATGGCAGCGGCCACTTCCGCAGCGATTATAATCGTAATTACCGGACCAGATTCAATCTGTAACAACATGACCACCTTGACCTCATCTGCAGGTTTGGCACCAGCCTTTGGAGAACAAAGCTCCGCCCCTCTCCCCATGTGCTGAGTACCGAATTGTAACATTTTATTGTGATCATGTCGAAAGAATGAAACATTCCGACTATATAAAGAATACAGCTCAAATGGAAAAGTCCCTGGGAAAAAGTCTTATGGGCGGTGTATAAGAACAATACCTTACACCTTCCTGTCCAGAGAAAACCAAAGTTACTCTTTTCATTACAGCATACAAAATTACAGCAAAAAAATTACCATCCCTGGTGTTGGGCTAGCGGATAGGGTGCCGGCTTAGGATCCAAGGATCCTGGGTTCGAATCCCAGTCGATCGCTGAATTAACGCCAGGGGGGTTGACTCAGCCTGTCATCCTTCCGAGGTCGGCTGATTGAGTACCAGTTCACTGGTAATTCCCTGTTTGTCGTTAAAGGTGGCAAAAAGGGTTGGCGTCAGGAAGGGCATCTGGCCGTAAAACATTGCTTCAAATAGGGGACCGAAAAACAACAACAACCACAGTTCCCGAAAAAGGCTCAACCCCCGCTTTGCGGGGAAAAATGGCCTCTAAAGGTGGTTTTTTAATTTATTTATTTATTTATACAAAATTACATTTTTTAAATTAAAGATTTCAAATAAACTTCTTTAAAGTGTCTGTGAACATAGCTTATAAAATAAGAACAAAATATATCTCTGCCAATTTCCTGTCTGTGTTTATTTATTTATTTCACATCTGTGAATTGCATGTGCATGCACACATGAAATGGAGTTTGTTTATTAATCCTGGATGTGAACACGATTCAGCCTTGAAAACTCGTGCAAAAACAAATTTGTATTTATTTAAAATTTCACGATTTTATTTCCTATAGCCTACATGATGAAAATGCATCTTCTTTCGGTGGTGTATAATTGAACCGAACTAAACAGCCATTACCTGGTCTCCTTAGCTTCAGTTGTAATCAAAATGTACCTTTGTTTCTTCAAAAAGTAATTTATGATTGAAGACATGTTGATTCAGTCTTAAAATGCACATCATTAAAACCTTAAAATCCATCAAACTTAAACCATCAAACTTAAACTTAAACCATCAAAATGTACCTTAAAAGGGACCTCCGCCTCCGGTCTTGCCGGCGAGGTTTCGTTTATTCGCAGCTGTCCACGCTCTCCATCGAAATCGAAGTTAAGTAATTGTTCCCATTTGTATTTTCGTGATAACTGCATTTATTTTATGGTGTGTGTACGTATAGTGTGTCCGGAGGAAGATTCTCGGTGTAAATCTTTCATACCTGCATAGAAAATCGTGTTAATTCATGTCGTGTCTTTTGAGGCCTTGCACAGTGTCCAACCTTGAGGCTTTGTTTTTCTCTCAGCGGTCCATCGTTTGTTCTCCAATAACTTTCGTTCTCTGTTTTTCCCAGTCTTTTCACCCCATAGCCTACTTCCTTGTTTAAAATCTCAACTCAAAAAAAAACAAAAGAACCAAAAAAACATTTCCTTCTCTGTTCTTATTCGTTGATCTTATTCGTTTATTCATTCTTATTTGTTCGTTCGTTCTTCGACCACGTGTTTCTCCCCCATTTCCCCAGATAGTTTTCACTGTTAAACTTTAAAATATTTAAACCTTCCACTCAAGTTCTGTATTCTGTCATATATTACAACACCTATTTTTTCTTCTTCTTTAAAAGGTTGCTTTCGACTTGCTCACCAAATCTATTCATCCCCCAAAAAAATTCCATCTCTTACAGTGTCTCTTTTCTACATTCCCTAAACTCTCCTGCACTCCATCCTCCCTCCAGCGTCCTTAAACGTATTTTTGACTCGAAGGTCACAAGTAACTCATTTTGCAATAAATATTCGTTTCCCATTAATCATACACTTTCTAAAATCCAATCTCACCCCTCCCCTCCAAATCTTCCCCGTCACCCCTCCCCTCCAAATCTTCCCCGTCACCCCTCCCCTCCAAATCTTCCCCATCACCCATCCCTTTCAAATCTTCCCCCTTGCCCCACCCCTCCAAATCCTCCCCATCACCCAATCCTTTCAAATCTCCCCCCTTGCCCCTTCCCTCCTAAACTCCCCCCACACCCCTCCCCTCCGAGACTCTCCCTCGCCCCTCCCCTCCTAGACTCCCTCCTCACCCCTCCCCTCCAAATCTCCCCCATATCCCATCCCTTTCAAATCCCTCCCCTTGTCCCTTCCCTCCTAAACTCCCTGCTAACCCCTCCCCTCATAAACTCCCCCCTCACCCCCCCCTTCAAATCTCCCCACCCTCATTTCTTCTCCATTTCCCCCCTCTCACCCCTCCTCCTCAAAGCGTCCTCCCCGCTTCTTCCCCCTTCAAACTCTCACCTCCATCTCCCCCAACCTTCTGAATCGCTCTTCCCCCTCCTCAAATAACACCTCATTGTGCCTCACCCAATCACCATCAAACCTTTTGTCCGCCCCATACTTCCCTTTCTCCGAGCTATTCTGAAATCTCTGACACACCTTCAACAGCTCTCCCTACCTCTTCCACCTCCTCCACATCTTACCCTACCCCACCTCCCCCCTGTTCTGTATCCGATGCTCCCCCTTCCTCTTCATTAACGGTATGGACCTCAAACATCCGGGGCCTTCATTCAAACTTAACTGATCTCTCCATACAGGTTGCTTCTGACCAACCAGACGTGATCTGCTTAACAGAAACTTTCCTCCTTCATGATGTCTCCGATTTCTTAGTATCTCTCCCGGGTTACTCCCTCCTCCGGTATGATAGACCTGAGCCTCGTCCTGGAGGTGGGGTTGCTATCTTTATCAAAAACTCTCTTCCTCACTCGCCCTGAACTGCACTCTCTCCACCTCACCCCCAGGAATACCTCTGGCTACGGCTTCCCCTTCGCTCCCACCTCTTGTTCATATGTGTGTTGTACCGTCCACCAAACAGTGATGACTCCATCTACATCTCGCTGTCTGATAATATGGACCAACTTCTATCTACTCATCCCAACTCTCTCTTCCTCATATGTGGTGATTTCAATTGTCACCATGCCAGTTGGCTGGGTGTGGGTACCCCTCCCACCAGCCATGGCTCCTCAGCAAAAGACTTCTGCGACTCACTGGGACAGACACAATCTGTCAATTTCCCGACCCGGATCTCAGTCAACGGAGCATCTTCTCTTCTGGACTTGGTTATGACTAACTTCCCTGAAAATGTCTGCTGCTCTTCTTCTGCTCCAATCAGCTCATCTGATCATGTCCTTGTTAAAGTGGACATCTCTCTTACCATTATCAGGGAGCCTGCTCAGCGTCGACGAGTCTGGCATTTCACTCAGGCCAACTGGCACGGTCTTCAAGCATCCATCAATCATCAGGACTGGTCTTCCATCTCTACCACCTCTGAGATCAAATCATCCTGGGAATTCTTCCAAAGTAAATTGCTCTCTCTCTCATGCACAGATTGATCCAATGTGGTCTTCAGTTTTTTTTTTGTTTGTTTGTTTGTTTTTTTTTTGTATACAAGATCGAGGCTCGTGAAAGAGCGAACATTAATTACACAGAAAGACAAACCGACACATAAAACATATAACATAGGGAGCGGTAGACAAGATGGGGAGAGAGGGGGAAGGACACAAACACAACATTTGAGAGCAGGGACCGAGAGACATGGAGACATCGAGAGATCTGAGAGAGGGCGAGGGCTTTGGGGGGGGGGGGGGGGGGAAGGGGGCAGTGGGAGAGGTATAAAACATATGGACACTGCCAGGACTTCCAGGAAAGAAGTTGGAATTTCAAACAAGGTGGATCTGGGGTGAATTAGCGGGGGTAGAAAAGATCAAGGTTTTGGATGGGGGAAGATAAGAGATGGTGGTGAACAGCTGTTTTAAAGACCTGGAGGGAGGAGTGGGATTGAAGGGAGTGAGGGAGTTTGTTCCAGAGGCGGGAGAAAAGAGGAATGAAAGAGTGAAGGTGAGCGGAGAGCCGAGATTTCGGCAGTTTAACCATCAGAGGGTTGCTGGCAGATCTTGTGCGACCTGTAGGAATATTTGGGGGACAGAGCACAGAGAGAGCTGGGGGTGCAAGGCCGGAGAGGAGTCGGTAGAAGACAGAAAGACCACCTACCTGCCTGCGGTGAGTGAGTGAAAGGCCCTCAGAGATAGCTTCATCGCGGGAGATTCCAATAATTCTGAAAGCTTTGGTTTCAACAGCGTGAAGCCGAGCTAGGTGTGAGGCAGGAGCACCGGCCCATAGGGGAGAACAGTATTCCATTGAGCTGCGGATGAAAGCCTTGTATGTGGACCCTTCCACATCCCCCTCCTCAAATAACACCTCATTGTGCCTCACAATGTAGGAAGGGTAGTTGTCATACCCTTCCTCCCGTCCATGGTACACAGAATCTTGTGGTGAGGCTGTTGCCCAGAAACAAGTTGCCTTCGTCTCCTGGAAAGCAAATCCAACGGAAGGAAATCTCATTTCCTTTCACAAAGCCCGAAACAAGTGTGCGTCCACCCTCAGGAGAGCCAGGAAACAATATTTCTCCGTTCTCAAGACCGAACTCTCTGATCTGTCTCCCTCTTCCAAATCCTGGTGGCATCTGGTCAAATCTGTTTCTGGTGTTTTTCCCCCCTTACCTCAAATGGCGACACAGCTGACTCCGAACGTGAAAAAGCTGAATGCCTCAACTCTGTGTTTGCCTCTAAATCTTGTGTCCCAAACCCATCCCTCTCTGTACCCACCATACCCAGTCGTATCCAGCTGCGCCTGGACTCCGTGTCCTTTCCTCCTGACAAGGTGGAAAAGTTTCTGTCAACCCTCGACTCTGATTCTGCAACTGGACCTGACGGCATCAGCCCACGGGTCCTAAAATCCTGTTCTTCCGCTTTTTCACTCCCTCTCTCTGTTCTCTTCGCCCTCTCTTTTGCTCAAGGTCAACTGCCATCTGCTTGGAAATCAGCCAACATCACCGCTTTACACAAAAAAGGTGCAAAAACAGATCTTAGCAACTACAGACCAATCAGCCTTCTCCCAATTATCAGCAAAGTCATGGAATCCATCATTGCTTCGAATATGAAATCTTTCCTCTTCTCCAATGGCTTTATCTCTGATCATCAATTTGGTTTCAGACCAGGTCACTCTACTCTGGACATGCTGCTTCTGCTGTCTCAACAATGGATGGAGGTCCTCAATGCCAAACAGGAAATTAGAGCTGTCTCCCTCGACATATCACGTGCCTTCAATATGGTCTGGCACCCCGCTCTGCTCACCAAACTCTCCTCCTTTGGTGTCCATGGAAATCTCGATGCATGGCTGGCGGACTTCCTCTCTAGTCATAGTCAGCGTGTGGCACTGAATTGGTTTCTCTCATCTCCTCTTCCTGTTCAGGCTGGAGTTCCCCAAGGCAGTATTCTGGGCCCTGTGCTTTTTCTGGTCTTCATCAATGATCTCTCTGACTCTCTTGAAAATCCTCTCTATCTCTTTGCTGATGACTCCACTCTCTGACGCTCCATTCCTCATCCCTCAGATCGGCAGTCTGCAGCCTCCTCACTCTCTGCAGACCTGGACAAAATCACACACTGGGCAAACAAGTGGAACATGTCTTTCAATGCTGACAAATCTCACACTCTTACGATGTCTCTCCAAAAAGACCGACTGGACAACCCTCCGATCTACCTTCTGAATAATCCTCTCCAAGAAGTTCTGTCACTCAAGCTTTTGGATCTCACTATCTGCCATGATCTTTCCTGGGAAAACCACATTTCCAAGCTGGCCTCCAAAGCCAGTCGCCAACTGGGCATCCTCCATTGTGCGAAGTCCTTCCTTGGCACACCTGAGCTCCTCACCACATACAAGGCTTTCATCCGCAGCTAAATGGAGTACTGCTCTCCCCTCTGGGCTGGTGCTCCTGCCTCACACCTTGCTCGTCTTCACGCTGTTGAAACCAAAGCGTTCAGAATCATTGGAATCTCCCGCGATGACGCTAACTCCGAGGGCCCACTTACTCACCACAGGCAGGTTGGTGGTCTTTCCATCTTCTACCGACTCCTCTCCGGTTTTGCTCCCCCAGCTCTCTTTGGGCTCTGTCCCCCAAATATTCCTACAGGTCGCACAAGATCTGCCTGCAACCCTCTTATGGTTAAACTGCCAAAATCAAGACTCTCTGCTCACCTTCACTCCTTCATTCCTCTTTTCTCCCACCTCTGGAACAAACTCCCTCACTGTCTTCAATCCCACTCCTCCCTCCAGGTCTTTAAAACAGCTGTTCACCACCATCTCTTATCTTCCCCAATCCAAAACCTTGATCTTTTCTACCCCGCTAATTTCACCCCAAAGCCACTTTTTTGAAATACCAACTGCTTTCCAGGAAGTCCTTGGTGTCCTTGTGTTTATACTTCTCCCACCTCCCCTCCCCTTCCCACGCCGCCTCCCCCCAAGCCCTCTCCCTCCCACACATCTCCCGATGTCCCTGCTCTCAAATGTTGTGTTTGTGTGCTTCCTCCCCTTCTCTCCCCATCTTGTCTGCCGCTCCCCTTTTTGTATACATTGTTTGCTTGTTTGTTTGATTTGTTTGTTTGATAAATATTAGCTCTTTCACGAGCCTCGATTCTGTATATATAAAAAAAAATAAAAAAAATCATAGGCCGATGGAGGCTTGACTTTTCTAAATTTTTAAATTTGAAAGTATGGAAAACTTTTTGCTTTTCAAAGTAAAAATAGATTAAAACCAAACGTTATCAATAAATATTGTATTCCATAGATAGTTTACATTCCACCTCTTCCACCTCTGCTCCTGCTTTCTCAAATCCACGTTCTCACTTAGAGACTTTTCCCAGATTGTTTTTCATGGTTTTGTTTAAATATTATTTAAATATGTTTAAACCGCAGCCGTGATGCTGACGCCGCCCTCCTCCCCACCCCCCGCCCAGAATTTCCATGTTTTAAACGTTTCCCAGTGTGTACCCTGGATTAGAATAGGTACACCGTATCCCTGTGTGTCGTAAGAGACGACTTAGAGGGTTGGCGTCAGGAAGGGCATCCGGCCATAAAAACATTGCCTCAAAAAGAGAACCATGACAATTACAATTACAACGACATGGTGGTGGGATGACGAAGTTGGAAAGAGGATTGACGAGAAGAGGAAGAAGTTCAAGGAGTGGCAGAAGGCGAAGGGTACGGGAGCAGAAACAGCAGAGCATGAAAGTTATAAGGCAGCCAGGAAGGCTGCAAAGAAAGAGGCAGCAAAGGCGCAGGAGGCATGTAGGAAAATGTTCGGAGAACGCTTGGATTCGGAAGAGGGTCAGAAAGCAGTATTCAGGATTGCAAAGCAGATAGCGAAAGAGAGGTGTGATGTGATGGGGGTGAGATGCTTGAAGGATGAAGTGGGACAAATCGTTGTCGACCCAGATGGAATTAAAGGAAGATGGAAAAGATATATGGAAATGCTGTTGAATACAGAGAATGAATGGGATGGCAACATCGAGAGTAACCCAGTTTTAGGACCGGCAGAGAAGATAACTGAGAAGGAAGTTGAGGAAGCGATAAAAGCAATGAAGGGTAGAAAAGCGGGAGGGCCGACGGGAGTTGTGGGAGATATGTTGAAGGCAGCAGGAAGTTGGGGTGTGAAGAGAATGACAGAGATCTGTAATCTGGTGGTGAAAGAAGGCTGCATTCCAGTGTATTGGGAACTGAGTACCCTCGTCCCTCTATGCAAGGGGAAAGGTGACCCTCGGGAGTGTGGCTCATACCGAGCGATAAAGTTATTAGAGCATGGAATGAAGGTATTGGAAAGGGTGTTGGAGAGGAGGATAAGGAAGAAAGTGAAGATCGACGAAATGCAGTTTGGATTTATGCCAGGGAAGAGGAACGACAGACGCGCTTTTCATTGTGAGGCAGTTGCAGGAGAAGTACATGGAGAAGAGGAAGAAGTTGTTTCTTGGGTTTGTTGATCTGGAGAAAGCATTCGATAGGGTTCCACGCAAAGTATTGACATGGGCATTGAGGAAGTTAGGAGTGGAGGAATGGTTGATCAGAGTAGTGATGGCAATGTACAAAAGAGCGCGCACAGCTGTAAGGACGAAGGATGGGAACAGTGGTGAGTTTGAGGTGAAGGTGGGAGTGCATCAGGGGTCGGTACTAAGTCCACTACTATTTGTAGCTGTGATGGAGGTGCTGGCTCAGAACGTAAAGGAGGGTTTACCATGGGAGTTGTTGTATGCAGATGATCTGGTGTTGATTGCAGAAAGTATGGATGGACTGAAGGAAAAGATGAACAAGTGGAAGGAATGTATGGAGACAAAAGGTCTGAAGGTGAATATCGGAAAGACGAAGGTGATGGCAAGTGGTAAAGCATGTGGTGAGGTGGAAAGAACTGGGAAGTGGCCCTGTGCTGTGTGTAGGAAGGGTGTCAGAGTGAACTCCATTCAATGTACAATGTGCGCTGAGTGGGTTCATCGAAAATGTAGTGGTCTGAGAGGGTCATTAACCAGTGTGGCAGCTACATTCAAATGTAAGGTGTGCACAGAGGGAGCTGCAGATGGAGGAAATGTTGAGTTGGATCTTGGAGACGGCGTGAAGCTGGAAGGTGTGAAAACATTTTGCTACCTCGGAGACATGCTGAATGGAAAAGGTGGATCAGGCTCGGCAACGGTTGCGAGAGTGAGATGTGCATGGAAGAAGTTTCGGGAACTGAGTGGCGTGCTGATGATGAGGGGAGTGTCGTTGAAGCTGAAGGGAAAGGTGTATGCTGCATGTGTGAGAAGTGTTATGATTTATGGGAGCGAGACATGGGTAATGAACGTAGAGCAGCAACGAAGGTTGGAAAGGGTGGAAATGCGAATGGTTCGATGGATGTGCGGAGTATCGTTGAGAGAGAGGAAGACAAATTATGAATTGCGAAAGATGATGGGAATAGAGCCTGTGATTGATGCTGTGAAGAGGAACAGGTTGAGATGGTTTGGTCATGTGTTGAGGAAGGATGAAAGTGACTGGTTGAGAAGAGTGATGGAAATGAATGTAGAAGGAAGTTGAGGACTGGGAAGACCGAGAAAGACTTGGCTAAAGATGGTGGAAGAAGAAATGCGGGCAAGGGGGTTAACAAGGAGAGATGCAGAAAATAGGGCAAAATGGAGAAGATTGTCATGGGGACCGCAAGGCTAACCCCCGCTCTAGTAGGGAAAATGGCCTTTAAAATGCATGTTGTTGTTGTTGTATAGTTAGTTTACATTATTATTTACATTTTTGAACTCCTGTATTGTTTAATTTCATGGTTGGGAAAGAGTTCACTCGCTTTAAACAAGCTTTGCATATACACCCCAGGAATATGTAAATATATTATTGGACTACGGTTCGATCCCGAACTTCAGTATTCAGTCTCTGTAATTTTATGAAGTAATCATATAAATAACGAAGTCCTGGGAACATTCTCTCCTCTCCTTCCCCTCTCTCCTTCCCCGTGCCCACATCTCGTCCGATCAGTCGACACATTCAAAACAGCTGTTGGAATACATTCCATTGATTTTCTCAGCTTTAGCTGAAACTGAGACTGGAACCATCCCAGCGACTTTGATGGTGAATTAGAGTCGAGATAAAGCCGTGAGGGAGACTCAATGAATGGCCTTTATGTTGCAGTTGCATTTTGTTCTCTTAGCGGTAACTTTTATCGAATTTTCTTCCCGTTTTTTGCAACCGAGTCTAAAACCGTCTTAGCGACTGTGAAAAACTGAAATCAGATGGTGAATTAAAGTCGAAATAAAACTATGAGAGAGAGCAAGACACTGCGGGCCTAACAAAAGAGGCCTCAAAGCTATGCAAGGAAAGAAAATGGTGGCTATTTATTTTTGAAGCCCCTTCCAGAATGGGTGGAGCTACTCCCTCAACGAGGGATGCCACACCCGCGGGCAGACAGACTCACCGACGGATAATATTATATAGACGTGTGACTCGGCGCGCTCTGCATGCCTCACCACACGTCGTTTCAGAGGGATAGGCATCTTTGACCATTTCGGTGTCTTTTGGATCTTCAGGGTATTTTTTGATTTTCATGGTGTTTTGGGTCTTCAGGGGGCATTTGGGTCTTCAGGGTCCTTTGGATCCTCTGGGCCTTTAAGGGTATTTTGGGTCTTTGGGGAGTTTTGGGTCTTTTGGTGTCTTCAGGGTCTTAAGGGTCTTTTGGTTCCTCTGGGTCTTTAAGGGTCTTTGGGGTATTTTGGTTATTCAGGGTATTTAAGGGTATTTTGGGTCTAATGGGTCTGTAAGGGTATTTGGGGTCTTCAGGGTGTTTTGGGTCTTCATGGTGTTTTGGGTCTTCGGGGTCTTTTGGGTCTTTGGGGCCTTTTGGGTTGTCTGGGTCTTTTGGGTATTCTGGGTGTTTTTGGGTCTTCAGGGTCCTTTGGGTCTTCGGGGTGTTTTAGGTCTTTGGGGTGTTTGGGTCTTCAAGGTATTTTGGGTCTTTGGGGTATTCAGGGTATTTTGGGTCTTCAGGCCCATTTGGGTCTTCAGGGTCTTTTTGGGACTTTGGGGTCTTTTGAATCTTCAGGGTGTTTTGTCTTTTTTTTTCTTTTTTTTTTTTTGGATACAAGATCGAGGCTCGTGAAAGAGCGAACATTAATCACACAGAAAGACAAACCGACACATAAAACATATAACATCGGGAGCGGTAGACAAGATGGGGAGAGAGGGGGAAGGACACAAACACAACATTTGAGAGCAGGGACCGAGAGACATGGAGACATCGAGAGATCTGAGAGAGGACGAGGGCTTTGGGGGGGGGGGCAAGGGAAGGGGGCGGTGGGAGAGGTATAAAACATATGGACACTGCCAGGACTTCCAGGAAAGAAGTTGGAATTTCAAACAAGGTGGATCTGGGATGCATTAGCGGGGGTAGAAAAGATCAAGGTTTTGGATGGGGGAAGATAAGAGATGGTGGTGAACAGCTGTTTTAAAGACGTGGAGGGAGGAGTGGGATTGAAGGGAGTGAGGGAGTTTGTTCCAGAGGCGGGAGAAAAGAGGAATGAAAGAGTGAAGGTGAGCAGAGAGCCGAGATTTCGGCAGTTTAACCATCAGAGGGTTGCTGGCAGATCTTGTGCGACCTGTCGGAATATTTGGGGGACAGAGCACAGAGAGAGCTGGGGGTGCGAGGCCGGAGAGGAGTCGGTAGAAGACAGAAAGACCACCTACCTGCCTGCGGTGAGTGAGTGAAAGGCCCTCAGAGATAGCTTCATCGCGGGAGATTCCAATAATTCTGAAAGCTTTGGTTTGGGGTCTTTTGGGTCTTCTGGGTCTTTTGGGTCTTCGGGGTCTTCGGAGTTTTTTTGGTTCTTCGGCGGCCTTGGTGGTCTTAAGGGTCTTGGGGGATTTAAAGGGTCATCAAAGGTCTGAGGGGTCTCAGCAGTCCAAACGTAATGAAGAGTTCACTAAAGTTCTTCCTGCGAGTCAACGATATAGCTTATCATGACGTTTTCGTGGGAGCAATGGCCTCCACCAAATCGTGGGGGGGGGGGGGGGGGGGGAGTTTGGGGGCCTATCTATCTATAATTCCAGTAATCTCTGTGTGTATGTGTGTGTGTTTGTCTGTGACCGCTGTTTCTCGACAACCACGGGTCCAATATACTTGAAACTTGCCAGGTATATTGCTGGGGACCCAAGGATGTGCCTTTTCAAGGTTTGAAATTAATCGGACAAGTGGTTCCCAAGGTATGGTCACCGTACTCGCAAGCCGTTCGCTTTGGCTTTGCGAATGGACCAAACCATTTCATGTAAATAGAGGGGGGGGGGGGGGGGTTCTACCGTACTCGCAAGCCGTTCGCTTTGGCTTTGCGAATGGACCAAACCATTTCATGTAAATAGAGGGGGGGGATATAATTTTAGATATATATATAGTACGGGCACGCCCTAGTATACTCAATTTCAGGTTTGTGTGCAGTTCATGTTAATTTTGGGCAACCACTATAACTGTATTCTACTGGGTCCTACTAATCGCAAAAATGATGTCGCCATTTTTTTCTGTTGACCTTTGGTGACCTTGACTCAAGGTCAAAGTTCAAACGTCATTACAGTGACCATACTTCATCCAAAGTATATCAACTTGGGTACCAAAATGTGGTAAATTTCACAAGGAACATTGGTTATGACATTTGTTTCGTCATTTGACCTTTCGTTTTTTTGCAATATGCAAATGAGCTAATTAGAGACAAAAATATGCATAATTAGCATGCCCTATTAAACATATATCCCGGTTATACAAATAATGGCTCGTACATCCTGTCTCCAGAAAATGTTAATTGTTAGTAATTAATCACAAATGTATCCTGGGTCCTATTAGCTGACTGATGTCAATATTCTTGTGACTCTTGTGACCTTGAACTAAGGTCAAAGTTCAAAGAGCATATTTTGGCCACAATTCTGCATTACCATGATTGTGTTTCTATGTGCATCTAATGGTTATTGTTGACACACATTGTAAAAAAAATTGCACTGAGTAAACTGGAAACATGTTTTTGCTTTTAGATAAGCTTCTTATATTGTTCACAACAAAGGATCTTCATAATCTTCTTCTTCTTCTTCTTCTTCTTCATCAATCCCAAAAGCATATCCGTCGTCATTGTGAGTACAGTTGTCATCATCTGCACCACACACACACACATCTCTGTGCAGTTCATATTCTGTGATCTGCAAGAGCAGTGAGAGCTGCATTTTGTTGTCGTACATCCACACTGACCGAGGTGAGTGATGGCATATGGGCAGGAAGTTGCTTTGTTGAGATGACCACCAGATGATCACCTTCCACTTTCCATCCAAAGTCTGTAGCAGGTAGGAGCTGTAGGTCAGGCACGTAATCTTGGTTCCACACCATTGCTTGGTAGTGGGCACGCGCGATAGCTTCTTCCAAAGCTCCTCGAGTAGGCGGCAACTTTTGAGCTTCTAATTGTTTCTTTGTGAACAATCTCCAGCGGAGGTCGCCAACATTGGTGATGGATGTCCCTGGCTCGTACAACTGACAAACAAACTCTTCTAGAGCTGCAATTGTTTCTGCTGATGGTCCATTACGATTAGCAAGAGATGCAAACAGAATATACAGTCACGTGAAAAAGTAAGTACACCCCATGTAAAGTTTTGATTTTTTCAACATATTTCAACATACAGCTATTTGATCTTCATTTCAACAATATTGATAGATAAAGGTGATATAATATAACAAATATCATGACAAATTTTCATTTTGTAGTCCATTGTATAATTTAAATAAACATAAATGCAAATTTCGCATCTGGGAAAAAGTAAGTACACCCCTACATTTATCACTACTTCAAATACCTAAAATTAGAATCAGGTGCACCAGCTCAGGTGCAAATGATTAGAACATCGTTAGAGAGGATCTTGGAGGAACCTGTCTTATTTAAACCTCAGACATTTAGTTTGGTTTGCTCTTTGTTGTTGAAGTGTGCGTCGTCACCATGCCTAGATCAAAAGTTCTCTCTGAGGCCTTCAGAAAGAAGGTTATAGATGCCTACAAGTCTGGAAAGGGATTTAAAAAGATGTCCAAACAATTTGAAATCAATCATTCGACTGTCCGGAAGATCATCTACAAGTGGAGAAGATTCCAAACAACTGCCAACTTGTTCGGGCCAGGCCGCCCCAGCAAGTTCAGCCTGAGAGCAAACCGCAAGATGCTGAAATAAGTCTCTAAGAACCCCAGAATGTCATCACGGGACCAACAGGTAGCTCTTGCCACTGTTGATGTCAAAGTGCACGAGTCTACCATGAGAAAGAGGCTGCACAAATTTAATCTACATTGGGAGGTGTGCCAGGAGGAAACATTTGCTGTCCAGAAAGAACATCAGGGCAAGTCTAAAGTTTGCCAATGAACATCGAGGCAAAGACCAGCACTTCTGGAACAATGTGCTCTGGACAGATGAGTCAAAGGGAGAGCTATTTGGCCATAATACAAGAAGACATGTTTGGCGAAAACCAAAGACAGCATTTGACCACAAGAACCTGATACCAACTGTAAAGCATGGTGGTGGAAATATTATGGTTTGGGGCAGCTTTGCTGCATCAGGGCCTGGGCAGCTCACCGTCATATAATCCACTACGAATTCTTCATTGTACCAGAGTGTGCTTGAGGATAATGTGAGGGCATCTGTCGGAAATTTGAAGCTCAACCGAAGGGTGGACCTTGCAACATGACAATGACTCTAAACATACCAGTAAATCCACCAAGGAATGGCTGAAAAGAAAGAAATGGACGGTTCTGGAATGGCCAAGTCCAAGCCCGGATCTAAATCCCATCGAGATGTTGTGGGGGGATTTGAAACGAGCTGTGCATGCAAGAAATCCCTCAAACATCGCACAGCTGAAAGAATTCTGCATGGAGGAGTGGGCAAAAAATTCTCCCAGTCGATGTCAAAGACTGG
The DNA here is from genome assembly GCF_964187855.1 of Myxine glutinosa. Taxonomy (NCBI): domain Eukaryota; kingdom Metazoa; phylum Chordata; class Myxini; order Myxiniformes; family Myxinidae; genus Myxine; species Myxine glutinosa. The sequence continues at coordinate 120,329,720 of NC_136268.1, forward strand.
TAGACAGTTGTAAGAAACGCCTACTTGAGGTTGTTTCTGCCAAAGTGGGCAATACCACCTATAAGAGCCAAGGGTGTACATACGTTTTTCACATGCAAAATTTGCATTTATGTTTATTTAAATTATACAATGGACTACAAAATGTAAATGTTTCATGATATTTGTTATATTATATCACCTTTATCCATCAATATTGTTGAAATGAAGATCAAATAGCTGTATGTTGAAATATGTTGAAAAAGTCAAAACTTTACATGGGGTGTACTTAGTTTTTCACGTGACTATATCTATCTATCTATATATATATATATATATATATATTGCATCTGTCAGTCTGGAACAACGCGTTTGAATTCCACGCATGTGCAGTTCCAGTTGGTGTTTTGTCGGTGTTTTGTCGGTTTGGGTTATTTCCTTCACGGTATTGCTTGTTTCTTTTATTTTGTTTTCTCCCCCTCACCTCACCTCCTGAGACAAAGAATTCTATATTGATTCTTTCTCTCCTCCCGGACACGTGCTTGTTCGCTCTCCTCCTCGTCCCGGATTGTGCCCCGCCCCCTGTATCTCGTTTTCTTCCGCCTCTGCTCCTTCTTTCTCAAATCCACGTTCTCGCTTGGAGACTTTTCCCGGATTGTTTTTTTCATCGTTCTGTTTGGATATTGTTGGAATATGTTTAAACCGCAGCCGTGATGCTGACGCCCCCCCCCCCCCCCCCCAGAATTTACATGTTTTAAACGTTTCCCAGTGTGTACCCTGGTCAGCTCTCCTCCTCGTCTCGGCTTGTGCCCCGCCCCCTGTATCTCGTTTTCTTCCGCCTCTGCTCCTTCTTTCTCAAATCCACGTTCTCGCTTGGAGACTTTTCCCGGATTTTTTTTTTCATCGTTCTGTTTGGATATTGTTGGAATATGTTTAAACCGCAGCCGTGATGCTGGCGCCCCCCCCCCCCCCCAGAATTTACATGTTTTAAACGTTTCCCAGTGTGTACCCTGGTCAGAATAGGTACACCGTATCCCTGCGTGTCATAAGAGACGACTAAGAGGGTTGGCGTCAGGAAGGGCATCCGGCCATAAAAACATTGCCTCAAAAAGAGAACCATGACAATCACAAGTACATATGGGCAGGGTGCAGCCCAAAGTGGAGATCGGTTTCTGAGGTTTGGGACATGGAATGTGGGGACAATGACAGGGAGATCAGGAGAAGTGGTGGAAGTATTGGTCAGAAGAAGAGTGGACATATGTTGTGTGCAAGAGACGAGATGGAAGGGAAGTGGTGTGAGAATGGTGCAGGGTAGGCAGGGACAGAAATACAAGTTTGTGTGGCAAGGGTGCCCGGAGGGCGTGAATGGTGTTGGTGTCCTGTTTTCTGAGGAGTTTGTAGACAGTGTGGTGAGTGTGACTAGAGTGAGTGATAGGTTGATGATGGTGAAAATGATGATTGGAAAGCTCTTGGTGAACGTCATCTCGGGATATGCTCCGCAGGTTGGTCGAAGCGATGAAGAGAAGGACAAGTTCTGGTGTGCGATAGAGAAGCTGATGGAAAACGTGAAAGATGAGGAAGTTGTTGTGGTGGGAGGAGACCTGAATGGACATGTGGGAAGGAGTATGGATGGTTTTGAGGGAGTTCATGGGGGTTACGGATATGGTGTGAGAAATGGAGAAGGTGAAAGGATTTTGGAGTTTGCTGATGGAGCTGATTTGTTGATTTGTAATACTCAGTTCCAGAAAGAGGAAAATAAGCTTGTTACATACACGTCAGGTGGGTCGACGACAACCGTTGACTACCTGATGGTGCGTCGGCGAGATAGGGGCACCTCCGGGACACAAAGGTGATTCCGGGGGAGGAGGCTGTTTCACAGCACCACTTGGTTGTCTGCGACATAAGGGTGAAAGGTGCGAGGAGAGCTCGGCGGGTGAAGTACCAACCGAGAATGAAGGTGTGGAGGTTGAAAGATGTGACAGTAAGGGAGGCATTAAAAGAGAGGCTGAGTAGGGTAGAGGATGATGTGGTTGAGCTTGAAAGTGGTTGGAAGTCAATGAAAGCTAGTCTGTTGGGAGCAGTTGGTGAGGTATGTGGATGGACAAAAGGACCACCGAGGCACTCGGAAACATGGTGGTGGGATGTTGAGGTTGGAAAGAGGATTGACGAGAAGAGGAAGAAGTTCAAAGAGTGGCAGAAGGCGAAGGGTACGGGAGCAGAAACAGCAGAGCATGAAAGTTATAAGGCAGCCAGGAAGGCTGCAAAGAAAGAGGTAGCAAAGGCGCAGGAGGCATGTAGGAAAATGTTCGGAGAACGCTTGGATTCGAAAGAGGGTCAGAAAGCAGTATTCAGGATTGCAAAGCACATAGCGAAAGAGAGGTGTGATGTGATGGGGGTGAGTTGCTTGAAGGATGAAGTGGGACAAATCGTTGTCGACCCAGATGGAATTAAAGGAAGATGGAAAAGATATATGGAAATGCTGTTGAATACAGAGAATGAATGGGATGGCAACATAGAGAGTAACCCAGTTTTAGGACCGGCAGAGAAGATAACTGAGAAGGAAGTTGAGGAAGCGATAAAAGCAATGAAGAGTGAAAAAGCGGGAGGGCCGACGGGAGTTGTGGGAGATATGTTGAAGGCAGCAGGAAGTTGGGGTGTGAAGAGAATGACAGATATCTGTAATCTGGTGGTGAAAGAAGGCCGCATTCCAGTGGCTTGGGAACTGAGTACCCTCGTCCCTCTATACAAGGGGAAAGGTGACCCTCTGGAGTGTGGCTCGTACCGAGCGATAAAGTTATTGGAGCATGGAATGAAGGTATTGGAAAGGGTGTTGGAGAGGAGGATAAGGAAGAAAGTGAAGATCGACGAAATGCAGTATGGATTTATGCCAGGAAGAGGAACGACAGATGCGCTTTTCATTGTGAGGCAGTTGCAGGAGAAGTACATGGATAAGAGGAAGAAGTTGTTTTTTGGGTTTGTTGATCTGGAGAAAGCATTCGATAGGGTTCCACGCAAAGTATTGACATGGGCATTGAGGAAGTTAGGAGTGGAGGAATGGTTGATCAGAGTAGTGATGGCAATGTACAAAAGAGCACGCACAGCTGTAAGGACGAAGGACGGGAACAGTGGTGAGTTTGAGGTGAAGGTGGGAGTGCATCAGGGGTCGGTACTAAGTCCACTACTATTTGTAGCTGTGATGGAGGTGCTGGCTCAGACCGTAAAGGAGGGTTTACCGTGGGAGTTGTTGTATGCAGATGATCTGGTGTTGATTGCGGAAAGTATGGATGGACTGAAGGAAAAGATGAACAAGTGGAAGGAATGTATGGAGACAAAAGGTCTGAAGGTGAATATCGGAAAGACAAAGGTGATAGCAAGTGGTAAAGCATGTGGTGAGGTGGAAAGAACTGGGAAGTGGCCATGTGCTGTGTGCAGGAAGGGTGTCGGAGTGAACTCCATTCAATGTACAATGTGTGCTGAGTGGGTTCATCAAAAATTTAGTGGTCTGAGAGGGTCATTAACCAGTGGTGGCAGCTACATTCAAATGTAAGGTGTGCACAGAGGGAGCTGCAGATGGAGGAAATGTTGAGTTGGATCTTGGAGACGGCGTGAAGCTGGAAGGTGTGAAAACATTTTGCTACCTCGGAGACATGCTGAATGGAGAAGGTGGATCAGACTCGGCAACGGTTGCTCGAGTGAGATGTGCATGGAAGAAGTTTCGGGAACTGAGTGGCGTGCTGATGAGGAGGAGAGTGTCGCTGAAGCTGAAGGGAAAGGTGTATGCTGCATGTGTGAGAAGTGTTATGATTTATGGGAGCGAGACATGGGTAATGAACGTAGAGCAGCAACGAAGGCTGGAAAGGGTGGAAATGCGAATGGTTCGATGGATGTGCGGAGTATCGTTGAGAGAGAGGAAGACAAATGATGAATTGCGAAAGATGATGTGAATATTGCCTGTGATTGATGCTGTGAAGAGGAACAGGTTGAGATGGTTTGGTCATGTATTGAGGAAGGATGAAAGTGACTGGTTGAGAAGAGTGATGGAAGTTAATGTAGAAGGAAGTAGACGACGGGGAAGACCGAGAAAGACTTGGCTAAAGATGGTGGAAGAAGAAATGCGGGCAAGGGGGTTAACAAGGAGAGATGCAGAAAATAGGGCAAAATGGAGAAGATTGTCATGGTGACCGCAAGGCTAACCCCCGCTCTAGCAGGGAACATGGCCTTAAAATGCATGTTGTTGTTGTTGTTGTATATATATATATATATATATATATATATATATGTATATATATATATATATATATATATATATATATATATATATATATTGTTGCGGTTTTAGAACCCACACTTTTGAAAATAATAATCACTTGTAAATATGACAGTAAAGGTTAAAGGTTGCACCCCTAGTTAGTCCACAAGCAACACGTAGGCCACCATAGGAACTCAGTTATTTCCTTATTATGTGTTTTAGATAAGGTCGTGTTTCCAATAGTTCAATCTACGTTGCATCAATCAAATATGGAGTCGGCCCTTTTGTTCATTTTGCGACCTCTCTTCAAATTCTGTTACGCGCCTTGGTTCGCGTTCGCTCAGGCGCCGCCATTGACCATGCGGTCGGCTCGAGGAAGAAGCGGGCGGAACGCCAAGGACAAGGTGTGGCCTGTCAACTAGCCGTCAATGGCATGGCCAACCGAGTGATGGTAAGCCCCCACCAGCCAACCAGGGCTGATGAAATATCACTGGCGGGCGTGGCTTGATGAAGCATGGAGTGATGTTGAAGCGCGATATATAAGCCCGAGCGCAAAGCCCTTTGACGGACTCTTTGGGAAAGGCGCTTTATGAACTTACAGATAGGGCGGCGCGCTTGTTTCAAAGGACTACGCGGAGACGGCTGGTTGTAAAGGACTTGTTGGAGGCGCGCCTATTGTGAGGAACTGCTTTTGATACGGAGAAGGGGAGCGCCGACCGGCGAGATCCGTAACAATTGGTGTCAACAAATTTGGTCAAAATTTCGAGCGGCCAAAATTTAGTGTTAAAAACCAAATTAAATCGTGCCATGGATAGTCAAGGCAATCGGATGCCGGTGGAGGAAAATGAGGGGGTAGAAGAGGAGTTAGAGTCGACCCAGGACCCCAGGGAAGAAGTGGGAGAGATGGAGGAGGAAAATAATGAAGGTGCGGTCGTGGGGGTTGCAGGCGCACAAAATGGCGGCACCTCGCACATGGCCGCGGCAGCCGAGCCCGAGATGCCAGAGTACATGCGAGTCTTTATGATTCAAATGATGGCAAAGTTGGATGCCCAAAGTGATAAATCCACCTGGGAGCGAAGAGAAATGGGTGGCCAGATGAAAGACGGGTTAAACAATTTGAGAAATGATATGGGAAGCCAAATTGGGGGGTTGAGTAAGGAGATGGGAGAAATGAGGGCCAATAGTGAGCAATTGGGAAGCCAAATTGGGGGGCTAGAAAGCAAATTGGGAGGATTCGGAAGCAAATTAGCGGGCATGTTGAAGGACGTGAGTAGCCACATGAATGAAGGGATAATGGGGTTGGAATACAGAATGGCCACCAGGGAGAATTTAATGGAAGGAGTGAAGAATGGGTTAACACGGTTTGAAAACAGAATGGGTGGCCACATAGAAAAATATGGGAGAGACATTGACCGCAGATCGGGGGAAAAGGTTGCGGGGGTACACGACGAGGTAACGTGGCGAGAGGAGCGTGGGTTGAGCGAGGTTGAGCGAGGCACAGCCGGGTGGACCGGGATAAAAATCGCGACCCGGGGTATAGAGAAGCCGACGACTGTCGAATTAAAAGATTTTGTTTTGTTGGCGCCAGCGGTCGTCGAGCTGAATGAAGAAAATGGAATAATTATAATGGAAATTGGGATTGGAGAGACGGCAGAGGTAGAGCATGAATTGGAGGGAGCAATGGAATGTCCTCAAAGTCTGAACTCACATCCTGATGTCGTACTTGCTAATCCTTATAAAAATTTGCAGGTGCGTGTGGAGAAGAGGATCCCGAAGGTAAGCCGGGCTGTATATGGTGCTAAAAGATTTGGCGCACAAGTGTTTGGCACGAAAGGATTCTTCGCGCGCTTGGGATCCAGGCATAACCCGGGCGCTCGTAGAAGGTCCGTGGTGCGCTGTGTGAGTGGAAATGGTGCGCGTGAGTGAATGGCGCCGGAGCGCGAGTGCATTACAGAGAGTGAGAATGAATGCACGACAGAGTCTGAAAGTGAGGGAGAATGCACAGAGGAGTGTATGTGTGAGGGTGAGAGTGATACAGAGTGTGAGTTGGTTGTGGAGCGTGTGCGGGAGAGCACACCAGAGCACGTGATTGGGTGTGCGATTGGGGATTGCACACCTGTGGGTAGGTGTGCACTTAGTGGGTGTGCAACAGAGTGCGCACCCGTGAGTGGTACGGAGTACATACCAGGAGGGTGTGTGCAAGAAGGTGCGCAAGAGAGGTCTGCAACAGAGGAGTGTGTGATGATGGGGTGTGCGAGAGAAGAGAGTGCACGGAGAGAGAGAGTGCGGTAAAAGAGTGCACGGAATGTGTGCGTTGTATGAGAGGCATTGGAGCGCCAAGATGTATGAGTGTAGAATGGAACGCGTGGTGTGAGAATGCAATCCGAGCATCGACGCTAACCGGGACAGCGTTCAGGCCGACGTTTAGCTGACGTGAGCTCTCGGGGCGTGGTGCTCTTTGTGTGCTGCGGGGGCCGGCGGGGATCAGTGCCGCGTCGCTCCTGCACGGAGCGCCATGCACGATTCGGGCTGGGCCCCGCCCTACACGGTCGGTGCCACGCTTTGCCAGGCAAAGCAATCGGCCCGGTTTGAGGGGAAGGAGAAGGGTTCGGAGCAGCGCCCCCTTGTGGTGGCGGCGCTCCGGCCGGGGAAGGCTGGGCCATCACGCCTGGGAGCGCAAGGCCTTGCGCCAGGATGGTGCCTGGAGTCTTGGACTGACAAAACCTCCTCCTCTGAATCCGAATGCTGGATGGACCCAACCTGCAGGAGACCGACCACCGTATGCATTGCTCGGTTTTTCGAAGCCGAGCAGTAAAAATGTATTTCCCGCACGAGAGGCTCATAGTTCAGGGAACAGATAGTGGTAGTGATGTCGATAGTGATGTAGAGGGATGGTGACTCGACCATCCCTCACATCCATTGGGCAGAGGAGCTGTAGGTTTATGGGGATTGGCAGTACCAAACTAGCCCGGGAGGGTTAGGATAATGTATAGGGACCTATAAATGATGATAGGTGACCAAGAGTTAAGTAGTGACTTTGTACAAGTAGTGGGGACATAGCGTAGAGTAGTTGGATGATAACGATGTGGGATGTGCATAGTATAAGGGATGATGGGGAGCACGAGTATTAGAAGGGAGTAGATAGCTTAAATGATGCGGTGTGTATGAGCATGATGTTTCGCATGAAATAAGGATTTGGAATGGAAGTTCCTGGTAGTGCTGAGAAAATGAGGCAATGCTCGAGGGAGATGTGTGTGTGTGTTGAGTGATTCACCTGCATGATGTGCAGGTGAAGTACAGGTGTGTGGAATGAATGGTTTGGAGTGAGTAGTGTGGAATACGTGGAGTGGAGTGTATGGTGCGAAGGAGTGGATGGGGGAAGGATGGACCCCATCACGAATACCCGGGAGGGTAGCTTAAAAGTAGGTAGAGGGAGTAGGTAAATTGTGGTTGGAGATTGACATCTGTGGTGCGGGTAGTAGGAAGAAGTGTTTTGTTGGGTGCATGGGTGTATGAAATGGCTGGGCGTGTGGCCTGTTAGTGAGTATGGTTAAATGGGCACTCCACCACTGGTAGTCTGTCGGCCAGGTGAGATCGCAGGTAGGCTCTGGGAGCCAAGTAGAGTTCAGTGGGGCCCGTGGATCCCGAGAGAGGACCCGGGTAGCCCGATGCCAGAGGGGGGCATTAGTGGGGTAAGGGAGCCAGAGGGCCTTCCCCAGGTTAGGGTGAGGAGCTAGATAAGCTTGGGTGGCAACTGCAGTGGCGGAGGTGTGCGGGTGAGCGGACCTGCTGGTGAGCCACACGACCCAGCCCTGAAATTGTGCGAGGGCACAGGTTGAAGAATCGGGGGAGTGAGACCCCAAATTGGTGAGCGCCACAGTATGTTCAATGGGAATTGGTTTCTAGAGCCGCATAGTGTAATGATGGCCAATGGATTTGCAGGGCAAGACCCCAGGTAGAGTAAAAGTGTTAATGTCATTTAGAAGATAGATAGGAGAAAATCTCTTCGCACCATCCGCATCCACTCACCTAGGTGATGAAACTCCACACCACATTTTTTGCAAATGTTTGGAGAATGTAAGACGCATCATGACGGAGTGTGACATTGTGTTGAAATTCCATCTCTTCCTCCTTAGGAGGGATTGATGATGAATTTGGTTTAGAGGGGTTGGGAAAGACAGGATGCGACGAATTTGTAAATTGTGTAAATACGGGTAAGGGCAAGGGTAGGGTAGGTGACATGGGAGGTGACGAACGGTTAGGGACGAGCTTTCTCGGCTCGCTCTCCCGCGCCCTTCATGTTGCATTGCTTTGATTTGATGTGTACCCTTGTGCCCCTGCCTGCTTATCTACTTGTCCTTCCTTCCCCAATCATGGACCCTTGTTCTTTTGTGCCCGAGGGAAGTGTGCAGGTGCCACAGTTGTGCGCCCACACCGTTGCTGCCTCCTGCCTGCAGTGATGCACCATATGGACCACATGTTCTGTGGCCTAGCACCACATATGGACCACACGTTCTGTGGCCTAGCACCACCTTATGGACCACACATTATGTGGCCTGGCATCTCTGCTGGGACCAACCATTGTTGCCAGCGGTATCTGGTTGTGGACCACTGTTTTTAAGTGGCCTCCATGCCATGCAGGTGGACCACCGGAGTTGGCCCTGCTGGCCAAATCAATAATAAAAAGTGGACGCGGTTTGTGCCCTTTCTTAGTAAAATTAACATCAAGCAAGAAGATCAAGACAACCAGAAACAGCGGCCCAGCAGAGCAGAGAAGCAGAAGACATCATTGCTTATTTTTAAAATGTTTGTTTTGTGCATTTTGGTGATGGTGCTTTTATGGTGCTTTTTGGTGCTTTTGGTGCATTTTTTAATTATTATTGGTGCATATTGGTACATATGGTATGGTGTATCGGTGCAGTGCATGGCAGTGGTATTTTTCCTCTTTTCAAAAGATCTTTGCTCTTCCCACAAAAGACAGGTCCTGGATGACAGTGTAAATAATTAGTGTTTTTGTAAATAATGCTCCCCACCGGCTTGATGTGTAGTTTGAGAATAATTCCGTAATTCGGTTAATTGTGGGCGTGAGTCAGTTAGATAGGATGCAACGCAACAGGCGGGACATATTTAGTGTTAAAACTGTCGCACTCAGGGTGAGGTTAAAAGTAGAGGGTAACCTCACCTAAGTGTCACATTAAGTTAAAAGATAGTTCCCTTGTGTTTCGGCTCGGGAGGAGCCTGGAAAAAGGGAGGGTGCAGTGTTGCGGTTTTAGAACCCACACTTTTGTAAATAATAATCACTTGTTCATATGACAATAAAGGTTAAAGGTTCCACCCCTAGTTAGTCCACAAGCAACACGTAGGCCACCATAGGAACTCAGTTATTTCCTTATTATGTGTTTTAGATAAGGCCGTGTTTCCAATCGTTGAATCTGCGTTGCATCAATCAAATAAGGAGTCGGCCCTTTTGTTCATTTTGCGACCTCTCTCCAAATTCTGTTTTGCGCCTTGGTTAGCATTCGCTCAGGCACCGCCATTGACCATGCGGTTGGCTCGAGGAAGAAGGGGGCGGAATGCCAAGGACAAGGTGTGGCCTGTCAACTAGCTGTCAATGTCGTGGCCGGTAAGCCCCTACCAGCCAACCAGGGCTGATGAAATATCACTGGTGGGCGTGGCTTGATGAAGCATGGAGTGATCTTGAAGCGCGATATATAAGCGCGAGCGCAAAGCCCTTTGACAGACTCGTTGGGAAAGGCGCTTTATGAACTTATTAATCGGGAGGCGCGCTTGTTTCAAAGGACTGCGCGGAGATGGCTGGTTGTAAAGGACTTGTTGGAGGCACGCCTATTGTGAGGAACTGCTTTTGATACGGAGCGCACATTGGAAAAGGGGGGACTCACTCGCTGGCGCTGAATGAGAATTGGAGAGAGAGAGGGAGCGTTTAGCACGACCGTCCATCTGTGACGTACGCTAAAGGACACTAGGCTCCCCCCCCCCCCCCCCGCCATATCTAAGGTCCGCTCGCGTCGAACGATACGTACGAGGTTGCCTGCCGGGTTTTCACCCACGGAACCGGAGCCTCACCTGGAGCCTGGACCCCTTCGCCGGGACCAACTACCTGGACCTTCCACCCTACCAGCTGAAATCCCATGTGAGTGTGTATGTTTGTCCGGGGTTGTAAGTTAAGACTGTGTAGTTAAGCCTGCCCGGTGTCCTGCTTCTTCTTCTTGTACATTCTTTCCTTTCCTCTTCTTTTTGGTTGTAAATAAATCACCTTGTTCTTTCTTGGTTTTTCCCTAATCCGATCGCATCCGTCCTTTCTTTCAATTGAGTACCTGTGCCACGATTTCGGAACCGCTCAGAATCGGGTTAGTAATTGTTAACGGCCCGGATCGCGGACTGCTAACCGCTCGGCATTTACCATCACATCCGTGGTTCGAGCAGGAGTTATTTCCCTGCTTTACGGTCATGTTAGTACGTAGGTATTTGGGAATAGCTAATACCGACCAGAAGGAGCGTTATAACTTCTAAGGACTTGGGTCGGTCAGTCACGGACAAGGGGATTAACCCCCCCCCCTTGATAAGGGGAGCGCCGACCGCCGAGATCCGTAACAATATATATATATATATATATATATATATATATATATATATATATATATATATATATATATATATATATATATATATATATATATATATATATGATATAGATATATTTGTTTTTGAAGAAAACAATGAAAATCAGAACTAACAAAATCCAAAGAAAAATTCAGAAATGACAGCATTAAATAATTTGTTTAACACCATGTCAGCAAAAATATTGACCAAGTGAGTACCAATGTCAAATAAAGAGTCCTGCGGAGTGCTGCACAGTGCACGTTTGATGTGTGTAAGCCACATACGGTGCTTAGCTGCACCATGTGTTAAGCTGTCCCTATAGCAGTGACAGAGCTAGAGATGGCATCTAATGGATGGCTCAGGTCCACATTGCATTTCCACTCTCGCCTCTGGAACCTTTGTAGCTCAAAAACGTGCCGATGGCTTTGAAAAGAGAAAAAGGTCAGCATACCTGCCATGCATATTTAATCAGCCATCGTGATTAAAATTGAGCCTCACGTGCCCATGTCAAGAGCCCCCTTCTTAATCCAAAGCAAAATTGCAAAGACCCACTGGCACCATTTGGTACACTGCATATTCTTCGCACAAAATCACACCAGGCATAGGAACATTATCACCTTAGCCAGCATGGTGAATGGTCTCCTGATGCTGCCAAATATAGCATATGTTACCACTGTATAGGCAATACACACTCAAATGTTTGCATTGACCTGCTTTACAAATGTCATCATTCATGTAAAAGTGAACTTTATTCCTCATTCGCGTGCGTCCGCAAAGACCTAATGCCCTAATTTTGCAGGTGGCCTATATAGAATCTCCTCAAGGATATGGGCAGAATGACACATGCAGGTGAACAAATTGCACACAAGTTGAATGAAACATACTAACAACAGGTCAGGTCAGGTATGGGAGCATGCGCTGGAGCAGCGGGTCGCCGCATTCACTTTCCGATGGTACTCCAGGGGCCATCTGGCCATCCCCCAGGCTTATGCCTGACCCATCCCTATCTCCTTGATATGTTGATCAACATGCTGCACCCACAAGGCACGCGGTCGGCCCGTTGGCCTCCTCCACTCACGAGGCTCCCTTGCTGAGAGTATCTGGTGAGCTGGATCAGCGTCCTGAAAATGAGCCACATGTCCATACAGCCGCAGCTGACGCTCACGGACCATACAGGAAACAAATCTCATCTGAGTCTCTCTCAGCAACCACTCGTTGGACACAAAGTCCGACCAGCGATAGCCAAGGATTACCTGAAGAGACTTGGTTCCAATGGAGTTAAGTCTCATTCTCTGGCCCTTGCTAATGGTCCAAGTCTCGCATCTGTAGAGCAAGACTGGAAGCACCAAGGACACAAAGACCGACTTCCTCCTCCTGCATAAATACCGACAGCGCCGCACCCCATGATCCAGTGAATCCATGACTCCCCAGGCCCGACCCAGATGTCCATCAACCTCTGCCTCACAACATGCAGACACATGAATAACACTGCCAACGTAAGTGAATCTCTTCGTGACCTCAACATCTTTACCACAAACAGGCACAGACAAGACAGCAGCATCCAATATGTCATTGAAAGCCTGGGTCTTGGTTTTGACCAAGGAAATCCGTAATCCCAGCGGCTCCACCTCCTCATTCAGTGCCTGGAGGGCCCCTGTAAGAATATCCAGCGTCTCCGCAAAGATGACTGCATCATCTAGTCAGGTTCACTATGTTTTTTCGTTCAAAATCATGGTAGATTAGCAAACCTATACATTTTTGGAAACGTTATTACATGGAAAATCTGAAAATCAATGTTTACATTTGCCAATTCCGACCAATTCGACCAATTCGACCAATCGACCAATCCCATTCGACCAATTCGACCATTCGACCATTCGACCAATCGCTTCGATCGACCATTCGACCATTCGACCAATTCGATCGATTCGATTCGATTCGATTCATCGAATTCGATTCGATCGACCATTCGACCAATTCTATTTGCCAATCAATTTGACCGACCTTTGCTTGTGTGGAACGGACTGTGAAAACGATGCGGACTATATTGTCGGATACGACACACAGGACAGTGATGACGAACTCTAAATGGCATATTCTGTAATCGTGTATATTTTGCCATTGACTGCCTGTGTAGATGTGAAGTTATACTGACTGCATGTGTATATATGATTTTGCTGACTGCCTGTGTATGTTTGGTGATATGAATTATTGTGACACATTTTGATGTTATTAACTGCCTGTACAAAATGATAACATGTTTTTTTTTTGTTTTTTTTTTGTATACTGAATCGAGGCTCGTGAAAGAGCTAACATTTATTTCACAAACAAATCAACCAGACAAACAAAATATACAAAAGAGGGAGCGGAAGCCAAGATGGGGAGAGAAGGGGAAGCACACAACCACAACATTTGAGAGCAGGGAGAAGTGTGGGAGGGAGAGGGCTTGGGGGCAGGAGGCGTGGGAAGGGAAGGGAAGATGGAAAGACCACCAACCTGCCTGTGGTGAGTGAGTGAAAGGCCCTTGGAGTTAGCTTCATCGCGGGAGATTCCAATGATTCTGAACGCTTTGGTTTCAACAGCGTGAAGACGGGATAGGTGTGAGGCAGGAGCACCAGACGAGAGGGGAGAGCAGTATTCCATAGAGCTGCGGATGAAAGCCTTGTATGTGGTGAGGAGCTCAGGTGTGTCAAGGAAGGACTTCACACGACGGAGGATGCCCAGTCGGCGACTGGCTTTGGAGTCCAGATTTGAAATGTGGATTTCCCAGGAAAGATCATGGCAAATAGTGAGACCCAAAAGCTTGAGTGACAGAACTTCTTGGAGAGGATTATTCAGAAAGTGGATGGGAGGGTTTTCCAGTCGGTCTTTTCGGAGAGACATCGTAAGAGTGTGAGATTTATCAGGATTGAAAGACATGTTCCATTTGTTTGCCCAGTCTGTGATTTTGTCCAGGTCTGCAGAGAGTGAGGAGGCTGCAGTCTGCCGATCTGAGGGATGAGGAATGGAGCGACAGAGAGTAGAGTCGTCAGCAAAGAGATAGAGAGGATTTTCAAGAGAGTCAGAGAGATCATTGATGAAGACCAGGAAAAGCACAGGGCCCAGAACACTACCTTGGGGAACTCCAGCCTGAACAGGAAGAGGAGATGAGAGAAACCCATTCAGGGCCACACGTTGACTACGACCAGAGAGGAAGTCCGCCAGCCATGCGTGGAGATTTCCATGGATACCAAAGGAGGAGAGTTTGGTGAGCAGAGCAGGGTGCCAGACCGTATCGAAGGCACGTGAAATGTCAAGGGAGACAGCTCTAATTTCCTGTTTGGCGTTGAGGACCTCCATCCATTGTTGAGAAAGCAGAAGCAGCATGTCCAGAGTAGAGTGACCAGGTCTGAAACCAAATTGATGATCAGAGATCAAGCCATTGGAGAAGAGGAAAGATTTCATATCTGAAGCAATGATGGATTCCATGACTTTGCTGATAATTGGGAGAAGGCTGATTGGCCTGTAGTTGCTGGGATCTGTTTTTGCACCTTTTTTGTGCAAAGCGGTGATGTTGGTTGATTTCCAAGCAGATGGCAGATGACCTTGAGCAAAGGAGAGGGTGAAGAGAACAGAAAGAGGGAGTGAAAGAGCGGAAGTACATGATTTTAGGACCCGTGGGCTGATGCCGTCAGGACCAGTTGCAGAATCAGAGTCGAGGGTTGACAGAAACTTTTCCACCTTGTCAGGAGGAAAGGACACAGAGTCCAGGAGCAGCTGGGTACGACTGGGTATGGTGGGTACAGAGAGGGATGGGTTTGCGACACAAGATTTAGAGGCAAACACAGAGTTGAGGCATTCAGCTTTTTCACGTGCGGAGTCAGCCGTTAAGCCATTTGAGGTGAGGGAGGGGATGGAGGGGGAACAAACACCAGAAACAGATTTGACCAGACGCCACCAGGATTTGGAAGAGGGAGACAGACAAGAGAGTTCGGTCTTGAGAACGGTGAGATATTGTTTCCTGGCTCTCCTGAGGGTGGACACACACTTGTTTCGGGCTTTGTGGAAGGAAATGAGATTTCCTTCCGTTGGATTTGCTTTCCAGGAGACGAAAGCAAGTTGTTTCAGGGCAACAGCCTCACCACAAGATTCCGTGTACCATGGACGGGAGGAAGGGTATGACAACTGAAGACGAGATGGGATAAATCTGTGCATGAGAGAGAGCAATTTACTTTGAAAGAATTCCCAGGATGAGTTGATGTCAGAGGCGGTAGAGATGGGAGACCAGTCCAGATGATTGATGGCTGCTTGAAGACCGTGCCAGTTGGCCTGAGTGAAATGCCAGACTCGTCGACGCTGAGGAGGCTCTCTGAGAATGGTCAGAGAGATGTCCACTTTGACAAGCACATGATCAGATGAGCCGATTGGAGCAGAAGAAGAACAGCAGACATTTTCAGGGAAGTTTGTCACAACCAAATCCAGAAGAGAAGATGCTCCGTTGACTGAGATCCGGGTCGGGAAATTGACAGATTGTGTCAGTCCCAGTGAGTCGCAGAAGTCCTTTGCTGAAGAGCCGTGGCTGGTGAGAGAGGTACCCACACCCAGCCAACTGGCATGGTGACAATTGAAATCACCACATATGAGGAAGAGAGAGTTGGGATGGGTAGATAGAAGTTGGTCCATATTATCAGACAGCGAGATGTAGATGGAGTCATCGCTGTTTGGTGGACGGTACAACACACATATGAACAAAAGGTGGGAGCGAAGGGGAAGCCGTAGCCAAAGGTATTCCTGGGGGTGAGGTGGAGAGAGGGCAGTGGAGGGCGAGTGAGGAAGAGAGTTTTTTATAAAGATAGCAACCCCACCTCCAGGACGAGGCTCAGGTCTATCATACCGGAGGAGGGAGTAACCTGGGAGAGATACCAAGGCATCAGAGACATCATGAAGGAGGAAAGTTTCTGTTGAGCAGATCACATCTGGTTTGTCAGAAGCAACCTGTATGGAGAGATCAGTCAAGTTTGAGCGGAGGCCCCGGATGTTTGAGGTCCATACCGTTAATGAAGAGGAAGAGGGAGCATCGGGTCCAGAACAGGGGGGGGAGGGGTAGGGTAAGATGTGGAAGAGGAGGAAGAGGTAGGGAGAGCTGTTGAAGGTGTGTCAGAGATTTCAGAATAGCTTGGAGAAAGGGAAGAATGGGGTGGACAAAAGGTTTGATGGAGATTGGGTGAGGCACAGTGAGGTGTTATTTGAGGAGGGGGAAGAGCGAGGCAGAAGGTTGGGGGAGATGAAGGTGAAAGTTGGAAGGGGGAAGAAGCAGGGAGGATGCTTTGAGGAGGGGTGAGAGGGGAGTCTAGGAGGGGAGGAGCGAGGGAGAGTCTCGGAGGGGAGGGGTGTGGGGGGAGTTTAGGAGGGAGGGGAGGGAAGGGGCAAGGGGGAAGATTTGAAAGAGATGGGTGATGTGGAAGATTTGGAGGGGAGGGGCAAGGGGGAATATTTGAAAGAGATGGGTGATGGGGAAGATTTGGAGGGGAGGGGCAAGGGGTGGATTTGGAGGGGAGGGGTGATGGGCAAGTTTTGAAGGGGAGGGATGATGGGGAAGTTTTTGAGGGAAGGGGTGATGGGGAAGATTTGGAGGGGAGGGGTGAGATTGGATTTTAGAAAGTGTACGATTCATGGGAAACGAACATTTTTTGCAAAATGAGTTTGAGACCTTCGAGTCAAAAATACGTTTGAGGAATGTATTTGATTATGCAACTTATCGCGAATATAAAGACAGTATTTTGCAATTCAAAACCTTTGATTCGTGTCTTACCATTCCCCATAGCACTAATTTGATACTTTCATTGGATTCCTTGTCCCTGAAAATATAGGTTTAGTATATTTTAAAAAGTTTTTAGGGTAATTAGAGGCAGAAATAGAACAAAATATGTATTTTACAGTGGCCATTTTGAAAATCCAAAATGGCCGCCATACAGGTATCTCTCCAAATGTAAACATTGATTTTTAGTTTCCTTATGTTATAACCTTTCCAAAAATGTATAGGTTTGCTAATCTACCATGATTTTGAACGAAATATAATTTATTGACAGAGTGAACCTGACTAATCTGCGAAATCAAGGTCAGAGATCTTGACTAACAACAGGAAGGAGAAAAGCTGGGATGAAACATGAAAGGAACAAAGCAACCGAAAACAAACAAATGAAAAGAGGTGAGGGAGAGATGGGACGGGATCACAATACCTGGAAAAAGGGAGTGCTTTGGAATGGGGTAATTTGGGGTGGAATATATCATGAGTATGGATGTAGGGTGACATGAGGTAGTGGTGAACAACTGTCTTGAAACCCTGGAGGAAAGAATGTGACTGAATAGACAGGGGAAGTTGGGGAATAAATAAGTGGAGGTAAGCAGTGAGCCTGGATTTTAGCAGTCGAGAAGACGTTTACTGTCGGACCGGACGATGTGCGCTCTATGGAAACCTTGCAGGGACAAAGCCAAAGCGAGGGCAGATAGTGCAAGACCAAAAATGATGCAGGGAACTGCCGAGCCAGTATATAGTCATGGGAGAAGGCAATTTGTTAACCAGTCTGCAATGTGAGAGTAACAGGCCGACATACTCAACTTTGGCGTAGGAGATCCCAATTATTAGCCACCGTTGGGCTTAGTCCGAAATAGGGGCTTATGGACTTGGTCTCGTCCGTCCATCCATGTGTCTGTGCATCCACAACCATATCTCGGAGATATATGGACCGATGTTGTTCATACTGGGCAAAAACACAAAACATGTTAATGTACATATGCACATAATTTTGTTTCATGATGCGATCAAAGATGGCTGACTGACGGCCATTTTAGTTGTAAAAACCCCGATATTGAACATATCCTCAACCATTTCTCAGACATGCATTTATCCATGTTGTTCAAACTTGCCACACATAATGAATTATGGCTTACATATTGCCATGTCCACCCTGTAGTGGAGACCTCAGGGTGACAGATGGCCAAAACGAGCTTTAACTCCGAGGCGTATACCCAAAAATATGGTGGTGTTATCTCTTTGGCACGAGTGGGGGAGGGATACCGAGGTCCTTACCTGCACGGACGGACGCGACAGGGGTTTATCCGAACCCAAAAACAAATAAACGTACAAGACAGGCATGACAAAGAAATGCAATAAATAATGGGTTTAATGAAAATAATGCAGGCAATAAAAATTAATGCACTGTAAACTAGAATTTCTATATGAGGGAACCTCTATACGGAGTCATATACAGATATAGGGAGAAATAAAATAAAAGAGAATGGTGTGTTGAGGTGGCCGATACTCAGCCTGCTCCAATGAGGACACGCGCGGATGGTCCCCGAGTCTCCACGAGGGAGCGCACAAGATGACGCGAATCTCCACACGGCACCCTGAGCCGTGAATCGGCGGCAACCCGTCCTCCTCCTCCGGTGGTTCCACGCCCCACAAAGCTCCGCAAAGCTCCCCTCGCGATACCGACTCTATCCCGAACCGCTCTTGCCCAGCCTTTTCTTTCACAAGCGCATCCGAGCACACATGAGCCAGGAAAATGCAACCACCAGAAGGAGAGCAATATGTGACTGTCCACCACGCAGCCAGCACCAGAGAGAGAGAGAGATAGAGAAAATGGCGGGATGTTCATTTTTTTTTTCCTCTGTTCTCGAAGGTTCCCTCTGACGTCACGCTCACTCCAATCACCACGCATGATTTAATCACCCCATCGCACCTCAACCAATCCTCATTTGGGGCGTGACCTCACGGCCATTCTTGACGCCCATCGAGAATGTTCGGCTGGGCGTGGTCATAATCTCTGGGTACTGTCGGTGATTATGGTGGTTGTAATTATGTGCCGATTGCATGGCTGGCCGAGTGAGTGTTTTAAGAATAAAGGGAAAAATCACAAGGACAATTACACACTGGGGATTATTCTTAAGCCCTACTTAATTAGCATAGCTCCACCACTAGTATGGAGACACACAAACGCTTACACGGACAGTCGGCCTAATGGGTTCCCTACTTAATTACATGAAAGTTCTTCTTCTGCTTTGCGATATTCTGGGCACTCTAATCTATACAATTCTACCTGGACTAAGGTATTTCATTACCTACCCCCACGCATGTAACAATATGCATGTCTTTTTTTGAGATCAGATCCAAGATGGCTGACTGGCGGCCATTTCGTTACGAGAATGGTTATATTGAGTGATCGGGCCTGAAAAAAAGTTGTGGATGGATTATGACAAAACTTGGTGAGAGAGTTGGGTAGTTGACAAGAAAAAGCTGATTCGATTTTAGTTAAAGTCCAGATGCAGATCTGGCTTATCCATGGGATACAAAACGTAAACTGTTCAGCCTGGTGGAGGTATGTCCTCTAAGGAGTGCCATTCTAGTTCTATCATGGTTTGCAGAGAGGGAAGAGGCTGCTGCCTGCCTGCCTGAAGGATGAGAAATGATATGGTAGAGGGTACAATCATCAGCAAAGAGATACACAGTAATTTTCCATGGATAATAAAGATCATTGATGAAGATGTGGACTGGGCACAAAAACTGCCTTGACAAGTAGAGGAGATGAAAGGATCCCGTTAAGAGCGACACGCTGACTACGGGAGTGGAGGTAGTCAGTGTTTCTTGAGAGGAAGTGGGCTTGGATGCCATAAACAGAGAGCTTGGAGATCAAGGTGGTGTGCCAGATAATATGAAATGCTCGAGATATGTCCAGAGAGGAGCCCCTTATCTCATGTGTGAGATTGAGGGCTTCCATCCATTGTTGGGAGGAGAAGCAGCATGTCCAGTGTAGAATGACCGGGTTTGAACTGGAATTGATTTTCTGAGATCAGGCCATTGGAGAAAAGGAAGGATTTCACATCAACTACAATGACAGATTTCCATGAACTTTCTTATAATTGGAAACAGGCTAATAGGCATGTAGTTAAGGGATCCATTTTTCCACCATGTTCGCCTATTGCAGTGATGTTGGCGAGCTTCCAGGCAGACAGGAACTGACACAGAGAGAGAATGGTCGAGTGAACAGAGCCGAAAGAGGATGAGCAAGAGCAGTAGAGATAGTTTTTAGGATACATGCACTGATGTCTTCTGGGACTGCCGTAAAATCGGCATCCATGTTTGCCAGAAATCTGTCCACCTTCTCAAGTGAGAAAGATGCATTGTCCAGGAGCAGATGCGTATTAGAGGGTAGGGTTGGTGTAAGGACCGAGGGGTTTGGTATAAAATATTTGGAAGCAAACACAGAAAAAACAAAAATTCAGGTCTAAAGTAGAGCTTTATGATTGGCATCAATACTTACATTCTTTCTTTGAGAAGAAAGTACCAATACAAAAAAATATCGTGGTATATTTGGTTTGTATCATGGTACAAATATTTTGGATAATCAATACCAACCAGTCAGCCAGTTAGCCATCTGTCAGCATCATATTCTGTCACACAGAGCGAGCTCACTTGCTCCTTCTAGAAGGGATGGCTTCCTATTAATTTCTATTTAAACCTCTCATTAGCATATCAAAACGCTGACACACTGGGCTGGCTGCCTCTGCCATGGCTGTCAGCTGGGAGCCCACTTTGCAAGATGCACCCGAGCTCCATGAGGCAGTGAGCACAGGGTGCCAAATTCGATGATTTTTGACTGGCAGCACCAAGTTTTTTGGGATTTCATTGTGGCGATAGATCTATGAAGCTAAAGCAAACACATTGCCATCCTGCTCTCAGCAAGAGTGTATAATGTTTCAGAGAAGACATAGCAAGTATTTTTGTTTGGAGCAAGTAACAAAGGAAAAACCTGGCAACAGGGAGGAGGGATGGCAGTGGGGGTGAGGTGTGTAGCAACGTTGTCGGAATCTAAAAGGTTGATCCAATGCAATATAAACACTTTACCTTCTCTCTTTGAGTGCCGACAGAAGCACGAATCATGGCAAGGTACTAGAAAATGTTATTTGAGGGGCACCCTTTGGAAGCAGAATAAACCAGTTATTTGATTTTAAAAGTTGCACTGAAATATCGATTCCAAATAAAATATTCCTATTACATAATTGATGATCTGATAATGAACTAGAAGGGCACTCGGTAGAGCTCATACCTCTGCCAGGCTGATTAGTTTACGTTTTGTATGCACTGATAGGGCGGACCTGGATTCGGACCTGAACCAGAATATAATCAGCCTGTTCCTGTTGCCTCATCAACTCATCCAACAAGTTTTATCGTAACTCACCCACAACTTTTTGAAATATCATGCTATTGTAGCGACTACCGCTGGGTATTGTTACGTGGTCCCCTCGGTGAATACCTGGTCTCGGTGACCCCCGGACCGTGAGAGGAACTTCGCCAGAAAGTTATATTATATATGCGCTTTCGCCACGCAATCCATATGAATTCCACCCAAGAGACAACTGATGTTCAAGGATATATTTCAATGGTAATGATACCATACAATTTCAATGATACAACCACGGAGATTTTCCCCGAGCAATCAACCATGAACAACCATCAACAATTCCCAATCCACAATCAATTCCCTATGAGTAAGATGGCCATCTTATATGTGTGTGTCCCCGTGAGTACTCACGACCCCCTTTTGGTCTCGGTCCCGCACAATGTCTCTGGGCCCCTCCTGACCAAGATGATGGTCGGCGTCGCCGCACTCGGGCGGTTGAACGAACCCCGGGTGGACGTGTTTCCACCGGGCAGGTATCGTACCCGGCACCCCGGCTGCAGCCCCTCGTGGCCACGCAAAGCGGGTACGGGAAAGCAAGCCAAAAGCCCCACGCCGCTTGCAAGGTGTGTTAGGCCCCAACGGGCGACCCGTACGCGTCTTTTTAGACGGTGTCGCGAACGGTGCCAAACGCTGGGTCGGTGCACGGCCACACGACAGTTTGACGTCCCCCGGGCAGGTATCCGTCCCGGTAACTCCTCTCGCCAGACGGGCTCGGTAACGCCGCTTTTCCACACGGCTCAATCAATCCCACCTTTCGTCGGAGCAGGGTGAGGAAGAAGAATACTCGTCCTTTTTCTTCCTCGTGTCTTTTTTCTTCCGTTTCCGGTCACTTCCGTTTCCGGACACTTTGCAGAAGGGCTCCTGACCCTCCAACCACAACAACCTTTAATCTATTACACCTGGATAAGCAAAGACCTGAATGGTAATTCACATACATTCACATAAATATGTAACACTCCCCCCCTTCAAGAAAGAAAGTTTGAACCCAGCGAAAACTTTCTTTGCCGGCCAATTTGGAGAAACAAACCAGATAACTCAACCCCCCCCCCCCCACATTATCAGTTCCCCCCGGGCACAGTTATCACTTAAAAATAAAGCAACCAAAATTTCACCACAACCCCTCCAGATTACTCCCTCTGGACTAAGCACCAGCAACGACATTGTCCCTGTCAAATCAAACTCCCTCTCATGACCCTCTGACTTTGACCGTCAGTTTCTTGTGAATGAAGGTTAAGGGGTTGATCAAAGATCCAAAGTTAAGCAACTCGATAGCACTTTTTCCGGGAGGCCAAGCCGAGTATTCACTACATGGATGCCTTTAGGAACGTGGAGTTCACGGTTAGTCCATGCAGGAAAGTTCTCTACATGGGCGCCTTGAGGAACGTGGAGTTCACGGTTAGTCCGTGCATGAAAGTTCACTACATGGACGCCTTTAGGAATGGCGTTCACGGTTAATCCGTGTAGGAATCTTGGCTCGGCGGCTCCGCCGCATTCAGTGCTTCAACTTCTCAGAACTTCCCTAATAATTATGGTGGGACCGCTTGTCCCTGTAGTCCCATGAATAGCGGTCTCCTTCTCGGCCACTACTTTGACAATCCTTCCTCCGGGAGCTGCCGTAACTCAGGGAGCCTCCATAATAATATCGATTGCGGCCACCACCAAAACTACCGCCCAGTTGTCCTCTCCTGTAGACCTCTCGACGCCTACGAAATGCCTTCCCTACTGTTATGGTCCGACCCTCCAAATCCTTGCCATTCCAATTCTTCTCTGCCTCTCTGGCGTCTTTTGTGCTGGCAAACGTGACAAAGCCGAACCCTCTTGACTGTTGCGTTTCCCAGTCTCTTACCAACCGCACTTCCACCAGCGGCCCATATCTGTTGAAGACAGAGGTCAGAACTTCTTCCTCTGTTTTGAAGTTCAGTCCCCCTACAAATAACTTGGCACTTTTGTCGCCATCCCGAGCTGGTGTGGTGTTATTTTCCCTGCTGGGCTCTTTACCAACCCTCAGGTTACCATAAACTTGACCCCCGGCCAAATCATTCCCGATAACCACAGATACACCCTCTACAGGAAGCGTGGCTTGTAAACCGACGGTGACCGGTCCTGACACCAAATCGGACTCCAAATGGATGACATGAAGGGGAGCACTAACACCGCCCCCGATCCCCTGTAAACGAACACTATCCCCCGTTGCCGTCTCCTCGGACCATGGCAAAATGCCTTCAAGCATTAAAGATTGATGTGCCCCTGTTTCCCTCAATATCCTAACCGGTTTCCGGTTAGTCGAGGCTCCATCCCGTGACACAAACCCCTCTGAAATAAATGGTTGGTAACCCTTTTGATGGCGATTTCTCACAATGGCCATTGCATTTGGAGTCGTAATAGTCGGACTCCGCTCTGGGTCTTCCCTTTTCCGGAGGTAACATTGGGACATCAAGTGTCCAGTTTTATGGCAAAAAGCACAAGTAGGCCCGGGGGAGAACCTCGGGGTCGGCCTTGAGCCCCCCGAAAAATAAGTTTGTCTTGGGTCCGTAGCCCTCTGATTTCTAACAGTTGGGGTATCATAGTTGTCCCCATAATCATCTCGAGGTCGCCGCCATGTATTGTCGTTCTCCGCACCTGCTGTTCCCCACCTCCCCTGCGGAGATCTAGGCGAGGAGTTAGGTTCGTGGACCCCTATTCGGTGGGTTAAGGCATAATCATCTGCCATGGGGGCTGCGTCCCACAACTTTGGTACTTTCTTTTCCTGCAGGTACACTTTGATGTCCTCGTGGACACACTGCTGAAATTCCTCCACCAGGATCAAGTCACGCAATGTTTCGAAGTCTTTCCCGACTCCTTTTGACTCACACCACCGATCGAACATGTTTTCTTTCACTCTGGCAAACTCCACATGGGTCTCACTCTCCCTCTTCCTGGCATTCCTGAAGTTTTGCCTGTAAGCTTCCGGAACCAACTCATAGGCTTTGAGGATGTGCTTCTTCAGTACCTCATAATCTGCACATTGGTCCATTGGTAGCGCCGAATAAATCTCTTGAGCTTTTCCCACCAGCACACTTTGCACGAGTATGGTCCAGGCCTCCTCCGGCCAGTTTAATTGTCGAGCCACTTTATCAAAGTGTGGAAAAAATCTCGCGACTTCCTTTTCACTGAACGGTGGAACCAGCCTCACATGTCTGCCCACATCCCAGGTTTTCTGGTAAGGTGTCGACCCCGTCAGCAAGGGTGGTGCCTCTCCCCGTTCTCTCATTAACTCCAGCTCCTTGAATTTAATTTCTTGCTGAAGCTCCATGTCACGTTCCTTTAATTCCCTTTCCGCTTTTCTCTCCTCTGCTTCGAGTTCCCTTGTTTTCATCCTTTCTAACCTTTCCTGGAGTTCTCGTTCCCCTCTCCTTTCGTCTTCTGCTTGTTTCTCTTCTCTCCTCTCTTCTGCTTTCCTTTCTTCTTCTTTTAACCTTTCCTGGAGTTCTCGTTCCACTCTCCTTTCCTCTGCTTGTTTCTCTTCTCTCCTCTCTTCTGCTTTCCTTTCTTCTTCTTTGATCCGTTCCTGGCTCCGTAATTGCAACTCCAGTTTCCGGAGCTCAACGTCTTCTGGTTCTTCGGGTAGCCACTCCCAGGCTAACTCGTCCCATGTTCCTAATCCCACCATAGATTGTATCACCGTGGTCTGCAACTCTGCCTTCCTCAAATTAGTTCGGACCTCCAAGTTAAAATGTTTGGCCAATTTCAAGAGGTCCGACTTTAGTAACGCTCGGAACTGTGCCTCACTCGGTGTTACCGCAAAGTTCTGTGCCACAAACGCCATGGTGACTATAGCTAACACCTGTTAACCTTCACCCAAGACTTTACCCCAATTTCCCCAAAAATTTACCAATTAATACTTAATTAATAAATTTTAATTAATAAAAATATTATTTTATTATTTTATACAAATACACTTTTAGATCCCGGACGAGCCCCCAATTCTGTTACGTGGTCCCCTCGGTGAATACCTGGTCTCGGTGACCCCCGGACCGTGAGAGGAACTTCGCCAGAAAGTTATATTATATATGCGCTTTCGCCACGCAATCCATATGAATTCCACCCAAGAGACAACTGATGTTCAAGGATATATTTCAATGGTAATGATACCATACAATTTCAATGATACAACCACGGAGATTTTCCCCGAGCAATCAACCATGAACAACCATCAACAATTCCCAATCCACAATCAATTCCCTATGAGTAAGATGGCCATCTTATATGTGTGTGTCCCCGTGAGTACTCACGACCCCCTTTTGGTCTCGGTCCCGCACAATGTCTCTGGGCCCCTCCTGACCAAGATGATGGTTGGCGTCGCCGCACTCGGGCGGTTGAACGAACCCCGGGTGGACGTGTTTCCACCGGGCAGGTATCGTACCCGGCACCCCGGCTGCAGCCCCTCGTGGCCACGCGAAGCGGGTACGGGAAAGCAAGCCAAAAGCCCCACGCCGCTTGCAAGGCGTGTTAGGCCCCAACGGGCGACCCGTACGCCTCTTTTTAGACGGTGTCGCGAACGGTGCCAAACGCTGGGTCGGTGCACGGCCACACGACAGTTTGACGTCCCCTGGGCAGGTATCCGTCCCGGTAACTCCTCTCGCCAGACGGGCTCAGGAACGCCGCTTTTCCACACGGCTCAATCAATCCCACCTTTCGTCGGAGCGGGGCGAGGAAGAAGAATACTCGTCCTTTTTCTTCCTCGTGTCTTTTTTCTTCCGTTTCCGGTCACTTCCGTTTCCGGACACTTTGCAGAAGGGCTCCTGACCCTCCAACCACAACAACCCTTAATCTATTACACCTGGATAAGCAAAGACCTGAATGGTAATTCACATACATTCACATAAATATGTAACAGTATACACAATCGCCTTGCACCTACCGAGGACGCGGAGCGATCACCATGCCGGGCTCGCCGAGAACGCCCGGGCACGCCCAGCCTCGCCTTTCCAGGGCTCGTCCAGGACGCCCGGGCATGCCCGCTCTCGACTTGCCAGGCCTCGTCCAGGACGCCCGGGCATGTCCAGACTCGCCTTTCCAGGGTTCGCCCAGAACGCCCGGGCACGCCCAGCCTCGCCTTTCCAGGGCTCGTCCAGGACGCCCGGGCATGCCCGCTCTCGACTTGCCAGGCCTCGTCCAGGACGCCCGGGCATGTCCAGACTCGCCTTTCCAGGGTTCGCCCAGGACGCCCGGGCACGCCCGGTCTCGCCTTTCCCGGGCAAACGCTCCAGGATAATGTGTATATATATTGCTGCCCGATAAACGGGCTTTTCAGAGTACCCGAGTTGATTTGACACAATAAAGAAACTCGGACGAATTCCAGCTTTTTGTCACGTCCATTCTTCCGATTTACGTTGGAGCACAGCTCCTACATTGGTGACCCGACATGGACATGGCAGTTACCCTCAAACTGCCGACCTTCTGGGAGGCTCACGCGGCGGTTTGGTTCGCCCAGGCGGACTCCCTGTTCACCCTGCGAGGCATCACAGCCGACGACACCCGCTTCCACCATGTGGTAGCAGCACTCGGCTCAGCCACCGCGGCCCGTGCCCTGAGCCTCCTCGAGAGCCCGCCAGCCGCTGACAAATATGACATGATTAAAAAGCTCCTCCTCGACACTTTCGCCCTCTCATCGGCGGAATGCGCACTGCGCCTGCTCGACCTGCCCGAGCTCGGCGACACGCGCCCGGCCGAGCGAATGGACTACATGCTTTCGCTGCTCGGCGAGCACTCTCCGGCTTTCCTGTTCCGGGAGCTTTTCCTCCGTCAGCTGCCTAGCCAGGTACGCCTTGCCCTGGCAAGCATGATGATCACGGATCCCCGCACCCTCGCCAGGGAAGCCGACAAGATCTCCGCGGCAGGCCAACGCATTGGAGCAGCGACCTGGAGCCCACCGCCGTCCGAAGCAACGCCCATGGCGCCCGAGCACCCGGCACGGTCGACGACCGAACTGCCGACGCAATTGGCGGCCGCTACGCCACGCCGACCACCTCCTGCACGACGACCGGGGCCTCCACCTGACCAGGCGTGGTGTTATTATCATGCCAGGTTCGGACAGAAGGCCCGGACATGCCAAGCCCCCTGCACCTTCGGCAAGCCGGGAAACGGCCGGGCTGGCGTTCATTACCAGCCATGAGCGCCAGCCACATGGGCAACTTACTTTTCATCAGGGACAAAGCGTCCGGACGGCACTTCCTGTGTGACACCGGTGCCCAACTGAGCGTCACACCCACCTCCGATCAGGACAGGCAGTCCGCGGTTTGCGGCCCCTCCTTGGTTGCAGCCAACGGATCGGCCATCCGCACCTTCAGCCTGCGCAACGTCACCCTCTGCTTCAGTGGCCAATGCTTTAATTGGACTTTTGTAACCGCAAGCGTGCCCATGGCTCTGCTAGGCGCCGACTTCCTCGGCGCACACGGACTGCTGGTTGATGTCAAACGGCGTCGCCTCGTCAATGCCGAGACCTTCAGCTCCCTGGCATGCACATTGAGCAGCTCCGCTACGACCGAGCTGGCATGCACCCTCCCGGCGGCGAACGAGTTTGCTCGCCTGCTCACGGAGTTCCCGGCCCTCACGCGGCCAACGTTTTCGGCCGACGCAGTACGACATGGGATCGAGCACCACATACCAACCACGGGCCCGCCGGTCTACGCCAGAGCCCACCGCCTCGGCCCAGCCAAGCTCGCCATGGCCAAAGCCGAGTTCGACGCTTTGGAACACCTCGGCATCGTGCGGCGCTCTGATAGCGCGTGGGCTTCGCCACTACACATCGTCCCAAAACCAGGGGGCGGCTGGCACCCATGTGGCGACTACTGCCGCCTTAACGACGCTACCACCCCCGACAGGTATCCGATCCCGCACATCCAAGACTTCTCCGCCCGTTTGGCAGGACGGGGCATTTTTTCGAAGATCGATTTAATACGGGGATACCACCAGGTACCTGTCAGGGCGACCGACGTCCCAAAAACGGCCGTCATCACGCCGTTCGGCTTATTCGAATTCCTGCGAATGCTGTTTGGCCTCAAGAACGCGGCTCAGGCGTTCCAGTGCTTGATGGACGGCGTGCTGCGCGACCTGCGTTCCTCTTCATTTACCTGGACGACATCCTCGTCGCCAGCACGTCCCGGCCCGAGCACCTCCTCCACCTCCGAACACTGTTCGGGCGCCTCAGCGAGCACGGCCTCATCGTCAACCCGGCCAAATGCCACTACGGCACAATGGCCGTTGATTTTTTGGGCCACCTCATCACCAAGAACGGGGCCGTGCCGCTGCCAACCAAGGTTGAGGCCATCACCACGTTTCCGCGTCCCCGCTCCATAAAGGCCCTGCAGGAATTCCTGGGAATGGTGAATTTCTATCACCGCTTCGTGCCCCGCGCTGCTCAACTCATGCGGCCCCTCTACGAAGCCCTCCGGGGCAAGCCGGCCAAGCACGACGTCGTCTGGTCCGCAGCAATGGACGCGGCCTTTAAAAACTCAAAGCGGGCCCTCGCCGACGCAACACTGCTCGCTCACCCGGTGCTCAACGCTCCCATCGCCCTCACCACGGATGCCTCCGACTACGCGGTGGGCGCCATACATGAGCAATGGGTGAACGGGGTTTGGCAGCCACTCGCTTTTTTCAGCCGGCAACTCCGGCCGAACGAGCTCAAATATAGCACGTTTGACCGTGAGCTCCTCGGTCTACACCTGGCCGTAAGCCATTTCCGCCACCTCCTGGAGGGCCGACCCTTCACGGCGTTCGTCGACCACAAGCCATTGGTTTACGCAATGGCCAAGGTCACGGAGCCGTGGTCGGCCCGCCAACAGCGCCACCTCTCCGCCGTGTCAGAGTTTACCACGGACATCCGGCACGTCGCCGGCAAAAACAACGCCGTGGCCGACTGTCTTTCTCGGGCCAGCGCTAACGCGGTCCACCTCGGCGTGGACTTCGCGCTTATGGCGGTGGACCAAACCACCGAGACCACGGTGCAAGCCCTCCGGGCGGCGAACACGGGCCTCCGCCTGGCCGACATCCCCTTTGCGGACACTGTCCTGCTCTGCGACGTCTCCCAAGGCCAGCCTCGCCCCATCGTGCCCGTTACCTGGCAACGCCGCATCTTCGCCTCCCTCCACGGCCTTTCCCACCCGGGCCGGAAAGCTTCCCAGAAGCTGGTGTCAGCGCGATTCGTCTGGCACGGCCTTCGACGGGACGTCCGCGATTGGACCAGCACCTGCACAGCCTGCCAACAGGCTAAGGTCCACCGACACACCCAGGCCCCGCTGGCACCTTTCACCGTGCCCGAACGGCATTTCGACCACGTCAACGTGGACCTGGTGGGCCCCCTCCCCCCATCACGGGGTTTCACACACCTGCTCACCATGGTAGACAGGACCACCAGGTGGCCGGAGGCCGTTCCCCTCGTCTCCACCACCACCGCCGCCGTGGCGCAGGCTTTCATCGCCACCTGGGTCGCCCGCTTCGGTGCACCGGTGGACATCTCGTCGGACCGAGGACCGCAGTTCACCTCCGAGCTGTGGGGCGCGGTCGCCCGCAACCTGGGGGTCAAGCTCCACCGTACTACGGCCTACCACCCCCAAGCCAACGGGTTGTGCGAGCGGTTCCACCGCTCCATGAAGGCCGTGCTCATGGCCGGCCTTCAGGACGGCGGTTGGGCCGACCGGCTGCCGTGGGTCCATTTGGGCTTCCGCACGGCCCCCAAGGAGGACCTCCGGGCGTCCACCGCCGAGCTTGTCTACGGCCAGGCGCTACGCGTCCCGGGCGAATTCGTGCCCGATGCTACCAGTCCCTGGTCCGCAGCTCACCAGCGCTCGGACCTCCAGGAGACCGCCCGACGGGTTGCCCCCGTGCCATTGTCCCACCACGGTGACCCCCAGTCCTACGTCCCCCCAGCGCTTCGCACAGCGGAGTACGTTTTTGTGCGTCATGACGCACATCGGGGGCCACTCCGGCCGCCGTACGACGGGCCCTTCCGGGTCCTGCGACGGGACGACAAGTCGTTCGTCATCGACATCGGCGGCAGGTCGGACCGGATTGCGGTGGACCGCCTCAAGCCGGCACACGTGGACATCGAGCAACCGCCACGGTTGGCCCTTCCGCCGCGGCGAGGCCGCCCCCCATCCACGGTGCCCCCCACTCGACCACCCACCACCACACCAGACCCCCCCCCCATGACCCGCCAGGCGTCGCTTCGGCCGGGTCATCAGGACCCCCCTTAAATTGACCCTGCCGGTGCAAGTCGATTCTGGGGGGACGTGTGTAGCGGCTACCGCTGGGTATACACAATCGCCTTGCACCTACCGAGGACGCGGAGCGATCACCATGCCGGGCTCGCCCAGAACGCCCGGGCACACCCAGCCTCGCCTTTCCAGGGCTCGTCCAGGACGCCCGGGCATGCCCGCTCTCGACTTGCCAGGCCTCGTCCAGGACGCCCGGGCATGTCCAGACTCGCCTTTCCAGGGTTCGCCCAGGATGCCCGGGCACGCCCAGTCTCGCCTTTCCCAGGCAAACGCTCCGGGATAATGTGTATATATATTGCTGCCCGATAAACGGGCTTTTCAGAGTACCCGAGTTGATTTGACACAATAAAGAAACTCGGACGAATTCCAGCTTTTTGTCGCGTCCATTCTTCCGATTTACGTTGGAGCACAGCTCCTACACTATATATAATTTGTGGCCCCATCTCAATGGTGAAGTATCACTTGAAATGTAAAAAAAATTCGTATCCAGTTCCGTATTCGGATCTTCATCAAAATCGAATAAATTCATCTTTGTCACCTACTCAGCTTATCGGCCAAATAACGGCCGAATACGTCCACAATTTTTAGCCGCGTCGCAGACGCTGGTCATAGAGTGCCCTCTGCTGTTTTTGTTGTTGTTGTTCTTCTTGTTCTTCTTCTTCTTGTTCTTGCAGAGAAGACAAAACCTCAAAGCTCCACCCATTCTGGGAACCATAGCTCCACCCATTCTGGGAGAGCCTTCATATAAACAAATATCCACCATTTTATTAACTCGCATAGCTTTGATGCCTGTTTTGTAGGCCCGTGGTGTCTTCCTCTCTCACACAGTTTTATTTCAAATCAAATTCGATATATCATTTCATTTTTCACAGTCGCTAACATAGTTTTAGACTCGGTTGAAAAAAAACGGGAAGAAAATCCGATGAAAGTTGCCCTTTATAGAACGAAATGAATTCTCAAAGGCCTGTAACTTCAAGTCCATTGAGATTTTGGTCAGACCGCGGCATGGTCAGTCATACACCGCCTGAAATAACAGACGGGAAAATGCCGAGATATATTAAAAATTCGTCGCCACACACGGGAAATTGCCGAGATATATTTTCACTTTGCACAAAAATAACATCAAGTAATCGAATCAATAGGAATGTCCTGTGCCTATAACATCGACGTTATAGGCACAGCTGCATCTAGGCATTGTGTAACATCGACGCGGCTTTTGTTTTAATTAAAACTTTTTGTACTTGTTTGAGATGTCGTGGCTCTATCTCTCAATGGTAAAGAATCACGTAAAATTTTCTAGTATCTGCATCTGGATCCAGATCTTCACCAAACTCTAATCAATTCGTCCTTGTCACAATGTCACATACCCAACCTGTCCACCAAATTTCATTTGAATCCGTCCACAACTTGTTGAGATATTCTGTTCTCAAACGGACAAACAAACAAGGAAGATGTCGTTCAGAGCACGATATTGGCAAAATACCCCCTCTCCCCAGGAAAAAAGTTTCCATAGAGACATCATATTGTCCATTTCATTAAGATTAAAATTGCCAATCTTAATCATAGCTCGGTTCAATTGCATGAAAGATAATTATTTTTCAGATGAAAATTGATGATTTTAGGAGTTTGACCTTGGGTTGACATTTGACCTTTTGACCTTAAAATAGTTGCTTTCCCAATTTCGTGATGCACAAGGTAATTTCTGCTTAATTTTCAAGGTAATAGGATGAAAAGTGATGATTGTCCAGATGAAAATTTATGATTTTAGAAGTTTGACCTTGAGTTGACCTTTGACCGTTTGACCTCAAAAATAGATGGTTTCCCAATTTAGTGACTTAATGTGCAAATGCCACTCAACTTTCAAGTCAATCGGATGAAAAATGTCAATTTTAGAAACTTGATCACAAAATTAACTTTGACCTCAAAATGAATCGGCTTCTCAACACTAACAACATCTACAACTTGGTTAAGTTTCATGATGATTGGTTTAGAATAATTGTGACCTGTAGGCGAGTGACAAACAAACAGACAAACAGACAGACAACAAAACAGACAGAACAAGAAAAAGCAGAGATTGCAGACCCTCGCCAGGACGTGTTTTTAGTGTTTTTAAGGGCTTTTGTGATAAAACAAATATGGCAGCCGAACCATATGACCAATGACGTGACCTTTTTTTTCTCCACCAATTTATTCCAAGATGACGCTTAACAAATTTCATCTTAATTGGATGAAGTTTTGTACTTGTCAAATCATAACATCATAATGGAGGCACCTATGACAATATGACATCATCATTAACATATGTTATTCCACATGGAGAGTTCTTTACAATAAGCCATGTCTCTATTTTTTCTATGCAGCGCTTTCGGATATATAGTGGTGCAAAGTTTTTGGGTTTTTCCAAGATGGCGCCCGTACCACGTGACCTATGACGTCATAATTATCTACCAAATTATACAGGTCGAGGTGCACCTATTGTGAAAATTTCCTGTCAATCGGACTAACGGTTGCAGAGAAAATCATATTTATTCTGTGCGGACAAACAAACAAACAGACGAACAGACAGAGACAGACAAACAGATCGACAAACGGACTCAAACGCAATACGCTCTCCACTGGCAAGAGTAATAACAAAAGTCAACAGACCAATATACTTTGACCAACAGACCAAAATCTTCGATTTTGAAAGTAACAAACAGACAGGGGTGAAACATAACCTCCGCCCACCTTCAGTGGTCGAGGTGTGCTAATGGGGAAAATAATAAAAAAGAGAGAAAAAAATAAATACAAAAGGGAGAAATGAAATGTAAGTGTTGATGCAAAAATTTTTTATCAAAAAGCAAACCAAGGTTACCCTTGCAAAACTTTCGCATGGGATCCGATGAGATTGCAATGACATTTACATCAGATCTCATGAGAAATCATACAAGATTTTTGTGAGGGTAGCAGATTTCTGTATGCAAATTAACTATTTGCTAATTGGCTGAAGCCTTTTTCCTCCCTCGAGTCCAATGTCTCTTGCTTCTGGTGCCCCTCTCTTTCTCAATCGTATTTTGTTTTTACTGCGGAAAATGTTTTCAGTTGGAGTGAGAGATTCTTTCCCTGGTTTGACCAAAGGCACAGGTCCTAATAAAGCTGCCAAGTTCGACTAACCAGCCACAACACCAATGATGTTATCCTCCGCTGTATATGATAAAATGGTTACATGCATTTTACAAATAATACGTTTTCTGAAGAGGCTATGTCAAAAGGACCTCAATTTTGAACTCAATGGAACCTTTCCGACAATCTTTTATATGGTAGAACCGTGACCGTCGTTGCCCTAAGAGTTATAATAAGTAATTAAATATCTCCCAAATAACATCAATTCTAAAATCTCGAGGTGTGCCGGTGTATATACTAATGTTGTCTAGAATATGTAGTTTCAATACCCAAGGCCAAAACTGACCCTGCGATTCAGGGAAATGTTGTTGTTGTTGTTGTTGTTGTAGTATAGGCCCGAACAGTTCTCTCGAACAAGCCCGCGGCACAGAGGCAGTCGATAGATTTCACAGGAGTGACCCAGAGATCCTCCACATTCAGGATGGTAAACCCCCGCCTTCACAAAGTGAGAGCCACACCGAATAGAGAGAGAGAGAGTGAGAGTGAGAGTGAGAGTGAGAGTGAGAGTGAGAGTGAGAGTGAGAGTGAGAGAGAGAGAGAGAGAGAGAGAGAGAGAGAGAGAGAGAGAGAGAGAGATGGAGAGACAGAGACAGAGAAAGAGAGAGACAAGAGGGAAAGGGCTGGTCCATGGACATGGAGACCGATCTGCACTCTGACCATGACCGCACTGCCCAGACGAATCCAGGCAACAGAAACAGAGAAGAATGGGGACTATTTGGCCCCCGACTTGCATTGGGGGGTACAACCACCGCGAAGAGGCGTGCCCGATAGTTGTAAAAGAAATGTTGGCAAACCCACTATATCAGGGTAAATGAATCTTTCCACATGTCAATTCAGTTTTCATTCAATGACTCAACAACACGACAAAACATTCCAGACAAAAACAAACTGCAAATACCCTTGAA
This sequence comes from Myxine glutinosa, assembly GCF_964187855.1. NCBI lineage: Eukaryota > Metazoa > Chordata > Myxini > Myxiniformes > Myxinidae > Myxine > Myxine glutinosa. Next base: position 120,364,113 of record NC_136268.1, read on the forward strand.
AGTGGAGAATGATTTTGGGATTTGCCATGCGTGTACAACTGAGACAAAATATAATTGCTTGGCTACAGCAATAAAGAAAGTCACTTTTCGGCCGCATTCACACGGGTCCATTATTTATCTTTCGAGGCCATTTTAAAGGAGACGCACAAGAATTAACAGCAACCCTCTTCTGGTCAAACTGCCAAATCAAGACTCTCTGCTCACCTTCACTCTTTCATTCCCCCTTTCTCCCACCTCTGAAACAAACTACCACACTCTCTTTAATCCCACTCCTCCCTCCAGGTCTTTAAAACAGCTGTTCACCACCATCTCTTATCTATCCCATCCAAAAGCTTGATCTTTTCTACCCCCGTTAAAATACCCAAAATCTAACTCCTTAAAATTCCGTTTTCTTTCCTGAAATCCCCTGTAGTGTCCATATTGTTTATACCGTGCACCCCACCCCAGCCCTCTCCCTTCCACAGATCTCCCGATGTCCCTGTTCTCCACTGTTGTGCTTCCCTCTCTCTCTCCCCTCTTGTCTCGCGCTCCCTCAATTTTTTGCAAAAATCGAAGATTTTTCAAGTATATTGGTTGGTCTTGTGCGTTATCCTGTCTGTCTGTCTGTCTGTATGTCCGTCGCCTACAGGTCACAATTTTCAACCGATCTTCACGAAACTTCACCAAATGGTAGAGTTGGTCATAAGCAAGAAGCCTATTTTTGGGGGGTTCAAAGGCCAATAGGTAAACATGGGCCAAAGGTCACCAATTTTCTCAAATTTCTAAAATCCTCAATTTTCTTCCGATTGACTTGAAATTTGAAGAGGATTTGCATACCAGGTCACTGAATTCAACCACCAATTATATTTTCGGTCAGCATCGGCCAAAAGGTCAACATAGGCCAAATTTCTAAAATGCTCAATTTTCATCCGATTGACTTGAAATTTTAAGAGGATTTGCATACCAGGTCACTGAATTCAACCACCAATTATTTTTGACTCAACAACACGGTCTTGAACTCTAGAATAATTATAGGTCAAATCTAGAATAATTTCAACATAATTCCAATGAACTTTTGGTTTTAAGTCATCTTGAAAAGTAAGTACACCCCCACAAAAAAAATATTCCATATTAAATGCCAAGTCTGTATATATATAGATTTTGTTAATGTGACCTTTAAAAGAAACAAAAACCACATTTGACATTTCGAAGCAAATAAATTGATCCTTGAAAGTGATGCAAACTGATATCGAACTCAATTCACGGACAGTACTGTGTTAAACTTCTGTGCGTTTTCCAGAAGTATCTCTTTATTTTGCACATTAGCCAAAATTTTTTTTAACAAAAACAAAAGTCAAATTACGACTGGGATTACGGACAGTAAAATTACAGTTCAGTACTTCGTGTAACCCCCATGAGCATTCAGGAGAGCACGTACACGTTGAGGCATGCTGTTCACGAGATTTGCCAAGGTTTGGACAGGAATCGCTTGCCATGCAGTGACAATAGCCTGCTGCAATTCATGCACAGAGGTCGGCTGCTGGTCCAAGTGGTCGATTTGATGCGTTAATTCTGCCCACAAGTTCTCTATTGGATTCATATCCGGGGACATGGCAGGCCACTCCATATGCTCTACACCACGATCAGCAAGAACGTGTTGGATCATGCGAGGACAATGAGGCCATGCATTGTCATCTTGGAAGACAAAGTTTCCTCGAAAGGCTGCACGAGCAAATGGAAGCAATGTTTCTTCCAGAATGGCCCTGTACTTGAACTGGTTTAGGTTTCCATTCAGAACAACCAGGTCAGTTTTGCCCCCTGCATGAAAAGCAGCCCAAACGGTCACCCCACCACCTCCAGCTTGGACTCTTGGCACTATACAATCTTTGTTGTAGGCTTCATGCACTTGTCTGCGCACTCGGACGTGGCCATCTTGATGATAGACCAGAAATCTAGACTCGTCACTGAAGATCATGTGATTCCAGTGTCCTGGCTGCCATTGACGGTGCTCTCTGGCCCACTGCAATCGGCGCTGGCGGTGTTGTCTGGTCAGGCGGGGCTTTCTCAGGGGACGCCTAGCACGATAGCCTACTTGAACCAGTCGTTGGTTGACTAGCCTTCTGGATACAAGCACATTTGTCAGTTGCTGCCACTCAGCCCTAAGCCGATTAGCTGACTTGGTAAGGCCATTGCGGACTAACCGGTGCAGCTGGCGATCATCCCTCCTTGTGGTTCTGCGGGGACGTCCTGGCCTCGGTATTGGAGTAGGGACACCCCTCTGAGCATTTCGTTTCAGGATCTTTGACACCTCACCTTGAGTGATGCCATACTGCCGAGCAATAGCACACTGTTTCATGTCGTAATTTCGTAAAGCCACCACTCCCTGACAAACAGCATTGTCGAGTTGACGGACCATCTCCAGAGGAAGCGGCAATAACTTTTGGAGATGTGCAGCAGTTGTTTTCCACTAATACAGAATGCAACAACCCTTGTATACCCGACTGTGAAGCCAATCATCAAATGCACCTGTCCGTACATTTTGCCACGCCACCTGTGATATAATCCTGTTGTTGACTTCTAGCTGCGACAGACAATAAGTGACATGATTCTTTTAACAAATAAATCACCAAAGTGTAAAAGAAACTCACCAGATTGATATACTGAGTTAAGAAAGTAAACCCAAGTCAAGAAAAAAAAAATATTCCATATTAAATGCCAAGTCTGTATATATATATATATATATATATATATATATATATATATATATATATATATATATATATATATACATACATACATATACATGTACATACAGGGCCATTGCAGGAAGTATTTACCCCCCTTGACTTTCTCACATTTTGTGGTGTTACAGCCTGAATTTAAAATGGATTAAATTTAATTTTCTGTCACCGATCTATACAAAATACACCATAATGATAAAGTGAAAAGTTTTTCAAAGTTTTTGCAAAATTATTGAAAATGAAACACAGATGTATCTAATTTACATAAGTATTTGCCCCCTGAATCAATACTTCATGGAACCATCTTTGGCAGCGTTCAAGCCTTCTTGGGTATGTCTATCAGCTTTGCACATCTGGATTTGGGGAGTTTCTCACATTTATTCTTTGCAGACTTGCTCAAGTTCTATCAAGTTGGATGGGGAGCATCAGTGAACAGCAATCTTCAAGTCTTCCCACAGATTCTCAATGAGATTAAAGTCTGGGCTTTGGCTGGGCCACTCAAGGACTTTCTCTCACATTTTTGTTCTGAAGCCATTCTAGTATTGCTTTGGCTGTATGATTGGGGTCATTGTTCTGTTGGAACATAAATCTTCGCCGCAGTCTAAGGGATTTTGCACTCTGAAGCAGGTTCTCCTCAAGGATTTGTCTGTATTTGGCTCCATTCATTGTTCCCTCTATACTTACAAGTCTCCCTGTCCATACCACTGAAAAACATCTCCATAGAATGATGCTGCCAACACCATGCTTCACGGTAGGGATGGTGCTAGATGCGTGAGGAGCTGTGCGTGGTTTCCACCAGTCATAGCGCTTTGCATTCAGGCCAGAGAGTCCAAATTTCATCTCCGCAGGCCACAGAATGTTTTGCCTCATGGTCTCAAAGTCTTTCACGTAAATTTTTGCAAACTCTAGGAGTGATAGCATATGTGCCTTTTTCTCAGGAGTCACTTCAGTCTTGCCACTCTCCCATAAAGCCTAGATTTGTGAAGTGCTGCAGAGTCTGTTGTCATTCCCGGCAAGTTCTCTCGTCTCAGTGTAGGAACTCTGTAGTTCTGTTAGACTAGTCATTGGCTTCTTTGTCACCTCCATGACCAAGGTCCTTCTTGCCTGGTTGCTCAGTGTGGTCAGGTGGCCAGCTCTAGCAAGGCTCTGGGTAGTTCCATATTCTTTCCATTTCCCAACGATGGAGCTCACTTCGCTCTTGGGAACTTTTAACATGCTAGAAATTATTTTATTCCCTTCTCCAGATCTATACCTGCTCACAGTTATATCTCGGAGTTCTCCAAAGAGTTACTTGGACTTCATGGTTGAGTTTCTGCTCTGACTTTCACTGTCAACTGCGAGACCTCAGGTTGTTATCTGTTGGTCAATGAAGTACTGTTCTGGATGGCCTGATACTACTGCTTCAACAATTGCCACTCTTGAATGCCATACAATCCAAAGCCCTCAACATCATTGGCATCTAGCACAAAGAAGCAGTAAGTACAGGGCATACTGCTTTTTAGTTGCAGACTAGTTGGTGGCCTCTACTCAAGTGTTGATCCCTCAAGTCTTTCGTCCCACCTTGGATCCCTCCTAAGTCCCTCCACATAGCACATATCTTGTGAAACTCACCAGATCAAGGCTCATTGCTCACTCCCACTGCTTTGTTTCTCTTTTCTCACACCTTCCTCGGTCTTTCCAACAGTGCTTCAAATTGGCGGGTGTTCACGAATCCAGGAACCAAAACTGGGGAAGTGTAACCACATTCTGATAATGAAGTTCATTGGCCTAATTCCATTTTGAGATTTCTGCACAATAAACGTGGATGAACATGCAAGAAACACACTGATAAAGCTTTCACCATTATCTCATATAACATCACTAATGATGCGTTGGTTTGTGAAGACATTTTCTAAAATTATCCCTCATGCAATTTGGAGTCAAACAGTAGGCAGTCCGAGCTAGACAAGGTATTGAATTTTCAGGTTTATTTTTGTCTCACTGGTGATGCCTGATGGTATAATGGAAATGTGTAAAAACCATGCATTTTGGATTTAGGGATAGAATACGTGTTTCTTAGTTTGCCCTGTGCTTTGGCTTTAGGGTAAAAGTGCATGTGCATTGTTTGCACAAACTTTCCCATGTACATTTGTTTTACGGTAAAAGTACTGTGTATATAATCAGCGTTGTCATTAGACCCTCAGTTTCCACCTTTTTATATAAAAAGACAATTGTCAACAGAGAAACATCAAGTGCCCTCTGCAAGACCATGCATTTTGACTGTCGGGCTAAGGTGCATACGTATAGTTTCAACAAACTTTAAATGGCTTTGGATGACTTAGAGTTTTGGACTTTAGGCTCTGGTACATGTTTAACTTTCGCATATTTTCATTGATTTTAGCGCTTTTGTCTAAAAAGTATTTCTAAGTGGACCAGAAGTTCTCAAACTGTGCTTGGGCCTGTCGAGATATACAATCGAGATCGAGAATATCTGTACTTGGTCCTGTACTTGCATTAGAAAGGTAAGACTATGATATTAAAATATGAGTCATGTGCTTTGATTTGAAGAACAAAAAAAGTTTATGAAGCGGTCTGCCAAGACCCTCAGCAATTTTCAAGTGGTCCGCAAAAAAAAGGTTGAGAACCACAGAAGTAGACAAACATCCGCATATTGTATGCCCATGGATTGCTCATCATAAACATATGCATTTCAAACTTGGGGAATGTCGTACATTGATTTGAGAAGCGTCGCATCACAATATTATTTGGCTTTCAGGCTTAATTACATGCATTTAGCTTTGTCGCAATGCTTTGATATTTTATCTTTTTGTTTGCATATAAAGCCATTTCTCAACAGAGATAGATTGGTTGCTTGTATGACCATATGCTTGCCTGAGAGCAAGGAAACATGACTAACGCCGAAACAAGACTTACTATGGATTTGGCATTGGATGGCAATTGGATCGTTGGGAAGATCCTTGCTCGAACACTACTGCACCAACTACTCCCTATCACCAAATAAATTCTTCCAAAGTACCAATGTGGCTTTCATACCATTGAGAGGTACTATAGACACCATGGTAGTGGCCTGGCAGCTCCAAGAAAAATGGCGAGAACAACAGGAACTTTACATGGCCTTTATCGATCTGACCAGAGGCTTTGACTCCATCATCCGTGAGGCTTTATGGAAGGTCCTGTCGAAGTTTGGCTGTCCAAGGAAATTAATCACTATCCTACGAATATTTCATGACTACATGACTGTTACCATCCCATGTAATAGATTCGAGACAGAACCTTTCATCATCCAAAATGGCATTGAGCAATAATTATTTTGCTCACCATCTAAATTTCCAAAGTCCGAAGATTGAAACTTGAAAAAGCTGGTTTTCGTACATCCACCAAGAGGTCATTGTTGTTTTAAAAAAAACTTTTTCGACAGAACACTCAATGTCATGAGGACACGAAATTCTCATTACCTTCTCTTTGCAACCAGGTGGAAGACCCGCTGGTTTTTCTCCGATATACTATCAAAACCTGTTTTGTAGAAACTTTCTCTGTAACTTGCGGAACCTTTGCCACTTGCACCTCATTAGCTTACACAACTCACAAAATTGAATTGATTTGCTCATCTCCACTTCTTCTATTTGTACAAAACGTACTCCTTACTCCAATAAATCCCATAATCTCGCAAAGCTGATGGTCAGTCACGAAGTCTCATGAAACTTTACTGTTTGTGATCGCTATATATCTGAGTTCATGTTTTGTTGTATTTTTTGTCAAATGTTTTGTTCAGCTTCTGTGTTATTCATAAAACGTTCATTGCTGTTTAAAAGAGAAAAAAAAATTGCCCAAATTTTCAAAATATTTAAACAAATATTCGACATTAAAAAGGTTTCTACAAATAAGCAAGAGTATACTTGACCCCCAGTTATTGAGAAACAACACGAAGATTGTGGGTGATAATATAAACTGTAACCAAACACTGAAAATCAGGAGGAAAATGGAGCAACCTGGGAGCAAAGTGTTCCACACCAGGTGAAGCATAAACCCTCAGACACAGGAATTCCAACAGAAAAGGAAATACGAGGCTGTAAATTAGCAAGGAGCTGTACGTTTGGCCTAAATATGTCATATCTGAGTTATATTGGGAAAATGTTTTACCCAAGTGGCAGAAAGCACATTATCGCAAAGAGCTCATAAGAGTGCAAAGCATTAATCCCCACACTACTATGAGCTTGATTTAGAGAGGAAGTAACACGTGGAGTGGCTTGAACACATGATGGAATGATATCCCACAGTTTCTCTGCAAATCTCAGAAAAGGAACCTGCCCAAAAGCTTTGTCAGATCAAAGCCATTTTATGTAAAGAAGGTATGACCTTATTTATGAGCATGAGAGGATATTTTGGTCAAAATAAGGGAAACTCTCTGACGTTTACACATTCGCACAATATCCTTGACAATGTTCAAACTTTGTATATGCTGAAAATCCCATATTGGCTTAAGTGAGAATGCTCGTAATCCAATGCTGTGAATATTATGATGGGGATTTCAAAATGACAATAACAAGGCCTTTCAAGCATGGCCAGTGTACGTTTTCAGTGACTTGGTTCTGCTTTTTTAGTAGTTTTAACTTACCATTTCAAATTATAGTCTTTTTAACATAATTTTCAGCATTTAACTGAAAGAGTGGCAATTTCAAGATGGTCAACCACAATTAGTGTATTACTGGATGCAAATCGGTCAAATCGGACTCAGCAAAATATTGGGAATACGAGAAATATTTGTGGATGTGAGATGTCGAGTACCTTCTACCTTTTCCTGTAAATGCAATTAGTGAGTGGTGACACACACACACACACGCACACACACACACACACACACACACACACACACACATAAATGAATCGTGGTCATACACACACCCATATATATTGCTACGAAAGGCAAAGATACAGAGCAAAACCAAAGTCCAAACACTGATTTAATTATGGGTTTCAGCAACAAAATATATACTATACAGAGCAAATCATACGAGGCCAATGGGCCTTTTGTTATGACATACAAAAGTACAAAGCAAAACCACACTCGCCAAAGATGGATACTTTGAGACCTGGGAGGGCTCCGTTCCACCTTCTCAAACATGCATATGGAGATATGAACTAACGACACACGTACACTTCTTCTTTTAGAAATATATGCAAAAATCGAGTATGATCTATCTTGTAGCCTCAGAACCAAACGATATATATATACAGACATATATATATATATATATATACAGTGCATTCAGAAAGTAAATTCAGACCCCTTCACTTTTTTCACATTTTGTCATGTTGCAGCCTTATGCTGAAATCGTTCAAATTAATTTTTCCCCTCATCAATCTACACTCAATACCCCAAATTACCCCATAATGACAAAGAGAAAAGAGGATTTCAGAAAGTTTTGCAAATTTATTAAAAAGAAAAAACTGAAATATCACATTGACATAAGTATTCACACCCTTTGCTATGACGCTTGAAATTTAGCTCAGATGCCTCCCATTTCTCTTGATCATCTTTGAGATGTTTCTACACCTTGATTGGAGTCCACCTGTGGTAAATTCAATTGATTGGACATGATTTGGAAAGGCACACACCTGTCTATATACGGTCTCACAGCTGACAATGCATATCAGAGCAAAAACCAAGCCATGAGGTCGAAGGAACTGCCTGCAGAGCTCAGAGACAGGATTGTGTCGAGGCACAGATCTGGGGAAACCTACAAAAAAATTTCTGCTGCATTGAAGGTTCCCAAGAGCACAGTGGCCTCCATAATTCTTACATGGAAGAAGTTTGGAACAACCAGGACTCTTCCTAGAGCTGGCCGCCCGGCCAAACTGAACAATCGGGGGAGAAGGGCCTTGGTATAAGAGGTGACCAAGAACCCGATGGCCACTCTGGCTGAGCTCCAGAGATCCTGTGTGGAGATGGGAGAAACTTCCAGAAGGACAACCATCACTGCAACACTTACACCGATCTGGGCTTTATGGCAGAGTGGCCAGACGGAAGCCTCTCCTCAGTGAAAGACACATGAAAGCCCGCTTGGAGTTTGCAAAAAAGCACCTAAAGTACTCTCAGACTGAGAAACAAGATTCTGTGGTCTGATTAAACCAAGATTGAACTGTCTGGCTTCCGTCTGGCCTCTCTGCCATAAAGCCCAGATCTGTGCCTCGACACAATCCTGTCTCTGAGCTCTGCAGGCAGTTCCTTCGATCTCATGGCTTGGTTTTTGCTCTGACATGCATTGTCAGCTGAGAGACCTTATATAGACAGGTGTGTGCCTTTCCAAATCATGTCCAATCAATTGAATTTACCACAGGTGGACTCCAATTGTCATTATGGGGTATTGAGTGCAGATTGATGAGGGGAAAAATTAATTTGAACGATTTCAGCATAAGGCTGCAACATGACAAAATGTGAAAAAAGTGAAGGGGTCTGAATTTACTTTCTGAATGCACTGTATATATATATTAAAATGTATACATACATAGTGTGTGTGTGTGTGTGTGTGTGTGTGTGTGTGTGTGTGTGTGTGTGTGTGTGTGTGTGTGTGTGTGTGTGTATGAATTTGTTGATGTAATTTGTATAAATGTATGTGGCCATTTAGTCCAAGCCATTTAGCATTTGACGGGGAAAAAACTGCAACACTACCGATCTCATTAGTATTGATTACCCTCAAGGTACCTTTATAACATACTAAAAGTATAAAGGTCTAAAAATATGGGGTGACTCTCAAATAATGTAATCAAGTTTTCTCCATTTAGCCCCATGTTAAAAGACGTACATATGCCGCATGCTATGATTATTGTCGCTCTCTGAACTTCTATTGCTTATTTTATACACTGGACCTAATCACTAGCACGATATAATAAATAAAGGATATCATACTGTACAATATTGTATATATAAGTGAAGTTTTTACTGTTTTAGTGTCTTATTTAACCACACCCCGTTTTACAAAGACTGCTCACTCCACAGCAAGCGACGGTACATCATTATTTGTTTGTGAACCATATATATCTTAGTTTTTAATCCCATCAATGACATGTATTTAGTATGTTTCGGTCTATTGGCAATAACATACAGTAATAGTATATTCAACTTTTCTATATTTGCAGGTAATCCAACCCTGAAGAATGGCGGCCAATTCGTGTGGGTTCTGCAATGAATCCACCAACAACGATAATCCAGTAGCGACACTTCGTGATTTGGGAAGTCGGACTATTAATGTTGTTAGTGACCAGCGCAGTGACCCAATACAGACTGTTCCAGGTCAAGTTGTTCATCAAGAATGCCGACGTGTATACTGCAATCCAATAAAGGTAGCACAGAGTATCAGAGATACACACAGACCAGGCCCAAGTGTATCGCTCCGATCAGCAGAGGAAGCCTTCAACTTCAAAGCAGATTGCCTCTTCTGTGGTACAAAGGTGAACTTTGATAACAGGAAACAACAAGGAGATGTCCACTCTATCACATTTACAGAATGTAAAGATAGTCTTCTGCAAAAGTGCTCAACAAGGAACGATGCATGGGCCGATACTGTTCGGGCTCGACTGCTCATTGTGTGTGACCTTCCAGCGGCAGATGCCGTGTATCACCAGGTATGCAGTTCAAATTTCCGGACAGGGAAACTGATCCCTCTGAATTTTGTACATAATGAAACAGTACAGAAGAAACAGAAATTGGGTAGACGATACAAATCACCACACGAAGGCGGTCGTCCTGCTCTGGATGACAGATGTCAGGCATTTATAAAGGTGACTGAATTCCTTGAGGAAAATGACGACGAACAAAACACAATCTCTGATCTGGTGGACAAAATGGCCGAGTATCTTGCTGACTCAAATGCCGAGTCCTATTCTCAAAGATATATGAAAGACAGACTGATTGAACACTTTGGCGACAGAGTCATTGTCACAACAGTTAATGGCAAATCGAATGTTGCAACGATGAGGCAAACAGCTGACAGTGTACTTTTGGAGTTTCATGCAAACCAGTCTAAGGATCCTATGATTCAGAAGAAAATAATCCTGGAAGCTGCCGCTAAATTCATACTGGATGACATAAAGCAAGTGGAAACAGGGAATGAAACATACCCAACATCGGAAGACTTTGAGTTCAAAGACGCCAGCCTCAACTTTCTTCCTGATACTCTGAAGATTTTTCTTGGAAAGATCTTGAAGGCAAAAGATGTAGAGCTTCAATTGGTCAGGTGGAAGCTTCAATAGCTTCAATTGGTCAGGCTATAATGCAAGCTGCACGACCACGTGTCCTGATTGCTCCACTGCAAATTGCACTAGGGGTGCAGCTGCAGCACCATTTCGCCTCTCGTTTCCTTATTGATTCACTGCATGCACATGGGTACTGCAGCTCATACAAGGAAGTCACACGTTTCAACCAAAATGCAGCTGTATACCAGGGTACGGACATACCCAACCACAAGGGAGAATTTGTTCAATATGCAGCTGACAACGTCGACCACAACATTAGAACCTTAGACGGACACAACACCTTCCATGGCATGGGGATAATAGCCATGATTACCCCTGGAACAACACAAGGACATCCGATTCCTAGAGCTCAGGTCACTGCCAGCGACATCGAAACAACTGGAAGAATCCAGATACAGTACCATAGAGCTGACGACCAGGCACTTGCAACCTTGACTTATGGGAGCGTGCCTATCATGAGAGCCCATGATCCCACAGCCAACCTTGATGTACTGTGGAAGACGTCACTGCTGTTCAAGATACCAAGACCTGCATGGTCCGGGATGATGCAACTCTTACATCGTGGTGTCCAGCATTCAAAATCGTCTGTCCTGTTTCTCCCAATGATTGATTTGAGCTCGAGCGACACTACATGCATCTACTCCACTCTCAACTACATTGCGCAACATGCTAAACAACATGATGTACCTACCATCATCACCTTTGATTAGCCACTATGGTGGAAGGCATTGTCGATCATTCTCTCGGAGCCAGATGGAAGCCCCATGCGACGTATTGTGGTAAGGCTAGGTGCCTTTCATATGGAAATGAGCTTCCTTGGCAGCATAGGGCACCTCATGGGTGGTTCTGGGTTGACGGAGCTGCTAGAACTCATATACGCACCAAATGCAGTGGATCACATCCTAACAGGAAAAGCAATTTCCAGGGCTGTACGGGCACACATCCTCCTGGATGCTGTCCTGAATGCACTCCTCCTGTCTGATCCTCTTGGAGGAACACAATACAGAACTGCAGAAGACTTGCCAGTTCGGGATGAAGATGCAATGAGTGGCTTGGCCGATGATGATGTGATTCATCCAGATGTGAGTAAAGCAAGGACCCTGTATGATGCGTTGATGAAAGGCACACGATCTTCCAACGATGTAGCAAGTGATCCAATCCTTGACAAGATCAGCAAAGTCTTTCAAACACAGACAGAATCATTGACCAAAGACCGAACAGCGAAACTGTGGTTACAGTATATGGATATGGTGAAGATCTTAAGAAAATTCATCAAAGCCGAGCGTATGGGAAACTGGTCCCTGCACCTCGAAGCTGTATCTGATATGTTACCATATGTAGCAGCCTCAGGTCATTCACTCTATGCTAAGTCTGCCAGGATTTACCTGCAAATAATGCACAGCTTAGAACAGGACTATCCAGATGTGCACCGTAAGTTTACTCAGGGCTTCCATGTTGCCCGAAGAAGTAGTAGAGCTTGGGCTGGAATTTCCTCAGACCTGATGATTGAGCAAGTACTCATGAGAAGTATGAAGACCAGCGGGGGGTTAACAAGAGGAAGAGGAATGACAGAGCAACAACGGCTAACGTGGCTTTTGTCCATGCCGGCTTGTTCGGAGACGAACAGATCGATGCAAGAGCTCACTGGAGTGAAGTACAGCACAGGTGAACAGAACAAAGAGATGGGCAAAACCAGGCAGCATCGCGACATGCAAGATACAAGTACACTACAGGTCGCTCTAGTTGACAGAAATCCTTTCAAGTGTCATCCATCCCTCAGGAACATAATGACTGGTGTCAACGCTGGCAGTAAGGTTGATGTCGACAATGCCAAGCTCATTGGAGACAAGATCATGCACTCCATGACAAATCAGTCAGTTGTCCACTACACGTTCAAGCGCAAAGACCAAGCCACCACATTTCTGAAGGCCAGATCATCTGTGCGAGTTGGTAAAGACCAGGTACAGATAGACCCAGAACTGCTATTCCAGCGTCTCATCATCATCTCAAAATCTGCTGAAGATAAGGAAGAGATGTTTCGCTTTAAGTTATGCCCTCATCCACCTGCGCTGTTTGATGAAAAGCTGATGCTACGTGAAGCCCAGAAGTCCGTACTCGGAGATGCTATCTGGTCTAAACTTGAACCAGGTACCATAGAGTCAATCAGCGAAATCCAGTATGTCTTGGATGGTGGAAGTCTGCTGCACCGTATACCATGGCCACGTGGTTCACCAACATATCGAGAGATCTGCATGCTCCACTGTGACTATGTTACAAGAAAGTACGGAAAGGCCATCGTAATATTTGATGGATATCTTGGTCAATCAACCAAGCACATGACCCACCAGAGGCGAGCAGCAGGTAGAGGTGGACCAGAAGTGACTTTCACTGATGACATGAAGTTGACCATGAAGAAAGACATCTTCCTGGGAAACCTCAACAACAAACAGAACTTCATCAACATGTTGAGCAGATACCTCCGGCTTTCTGGATGCCAGACCCATCATTCCCAGGAAGATGCTGACCTGCTAATCGTCCAGACCGCAGTCAGTTCGGCGAACATGAGGAACACAGCCCTTATAGGAGAAGACACAGATCTGATCGTCCTACACTGCTTCTACGCAAACCTAGAAGCACACGACTTGTTTATGTATAGTCAGGCAAAATCCACTACAAAACCAAACCACATCTGGAATGTGAAGTCCATGAAACGTCAGCTAGGTGCAGCTGTGTGTGAAAGCATCCTATTCATACACACAGTATTGGGATGTGACACGACGTCTCGACTGTACGGCCCTGGCAAAGGAGCGTCACTGAAGAAATTCATGATGAGCACACTCTTCCAAACTCAATCCCAACAGTTCTTGGCTGAGGATGCATCACCAGATGTGGTCGAGGCTGCAGGAGAGATAGCACTCGTGTGTCTCTACAAGGGTAAACCTGATGAAAGTTTGGATTCCCTCAGGTACAAGCGGTTTTGTGAACAGGTCGCAGTCAAGACTTCGAAGATACTCCCACAGATCTTACCGCCCACATCTGCTGCAGCGAGATATCACAGCAGACGGGTGTATCTGCAAATACAGCAGTGGAAAGGAAACAACAGCCTACAACCAGTGGATTGGGGCTGGAGAATGAGCGACGGCAATCTTGTTCCTGTTATGACCGACCTCCCTCCAGCACCTTAGGATTTGTTGAATGTTATCCGGTGCAACTGTTCGACCGATTGTGGTTCCGCACGGTGTACATGCCGCAAGAACAACTTGGAGTGTTCTCCTGCTTGTGGTCAGTGCCGTGGATCTGGCTGCACCAACTCCGTCCTGGACAGTTTCAGCGACGACGATGACAAGGAAAATGATGATTAGGTAGTGGACTGTTGTTATAGACTATTACATGCAGCTGAATTAGTTAATTGTGGACATTTTTTTTACTTTTAAGCGAATCCTTGACTTCCGACAGTATTTTATGAGTCAGTATTATTAGTTTCTCTATATGTGATTTTATTATGAGTTTGTGATTTTAATCAACAAAATGTACCATAATTCTGAAACAGTCATGACAAGTGATTCATGTATTTGCATATCAGTGATCAGTATTTAGCTATTGGGAATTTTGTTTACGTGCTTATTTTTTTGTTCCGTACGGGCCGTACTGGGGCTGTAACATGCTGTAATTCCTGATATTAAAAGTATAATTATATACCATGTGCTCGGAATGTATCGCAAAATGTGAACAAATCGTACCGCAAAAGGATGAAAAGGGGGGTCCATGTACCAGTGATTTTGACAGACACCCCATATTTTTAGAGCTTTAGACTTTTGATATGTTATCTGGTATATATTACTGCATACAATTTCGCACTGATATGTAGTGTTGCAGTTTTTTCCTATCTGGCCCCATATTTGGGCTAAATGGCTTGGACTAATTGCAAGCTGCCCCTTTAGCGTTTCATGGTAATACATAGTTGAAATGACTCTTTTTTCTCTCAAACTATAAAACTGATGCTTTGCAATGTTGGAATGTGCACTGCCCCCTAAGGGTTGTTGATTTGGAGGTCTCTGAGTGTTGTTGAGCTCAGTTTGATTGGGATTTTGTCCTGTCTGGTTCTCTTTACATTGATCGATGAGCCTCACTCTTGTGGAGGGGAGAAAGCCGCAAACTTTGGACTTGCATTACGTAAACCCCAGCAGGAAGGGCAGAAAGATTACCCCTACTTCATGGTCATACATCAGTTAGCTGGATTCTTACTAACAACCTGTTAACAGCATGATAATTCTCCTGGGGCTAGTTTGGATTGCATAAGCTTAGAGTCCAAATCATTAATAACGCCGCCTTCAGCCCAAATTGAACCCACAACTTATCATTCCAGTGGCCTTCCCCAAGGCCACCACCATCATATTGCTTTAATTAATATTATAATAGACATTAATTACAATAGCGTCATCTGAGATTAATGTCTATATAATGACGACATTATGTCAATGCCCTCTATGAGCAAAAACGAACCCCCCCGCCCCCCCAAAAAAACTACAAACTATAATATGATTAACGCACCCCCCCCCAAAAAACTACAAACTATAATATGATTAACGCACACCCCCCCCCCCCCAAAAAAACTACAAACTATAATATGATTAACGCACCCCCCTCCCCAAAAAACTACAAAACTATAATATGATGAACGCACCCCCCCCCAAAAAAAACTACAAACTATAATATGATTAACGCACCCCCCCCCCCAAAAAAAACTACAAACTATAATATGATTAACGCACCCCCCCCCCTCCCCCTAAAAAACTACAAACTATAATATGATTAACGCACCCCCCCCCTAAAAAAAAACTATAAACTATAATATGATGAACGCACCCCCCCCCCCCCCCCCAAAAAAAAAAAACTACAAACTATAATATGATTAACGCACACTATCATTCACCTCCGCAATGGTATCGTATGTCTCTTGGAAACAGTGTATTGGTTCTAAGAGACCCCAGAACACTACAGGATAAACAATTAAGCTTGCTGGCCTCACATTACTCAGCCAGATCTCCAGCACAACCACCACAACATTTGAGGTGATTTCCAATCAGGTTCACCATGTTAACAAATATAATTTCGTTCACAATTTTGGGATTAGCAAACCTGTACATTTTTGGAATCCTCAGAGCATGGAGAATCTGAAACATCAATGTTGGCATTTGCACAGACAGATTTTGGATTTTCAAAATGGCCGCCATAAAATACATATTTTGCGCGATCTCGGCTTCTAGTCAACCTAGAAACTTAATGAAATATGCTAATCCTATGTTTTCTGGGTCAAGGAATCCAATAAAGGCCTCAAAATAGTGCTCAGGATTATAGAAAAGCAACAAACAAAGGTAATTTAAAACCATTGTCTTTATATTTGTGATATAACTGTATTACATAATACATGATATTGCAAGTCCTTTGAAGTTATAGGTATGGGTTTATAAAGCAAGAAAGCAGCCTTGTTAGAATCAGATTGAACTATAAGTCCTATACACAGGATCTACTAGGTCTTTACCGTTCAGGAATATGCTTTTACAGATCTTCATCACTGTCCTGAGTGTCATTTTCGCAAAGGTGTCTACGCGAATGCCAACATTAATTTTCCTCATGCTCTGAATATTCCAAAAATGTATAGGTTTGCTAATCTCCAAAATTTTTGAACGAAAAAACATCGTGAACCTGACTACTACAAAGCATGGCCATGGGTGAGCCAAAGCCACTGTGATATCTCCCTGCACGTGGGCTGTTGCATCACACAGGCCTGGCTGTTGTCATGCATCTCCAGACATACATATCTCACTATAACAAGTGGTCTCCAGAATAAAACGCTGATGCTCAGTGTCTGCCGTGTTACTGAGTAATAATAACAGCTTGAACTAGAATGGCATTCTGCAGAGAGCATACCTCCGCGAGGCTCAACAGGTTATGTGTTGTATCCCACTGATAGGCTGGATCTGGATTCGACTCTGAGCCAAAATGCAATCAGGTTGTTCTTGTCACCTAACCAATTTATCCACCTATTTTTGGCATGACTTGTCCACAACTTTTTGAAATATCATGCTATTTATCGTTTAGCTCTTTCTCTCAATAGTGACAAATTACTTAAAAATAAAAAAAAATTCTCACATCTGGATCTGGATCCTTACCAAAATCGAAACAATTCTTCCTTGTCACTTACCCAATCTGTCCACCAAGTTCCATCCGAATCCATCCACAACTTTTTGAGATACAGTGCTATATATCGTCCAAGAACAAAGCATTATCCCCATTTACAATTTGTCACCTAAAGCAAGCCCTAATTTAAAAATATGCTGCTTATTTGGCTGGTTTTACATTGAGGATTTAACCAATGTGAACTCACTTATTGAAGTTACATGAAAGTATAGGTATGAACCACCTTTAGAGGCCATTTTTCCCCGCAGAGCAGGGGTTGGGTCCTTTTTCAGGCACCTTGGTCCCCTTTTTGTAGCGGCGTTTTATGGCCGGATGCCCTTCCGGCCGCCAACCCTGTTGGTCACCTCTTGCAACACACAGGGAATTGCCAGTGAACTGGTACTCAATTTGCACGACCTTGGAGGGATGACAGGCTGAGTCAACCCCCCTAATGTTAATTCAACGATCGACTGGGAATTCGAACCCAGGATCCTAGGATCCCAAGCCGGCACCCGAACTGCTAAGCCAACACCAGGCTACATGAAGGTATCGGTATACACTCTGATTCCCACCTTTCTAAAGCTCTATCTATCAATTGCATGTCTCCAAAATCAGAAGCAAAGCTCCCGCATTGCAGACACTGCATCCAGAATACCAGCTGGTGTTGGACTGCAGACTCACTTCGAATAGATCAACCATCGAACATAAGCTCTTTATTGATTATAAGAAGCTTTTGATTCATTGGATCGGGATTGTCTTTGGCGTCTCTTAAAGACTGTAGGAATTCCCATCAAGGTTGTGAATCTTATCAACTCGGTGTTGTGTTCGAACTCCATTGAGTTTCATTGTGCAGTATGTTAAGGATAATATTTTCCTATTAGCTGTTAATCACACCATGATGCAGACTTTATCTTGATGTGAGTGTGCCTTGGATGTTGGCAGTGAGCACACTTTCACTTGACGAGACCATACTGATGATACTGCTCTCCTGGCAAAGACCATTGAAGTCAAAACTACTGCACCAATGGCAATTCAAGAGAGTCTTAGTCATCACTTGGCTCTTCTTTTTTTTGTATACAAGATCGAGGCTCGTGTAAGAGCTAACATCAATCACAAAAAAGACAAACGGACAAACAAAACATACAACAAAGGGAGCGGAAGAGAAGATGGGGAGAGAGAGGGAAACACACAAGTACAACAGCAGAGAACAGGCACAACGGAAGATCTGTGGGAGGGAGAGGGCTTGGTGGGAAGGAGGCATAGGAAGGAGGGGGGGGGGGGTGGAAAAGGAGTAAACACATGGACACTGCTAGAACTTCTAGGAAAGTAAGAAGTCGGGATTTAAAAAAAAAAAAAAAGTGGATCTGGAGTGAATTAACGGGGTAGAAGAGATCAAGGTTTTGGATGGGGGAAGATAAGAGATGGTGGTGAACAGCTGTTTTAAAGACCTGGAGGGAGGGGTGGGATTGAGGAGAGTGAGGGAGTTTGTTCCAGAGGCGGGACAAAAGAGGCATGAAGGAGTGAAGGTGAGCAGAGAGTCTTGATTTTTGGCAGTTTAACCATAAGACGGTTGCAGGCAGATCTTGTGCGACCTGTCGGAATATTTGGGGGACAGAGCCCAGAGAGAGCTGGGGGAGCAAGGCCGGAGAGGAGTCGGTAGAAGACGGAAAGACCACCAACCTGCCTGCGGTGAGTGAGTGAAAGGCCCTCGGAGTTAGCTTCATCGCGGAAGATTCCAATGATTCTGAACGCTTTGGTTTCAACAGCGTGAAGACGAGCTCGGTGTGAGGCAGGAGCACCGGCCCAGAGGGGAGAGCAGTACTCCATTGAGCTGCGGATGAAAGCCTTGTATGTGGGGAGGAGCTCCGGTGTGCCAAGGAAGGACTTTGCATGACGGAGGATGCCCAGTCGGTGACTGGCTTTGGAGACCAGCTTGGAAATGTGGTTTTCCCAGGAAAGATCATGGCAGATAGTGAGACCCAAAAGCTTGAGTGATCGAAATTAATTCTGATTATTTGGTAATGAATTAAATTATTAATTGGCTTGCATGGAAATTGGAGTAAGACAAAGATTCCGTTATTAGGAAGAGATAACCTCCTGATAATGTGACTATTCAATTACAAGTAACCCGAATCATGGGTTCAATGCAGTCACCGATTTGAATACTTTGGGTCAAAGGTTTGTTTGAATGGTGAGTCCATGTTTGAATGCCGTTGATGAGCTGGCCTGGCCATTTCAACATTCATCTCTTCTTTTCATGCAATTGATTTATCGCTTTATGTAAACATAATCTGCCTTTGGCTGTAAGGATAGATTAGTGGTATGTATATTCACGTTTGCGCTGTCCAGCCTGGGTTCAAATGTCGACCCAGCTATAAACTGCCACCCTGGTTCATCGCATGCCAGGGCATAAATCAATGAGCGCACCATTCATCAGAACTTGGATGTTAAGCCAGAGAACCTATCTTCCGGCACTGATCATTGGTCGATATTAAAGATCCCATAATGTCATTCACAAAGAGTATAGGTGAGTTATCAATGATACTTATGGCCAATTTCCAAACTCCTGCCCTGGCTGATTGCTCGGAACATTGCCCTTTGCCATGGATCTGCTTCCACAGCACTGACACTCTGTAAAGAGTCTGGTACATTGGTCCTGATGAAAGCTCAAAGTGGAGCTTGCATTTAAATCTAATGGAGGGCAAGTTATTAGGATATGAGTAATTAATAGACAAACTAGAACGGCACTCAGCAGAGAGCATACCTCCGCCTGGTTGGCCATATCACTCAATGGTGAAGAACAACTTAAAAATGATACCAGCTGGATCCGGATCCGGATCTTCACCAAAATTGAATAGATTCTTCCTCGTCACAAGCACAACCTGTCCAACAAGTTTCGTCCAAATCCATCCATAACATTTTGAGATATCCTGCTATGTATCGTTTTTGGTCCGATCTCCCAATGGTGAAGAATCACTTCTTCTTTTTTAGCCGCGTCGCAGACGCTGCTCATAGAGTGCCCTCTGCTGCTGTTGTTGTTGTTCTTCTTCTTCTTGTTCTTCTTGTTCTTGCAGAGAAGACAAAACCTCAAAGCTCCACCCATTCTGGGAACCATAGTTCCACCCATTCTGGGAGAGACTTCATATAAACAAATATCCACCATTTTATTAACTCGCATAGCTTTGAGGCCTGTTTTGTAGGCCCGTGGTGTCTTCCTCTCTCACACAGTTTTATTTCAAATCAAATTCGATATATCATTTCATTTTTCACAGTCGCTAACATAGTTTTAGACTCGGTTGAAAACAAGTACAAAAAGTTTTAATTAAAACAAAAGCCGCGTCGATGTTACACAATGCCTAGATGCAGCTGTGCCTATAACGTCGATGTTATAGGCACAGGACATTCCTATTGATTCGATTACTTGATGTTATTTTTGTGCAAAGTGAAAATATATCTCGGCAATTTCCCGTGTGTGGTGACGAATTTTTAATATATCTCGGCATTTTCCCGTCTGTTATTTCAGGCGGTGTATGACTGACCATGCCGCGATTTAAAAAATATATATCTCGGCAATTTCCTGTGTGTGGCGACACGTGAACGAAGCTATGCTCCTCTCTCCACATTATTGTGACTACGTATAAATGAAATATTTCATTGTGACGATTGTCATCAAATGGACGAATTTTTAATATATCTCGGCATTTTCCCATCTGTTATTTCGGGCGGTGTATGATTGACCATGCCACGATTTAAAAAAAAAAAATCTCAATGGACTTGAAGTTACAGGCCTTTGAGAATTCATTTCGTTCTATAAAGGGCAACTTTCATCGGATTTTCTTCACGTTTTTTTTCAACCGAGTCTAAAACTATGTTAGCGACTGTGAAAAATGAAATGATATATCGAATTTGATTTGAAAGAAAACTGTGTGAGAGAGCAAGACACCACGGGCCTACAAAACAGGCCTCAAAGCTATGCGAGTTAATAAAATGGTGGATATTTGTTTATATGAAGCCTCTCCCACAATGGGTGGAGCTATGGTTCCCAGAATGGGTGGAGCTTTGAGGTTTTGTCTTCTCTGCAAGAACAACAGCAACAACAAGAAGAAGAACAAGAAGAAGAACAACAACAACAGCAGAGGGCACTCTATGAGCAGCGTCTGCGACGTGGCTAAAAAACGGGAAGAAAATCCGATGAAAGTTGCCCTTTATGGAACGAAATGAATTCTCAAAGGCCTGTAACTTCAAGTCCATTGAGATTTTTTTTTTTTAAATCGCGGCATGGTCAGTCATACACCGCCCGAAATAAGAGACGGGAAAATGCCGAGATATATATATTTTGTTTAAATCGCGGCATGGTGAGTGTGTGGCGACATCTTTCATCTCAGTTTCCATCTCAGAAACCGACCTCCTAAAAAAAAAGAGAACCATGACAATTACAACTACATGTGGGCAGGGTACAGCCCGAAGTGGAGATCGGTTTCTGAGGTTTGGGACATGGATTGTAGGGACAATGACAGGGAGATCAGGAGAAGTGGTGGAAGTATTGGTCAGAAGAAGAGTGGACATATGTTGTGTGCAAGAGACGAGATGGAAGGGAAGTGGTGTGAGAATGGTGAAGGGTAGGCAGGGACAGAAATACAAGTTTGTGTGGCAAGGGTGCCTGGAGGGCATGAATGGTGTTGGTGTCCTGTTTTCTGAGGAGTTTGTAGACAGTGTGGTGAGTGTGACTAGAGTGAGTGATAGGTTGATGATGGTGAAAATGATGATTGGAAAGCTCTTGGTGAACGTCATCTCGGGGTATGCTCCGCAGGTTGGTCGGAGCGATGAAGAGAAGGACAAGTTCTGGTGTGCGATAGAGAAGCTGATGGAAAACGTGAAAGATGAGGAAGTTGTTGTGGTAGGAGGAGACCTAAATGGACATGTGGGAAGGAGTATGGATGGTTTTGATGGAGTTCATGGGGGTTACGGATATGGTGTGAGAAATGGAGAAGGTGAAAGGATTTTGGAGTTTGCTGATGGAGCTGATTTGTTGATTTGTAATACTCAGTTCCAGAAAGAGGATAATAAGCTTGTTACATACACGTCAGGTGGGTCGACGACAACCGTTGACTACCTGATGGTGTGTAGGCGAGATAGGGGGCACCTCCGAGACACAAAGGTGATCCCGGGGGAGGAGGCTGTTTCACAGCACCACTTGGTTGTCTGCGACGTAAGGGTGAAAGGTGCGAGGAGAGCTCGGCGGGTGAAGTACCAACCGAGAATGAAGGTGTGGAGGTTGAAAGAGGTGACAGTAAGGGAGGCATTAAAAGAGAGGCTGAGTAGGGTCGAGGATGATGTGGTTGAGCTTGAAAGTGGTTGGATGTCAATGAAAGCTAGTCTGTTGGGAGCCGTTGGTGAGGTATGTGGATGGACAAAAGGACCACCGAGGCACTCGGAAACATGGTGGTGGGATGATGAAGTTGGAAAGAGGATTGACGAGAAGAGGAAGAAGTTCAAGGAGTGGCAGAAGGCGAAGGGTACGGGAGCAGAAACAGCAGAGCATGAAAGTTATAAGGCAGCCAGGAAGGCTGCAAAGAAAGAGGTAGCAAAGGCGCAGGAGGCATGTAGGAAAATGTTCGGAGAACGCTTGGATTCGGAAGAGGGTCAGAGAGCGGTATTCAGGATTGCAAAGCAGATAGCGAAAGAGAGGTGTGATGTGATGGGGGTGAGCTGCTTGAAGGATGAAGTGGGACAAATCGTTGTCGACCCAGATGGAATTAAAGGAAGATGGAAAAGATATATGGAAATGCTGTTGAATACAGAGAATGAATGGGATGGCAACATAGAGAGTAACCCAGTTTTAGGACCGGCTGAGAAGATAACTGAGAAGGAAGTTGAGGAAGCGATAAAAGCAATGAAGGGTAGAAAAGCGGGAGGGCCGACGGGAGTTGTGGGAGATATGTTGAAGGCAGCAGGAAGTTGGGGTGTGAAGAGAATGACCGAGATCTGTAATCTGGTGGTGAAAGAAGGCCGCATTCCAGTGGATTGGGAACTGAGTACCCTCGTCCCTCTATACAAGGGGAAAGGTGACCCTCTGGAGTGTGGCTCGTACCGAGCGATAAAGTTATTGGAGCATGGAATGAAGGTATTGGAAAGGGTGTTGGAGAGGAGGATAAGGAAGAAAGTGAAGATCGACGAAATGCAGTTTGGATTTATGCCAGGAAGAGGAACGACAGACGCGCTTTTCATTGTGAGGCAGTTGAAGGAGAAGTACATGGAGAAGAGGAAGAAGTTGTTTCTTGGGTTTGTTGATCTGGAGAAAGCATTCGATCGGGTTCCACGCAAAGTATTGACATGGGCATTGAGGAAGTTAGGAGTGGAGGAATGGTTGATCAGAGTAGTGATGGCAATGTACAAAAGAGCGCGCACAGCTGTAAGGACGAAGGACGGGAACAGTGGTGAGTTTGAGGTGAAGGTGGGAGTGCATCAGGGGTCGGTACTAAGTCCACTACAATTTGTAGCTGTGATGGAGGTGCTGGCTCAGAACGTAAAGGAGGGTTTATCGTGGGAGTTGTTGTATGCAGATGATCTGGTGTTGATTGCGGAAAGTATGGATGGACTGAAGGAAAAGATGAACAAGTGGAAGGAATGTATGGAGACAAAAGGTCTGAAGGTGAATATCGGAAAGACGAAGGTGATGGCAAGTGGTAAAGCATGTGGTGAGTTGGAAAGAACTGGGAAGTGGCCCTGTGCTGTGTGTAGGAAGGGTGTCGGAGTGAACTCCATTCAGTGTACAATGTGCGCTGAGTGGGTTCATCAAAAATGTAGTGGTCTGAGAGGGTCATTAGCCAGTGTGGCAGCTACATTCAAATGTAAGGTGTGCACAGAGGGAGCTGCAGATGGAGGAAATGTTGAGTTGGATCTTGGAGACGGTGTGAAGCTGGAAGGTGTGAAAACATTTTGCTACCTTGGAGACATGCTGAATGGAGAAGGTGGATCAGACTCGGCAACGGTTGCTCGAGTGAGATGTGCATGGAAGAAGTTTCGGGAATTGAGTGGCGTGCTGATGAGGGGAGTGTCGTTGAAGCTGAAGGGAAAGGTGTATGCTGCATGTGTGAGAAGTGTTATGATTTATGGGAGCGAGACATGGGTAATGAACGTAGAGCAGCAACGAAGGTTGGGAAGGGTGGAAATGCGAATGGTTCGACGGATGTGCAGAGTATCGTTGAGAGAGAGGAAGACAAATGATGAATTGCGAAAGATGATGGGAATAGAGCCTGTGATTGATGCTGTGAAGAGGAACAGGTTGAGGTGGTTTGGTCATGTGTTGAGGAAGGATGAAAGTGACTGGTTGAGAAGAGTGATGGAAATGAATGTAGAAGGAAGTAGAAGATGGGGAAGACCGAGAAAGACTTGGCTAAAGATGGTGGAAGAAGAAATGCGGGCAAGGGGGTTAACAAGGAGAGATGCAGAAAATAGGGCAAAATGGAGAAGATTGTCATGGGGACCGCAAGGCTAACCCCCGCTCTAGCAGGGAAAATGGCCTTTTAAAATGCATGTTGTTGTTGTATGGTCAGTCATACACCGCCTGAAATAACAGACGGGAAAATGCCGAGATATATTAAAAATTCGTCGCCACACACGGGAAATTGCCGAGATATATTTTCACTTTGCACAAAAATAACATCAAGTAATCGAATCAATAGGAATGTCGTGTGCCTATAACATCGACGTTATAGGCACAGCTGCATCTAGGCATTGTGTAACATCGACGCGGCTTTTGTTTTAATTAAAACTTTTTGTATTTGTTCTTTTTTTAAATACAGAATCGAGGCTCGTGTAAGAGCTAACACATTGAACACGAAAAGATGCACAGACACATAAAACATACAATGAAGGGAGCGGGAGACAAGAGGGGGAGAGAGGGAAGTACACAAGCACAGAAATAGAAGAGAACAAGGACGTCGGTAGATCTGTGGAAGGGGAGGGCTGGGGGAGGAGGGAGGGGTACACGGTATAAACCAAATGAACACCACTAGGAATTTCAGGAAAGAAGTTGGGGATTTAAAAGGCGGATTTGGGGTGTTTTAACGGGGGTAGAAAAGATCAAGGTTTTGGATGGGGGAAGATAAGAGATGGTGGTGAACAGTTGTTTTAAAGACCTGGTGGGAGGATATGGATTGAAGAGAGTGTGGGAGAGTTTGTTCCAGAGGCGGGAAAAAAGAGGAATGAAGGAGTGAAGGTGAGCAGAGAGTCTTGGTTTTGGCAGTTTCACCAGAAGAGGGTTGCTCGCAGATCTTGTGTGACCTGTTGGAATATTTGAGGGACCAGAGGCGGCACAGACAGAGCAGGGGGAGCAAGGCCGGAGAGGCCTCGGTAGAAGACAGGAAGACCACCTACGTGCCTGTGGTGTGAGAGAGAGAGAGAGAGAGAGAGAGAGAGAGAAAAAAAAAAGAGAAAGAGAGAGAAAGGCCCTCAGAATCAGCTTCATAGCGGGAGATTTCAACGATTCTGAAAGCTTTGGTTTCAACCGCGTGAAGCCGAGCTAGGTGTGAGGCAGGAGCACCAGCCCAGAGAGGAGAGCAGTTTTCCATTGAGCTGCGGATGAAAGCTTTGTATGTTGTGAGGAGCTCAGAAGTGCCCAGAACGGACTTCGCACTATGCAGGATGCCCAGTCGGCGACTGGCTTTGCAGGCCAGCTTGGAAATGTGGTTTTCACAGGAGAGATCATGGCAGATAGTGAGACCCAAACCCAAAAACTTGAGTGACAGAACTTCTTCAAGAGGATTGTTCAGAAAATAGATGGGAGGGTTGTCCAGACGGTCTTTTCGGAGAGACAAAGTGAGAGTGTGAGATTTGTCAGGATTGAAAGACATGTTCCACTTGTTTGACCAGTCTGTGATTTTGTCCAGGTCTGCAGAGAGTGAAGGGGCTGCTGCCTGCCAATCTGAGGGTTGGGATATGGAGTGGCAAAGAGTGGAGTCATCAGCAAAAGATATAGAGAGGATTTTCCAGTGAGTCAGAGAGATAAATTAATGAAGATCAGAAAAAGCACAGGGCCCAGAACACTGTCTTGAGGAACTCCAGCCTGAACAGGAAGGGGAGAAGAGAGAGTTCCACTCAGTGCTACACGTAGACTGCGTCCAGAAAGGAAGTCTGTAAGCCATGCATGGGGGTTTCCATGGATACCATAGGAGGAGAGTTTGGTGAGCAGGGCGGGGTGCCAGACCATACCAAAGGCACGAGATATGTCAAGAGAGAAAGCTCTGATTTCCTGTTTGGCATTGAGGACATCCATCCATTGTTGAGACAGCAGAAGCAGCATGTTCAGCGTATAATGATCTTGTTGAATCCAAATTGATGAGCCGCGATCAAGCCATTGGAGAAGAGGAAGGATTTGATGTCAGAAGTGATGATCGAATCCATGACCTTGCTGATTATTGGGAGCAGGCTGGTTGGTCTGTTGTTGCAAGGATCTGTTTTTGCACCTTTCTTGTGCAAAGCGGTGATGTTGGCTGATTTCCAAGCAGATGACCTTGAGGAAACGAGAGGGTGAAGATAATTGAGAGAGGGTGAGATAGAGCGGCAGAGCAGGATTTTATGACCCGTGGGCTGATGCCGTCTGGTCCAGTTGCAGAATCAGAGTCGAGGTTTGACAGAAACTTCTCCACCTTGTCAGGAGAGAAGGACACAGAGTCCATGAGCCTTTGGGTTCGACTGGGTAAGATGGGTACAGAGAGGAGATGGGTTTGGGACACAAGATTTTGAGGCAAACACAGAGTTGAGGCATTCAACTTTGTCACGTGTGGTGTCAACTGTGTAGCCATTTGAGGTAAGGGAGGATATGGAGGGGGAACAAACACCAGAAATAGATTTCACCAGACGCCACCAGGATTTGGAGGAAGGAGACAGGTTTGAGAGTTCAGTCTTGAGAGTGGAGAGATATTGTTTACTGGCTCTCCTGAGGGTAGACACACACTTGTTCCGAGCTTTGTGAAAGGAACTGAGATTGGATTCAGTTGGATTTGCCTTCCAAGAGGCGAAGGCAAGTTGTTTCAGGGCAACTGCCTCACCACAAGATTCAGTGTACCATGGAAGGGAGGAAGGGTATGACAACAGAAGACAAGATGGGATAAATCTGTGCATGAGTGAGACAATTGCACTTCAACTTAAACTGTGCACTTAAACAATTCTCATATCCGAATCCATAGTGAGATTTTGACCAAAATCGAATCAAATCATCCATGTCAGACACCCAACTGGTCCACCAAGTTTCGTCAAAATCCGTTCACAACTTTTTGAGATATTCTGCTATGTATCGTTTTTGGCCATATCTCCCAATGGTGAAGAATCACTTAAAAAATTCGAGTAGCCGGATCCGAATCCGGATCTTCACCAAAATCTAATCATTTCGTCCTCGTCACATATGCTACTTCTCTGCCTAATTTCGTCCGAATCCGTCCACAACTGTTTGAGATATGCTCAACGGACAGACAAACAGACAGGGGTGAAAACATAACCTCCATCCACCTTTGGTGGCGGAGGTAACAAGTACAGATACATTCAATGTACACCGCCCCCATGCCAAATAAATAAATAAATAACATTCTCCAGTGCGGCATTGACGGGGCGCCTTACGCGAAGGGCGATACCGTCGTGCAGCACATAGAGATGGTATTTGGAGGGAGAGATGTACAATAATTGCTTGATTAATTGTGCAATTAAAATCAATAAATAATAATCGTAAAACAATTTCTTATTCAATTGACTAATAGCATATCTCAACCTTATCATGGTCAACCTTATCATATCATGATAAAAGGTCAATCTTTTATCAGTGTTTCATTTGATGCTGTAACTTTTTGAAAATTAATTAAATAAGTCATTCATCGAATTTTTAAAATTAATTATTTAATTGACTAATCAACAATAATTAATCGATTAATTGATTAATCAATAAATCTAAAATATCCTGTATAGCCACATCACTTGGTCACTGTAGTGTCCAAATATCAGCTGCCTAGCCCAAAATGTGCATAAGATATTGCCCAGATGAGGAAGAAAATAAATAAGCGATAAATAATGAAAACAAATAAATAATAATAATCGAATAATAAAATTATAAATCAATTGGCTAATAGAATACCTAAAGCACCACCGTTTCATCTGAATCTGTAACTTAAAAAAAATAATTAATTAAGCGATTAATCAAATAATTAATTGACTAATTGATTAATCAATAAAGCAAAAATACCATGTACAGCCAAATCACTTCGTCATTGTCATGTCCAAATATTAGCTTTCTAACTCAAAAGGTGCCTGAGATATTGCTGCCCAGATGAGAAAGGAAATAAATAAGTTCTTAATTTATCGATAATAATTAAGTAATTAATCAATTAATTGATTGATAAAAAAACCAAAAAATAATCTTTTTGCCAAAGTACTTGCTCATGATTATGCCAAAATTTCAGCTTTCTAGCTCAAAGTATGGCTGAGATATTGCTGGGACAAACAAACAAGCCAGAAAAAAAACCAGAGTGAAAACTGAGTACTCCCTTTCAGTGTGCGTCATTGCCAGGCCCCCTCCAGTGCCCTGCGATGACGTCATGCAGCATCTGGAGATGGAATAGGAAAGGAGCGGTGTACAACAGATATGGCATGTGTGATTTGTACCTCGGTTCCCAGTATCATGTGACATTGGTTCACATAGGGAAGGCGTATTGACCCCAGACTTCCTGTATTAGTCAAGTACCACATTGTGCAGGGTTCAATTCCACTATTCCATCCAACGTTTCACGGAAACAATGCACCTCAACCTCATATTGTATGCTGTCCCTATTTGTGACCTTTTCTACCCCGACTAAATTTCCCATAACTTGCCCTTTTTACTTGCAGGTGACCACATTTCTCTTTCCTCTTTTCCTGTTAATTATTTTCCTTGCTTGTTGTGTCCACCCGTTTTCCACTATACCCTCCATCACCTCGCTTTTTCATGAACTAATGATTTATATACACAAAGTAATTTCACAAATGCTCACTGTTGTGGGGAAAAAAATGTTGAAGGAACATGTGAGTAAATGGATCAACTTGCAAATTGGAAATGTCGGCAAAAAACTAATACTCAGCATAAAACAGATGTTAAGAATCAAAATCACTATTGATGAATTTATTGGCAATAAGTGGAAATAAAGAAGTTTCTGGAAGTCTGGCATGTCTATATATATATATGTATATATATATATATATATATATATATATATATATATATAATATATATATATATGTGAAGAATCAGCTCTTCGTTTGCAAAAGAAGTCCACAATAGCCTGGAATGGCGCAGCTTTATTAAAGAACCAACTTATACAGATCCGGAGGAGGCCAAGACATCTATAGCAAGAGCCAGTCTCATGCCACGTCAAGCCTTCCTGAAAACACATTGATTCCCAGTCCATTTATATAGGGACACGTTTTATCAGGAAATCTCCGAGGGAACAAACAACACTGGGAGAGGTTCCTCCCACCGTTATCATTCGGGGGAGTCAGCTTTTCCTTATCATTTGGACCAATTGTTTCTCTGGGCTCCGAGAAAACAGAACTGTAACTCACAAAGAGAAGAGTGTATGCTTAGCCAAACAAACCCATATATTTTATGGGTTTGTGTACATGAGTAATCCAAAGCATGTTTATACAGAGTCATGCGTTGCTGAGATTAAAACAAAATATATATAGTTAACGATAGGTTTATGTCATTCTACTGGCATTACGCAAAAACAAGCGCATGTGGGCGTGGTTTTATGACCAGCCTTGAAAAAAGCACACGTATACCATTGTCCAGCATGACCTCATTTTAAATGAAAGCGAAGCAAAAACCTCATTGTAACTCAGGCGTCACTGTCATTAAACAAAACAGTTAATGTTTTTGGCAATTTATCAAAGGATTTATGTCTACGATTCAAGCAGCCTACCTAAGGTTCGAATACATTTTATTAACTCATGAAATAACATTATAGAACAGCATTTTATAACATAGCTTACGTGGTAATACGTCAGTCAACCGGCATTTATAATTGAGCATTAAGCAGTAACAAATCTGAGACCTGACATTCCTTCCTCTTGTCTCGTCGAGACAAAGTATCTCAAGAGACAACGTGCCACATCGGGCTTTATTGAAAGACCATCGTGTAATGCGGGTATCTCCCAAGGGCATACCGTGCGCCCATAGCGCCTCGCCCGTGCATTTGGCGAACGTGTCGTGTGGTGCGTGCTCGGAGCCTGAGGGCTCAAAACATGAAAGTTCATTAACGTTTCGGATCCACAACGAAGACGTCTGGTCCAGATGAGGTTCTGCTCCGCCAGAGGGTGCATCACTTCCCCTGCGGAACTGGCTCCCCCCACCCTTTGCAGACGCAGTCCTTGCAGATCTTCGAAGTTAATCAACGGTCATGCCCATGAGGTCCCTCACGTGTTGCTGTTCTGGGGAATACAAAATGTCGTCAGTATCTTGTGTCTCAATTTCCTGGTCAGGGTACAGAGCGTAAAAATCCGAATCCGAATCACTTGAAGCAAAGAGATCCGCAACATGTGGATCAAAGAGATCCGAAACATTTGGATCAAAGAGATCCGAAACATTTGAAGAAAAGAGAGGGACTTCCTTTATGTCAAAGTCTCCCATGGGCGCCTGGTCGGCTTGCGGGTCTAGGACATCCGCGTCGGGTCCCTCAACCGCCAGACCCAGTGTCGCAATCAGATCCATAGTTGGGTCGGAAGGGGGCGTGCAGCTGTCAGCTTGTAATACATAAGCAGCGTTAGCCAGTACACGCAAGGGGTTTATAGCACAAGTATCACAGTCATCACATACACCGTTACAGGCAGCAGCCAGTTCCCACATGGGATCCACACAAGTATCACAGTTGCCACAAAATTCAATGCAATTTTCTGGAGCGCCGGTCGCAACTGCCTTGTTGAAGGACCCGTTCAGGTCGACGGCCTCTGTGGTCAGAGCCATAGTTGTTGTCGGCGGCTTCTTCACTTTCCATCCTGTAAAATACTTTCTCATACAGAGGAGGACTAGAGATTTCATTAGTGCCCCCCAAATTACTACCCCGATTATCACAGCCAGTGCGGTCAATAACCACTTCACTATGGTGCCCGTCCATCCCTGGAACCAGTCAGTGAGCCAGCTAAATGTATAAGAATTTTCGCGCGCGATCCGATCGATCCAATAGTATGTCATGAGCCGTAGCGGTGTCGTTTGCCACCTTTTCTAGGGCCAAAGCCAATTTATCTATCCGGAAACTATCCATGACTGTGCCCGCTCCTGGGAAGAAGAAACCAAACACCTTTTCCCATAGACTCCCGTGTAGTTTAGTGGTTCCATCTTCGTTCATGACTGACCTCTTATAACGCCTGTCCAAGGACTTTGGGTCTAGCTCATCCAGTATCTCAACGTCAGGAAGGACTGAACCCAGATAACATGTGCCCCCCCAATTATTTGGTAAATAGGGGTAAGCCTTGTCGCCGCATATAAACATTGTCCCATGGGGTGGGACCAGGTGGGTGGATAAGCACTGGAGTCCCTTTACCACCCCATTAATCCTACTAACCCCCCTAGAGAATGTTATAGCCGTTATGTTGTGGTTGCGTTTATCTTGCAGTACTATTCGTAATGTAATCCCCGAGCTCCCTTGTCCCAGCTTTCCGGGGAGAGTGTAGGCGCATTCTGATTCTCCCATACGCAAGTGGCCGGAACCCTGGAGGCAGACCCTCCCTTTCTGTGGTTTGACCCAGACGGGGGCAGGCCTCTCGGCCACATGGGCAATCATTGACGGGCGATAATTAAATTGTCGATTGCAACTCTTGCCGTTGTCAACCCCTTCTCTTTCCAGCGTGGTGACTAAACATGGGGAATCGATAGGTTGTGAGCAGAGGTCATTGAGGGACAGAGGTAGCACTATCATGTGTATTCCTGTGGTGCCTGCTTGGGGAAAACGCATGCACGACCAGCGGTGTGTCCTATTTTGAATTGTTGCCACTTCCCTGGCCACTTTCCAATATGTGTTTTTCCCCCCTCTTTGGGGCCTTATCCTGGGGTTGCGGTGTGAGTATGTATTCGATGCATGGTATGTAGTTCCTTTCGCCACCGGCCGCGCCAGGGGTCCAGACGCTGCACCGGACCTGCATGGTCATGTCTTTTCCTAGGCGTGTGCGTGTTTGTAGCTTAAAATCAGGGGTTCCCCATTGGTATCCTGGTTGGGCCAAGGTCTTAATGCTAGCTTGCCCGTCTTCCCGGAACTCTCGTTGCTTTTGTAGTACCATGCCAACGCGTCCAGGCCCTGCCGACAGTGCTAGCCAATTTATGTTCACCCAATTTGTGTGCAGGGCTTTCTGTTCGAAACATGGTAGTGATACTCTTTGTCCCCATGTTACGGTGAGGTGTCGGGTTTCGTTTTTGCATCTATTGGAATCGGAGTTTCCCCTAGCTGCTGTCGCTATCAATAGTATTGTACCTATGATTAGGCCCATCCTTACTGTGTTCTGGGGGTGTGGTGTCTGGTGCTTGTATGGCCAACTTACAGTGCGTGGCGTGGATCCACGAAGTCTTGCCCTCGCAAAAGACTGCCGTTGGTGTAGTCAGCAACACCTGGACTGGTCCCTTCCACCTTGGTTCCAAGGCGTTCTTGCAGGTGAAGTGCTCCACGAACACCTGGTCTTTTTCCTCTGGTGGAACACCTGGTCCACAAGTCTCCTGGGAGCGCCTGGTCTACAGGTCTCCAATTTCCTAATCCACTTTTTTCAAGTGGATCCAATTTTATCCAATATTCAAATTTTAAATTCAATCCCATTTAATCCAGTCCAATTCAAATTAAATTCAATCCTTCTCTCAGCATCCCATTACCTGTTTCCAACATCAATAAAAATAAAATTATAAAATTAATAAAAAATCAATCATCTCAACTCTCAAATCGAATCAAAAAATAAAAATAAACGAAAATTACTTCAGCGAGAGTTTCAACTAGAATTACCACAAACCAACCACCTTTAACCTCCATTAACACAAACAAACCACCATTAACCTCCATTAACACAAACAAACCACCATTAACCTCCATTAACCTCCCCCTATTATTTATTTATTTTCACGAATAAACAAATAATAGAAATAACCTGGTCTACTTCCAATTTCAATTCTGGTCAGTTCTGGTGTCTGGTCACACACAATGTTTTCCTCACCCACTGTGATTCGCTCACAATAGATTCTCACTGTTATGTCTGAAATTAAGCTACCCTACTGGGTATTCGTGAAGGGGGTCCATCTTTCCCAACCCCTTCCTTCACACCAGCCACTTCACGTTATCCACCATACTCACTGAATTGTCATCAATTCTGAAATTCGTCTCATGAAAACACATCCCAGAGTCTAGTGTAACAGCCAGACAAACACATAGACACGCTGAAGACCCCAGGGTACCCATCAAACTAGCTTGTCCCCAGATCAACAACACAGCGAAACATGTAATTTTACTAAAATAATCACTTACTCATAACTAGCTGGATAACTAGCATAACTAGCTCAACACCTGGAACTCATAACTAATACTCATACCACTAATTACTCATAATAACTCATAATTACTTCTGTAATTACTCATGCCAATACTTACTCAAAATGATGTAATATCCCAATCTTCACCCCCTATGCAAATCGAAGCACCCCGGACGATCCACAGCCAATATCAACCACTGTAGCCGCCTTCCCCTCCAGGCAGCCACACACAGCCACATACATCTCCATCCACGTCACACAAGACAACAGCCAACGAGTGTGTCCACCACACAGAAACCTTTGGCAATGCAACAACCGAACTCCCAGACAACCAACAACAAAACCCAATCCATCTCCATGGCTCATCAAGCAGTTCCAACTTAATCCAGCTTCACATACCGATTTCCCCAAAAACTCGTGAAACTTCACCCCCATTCTGGAAAAACCCTGGACTAAACCCTGACACCCTAAATAACTTCAGACCCATCTCCAATCTACCCTTTCTGTCAAAAATTTTGGAACGTGCTGTGGCCACTCAACTCAAACATCACCACTCTGCCAATAACCTGTATGAAACATCCCAATCCGGATTCTGCTCCAGCCACAGTACTGAAACTGCTCTCCTCAAAATCACCAGCGACCTTTTCTCTCCTCTGATGCCGGCAACCTCAACATTTTCATCCTCCTCACCTCAACGCCTCCTTTGACATCATCAATCACGCCATCCTCCTCACCCTGTTTAGACCAGCTTGTGCCTATTAAACCCAAATTAGTTCACCCCCAAGCTTCACATGGACCACCTACTACTCTCAAATTATCCACTCTGGCTCCGGAATCCCAAAAGCACTCTTCTCTACAATAAACAAACTAAATAAACAAACTTTACAACGTGAACAAAACTCCTCAGCGCCCTGGATACCGCCACCTTGCTCCACACACCTGTTGGTGCACACCTGTGCACTCACACCTGGTGCCACCTGCACCCTCCTTCCTTCCTGGACCATTCATCCAAAGCAAAATTGACAGCATCTACAACAGCTTAATCACCACAATTCACTCCCCCTTAAGGTGTCCCCCAAGGTTCAGTTCTTGGCCCCCTCCTCTTCGTCCTGTACCTATCCCCCCTTGGTCACTTAATCCGTCATGCACCATAGCCAATGCACCATGGTCTCCAATTCCACTGCTTCACCGATGACATCCAGCTTTTTCATCTCCACCAAATCGTGCTCCACCACCACCCACTCTATCCTGACAAACTGCCTAACTGAAATAAAATTCTAGCTTCAGATCAGCTTCCTCGAACTTAACTACGCTAAATCTGAATTAATCTTCATTCCCCCCAACATCGATGGTTTCCCAGTATCCACATCCGGAATCTTGGCATCATCATTGACCAAAACCCTCTCCTTTGAAAATACACTAAACAGATCATAAAGACCTTAAACCTTAATCATAAAAACTGAAAAATGCTTCGCCATGGAATAGTCCACCACTCATAACTTTGCCCCCCAAAAAACAAGTCACATTCTTTGTATATTGCCAACATTGTTCATCGTTTAAGTATCATCCAGAACTAAATTTTTATAAACCATCAACTTGTAGATGCATTTATTTATATCCCATTAACCCAAGAACTCTCAATTGCTTGGTTATATTTTAGTAATGTCATATATCCATATTTCTTTTCCAAAATGTTCCTGATATACACATTAATCCCATCTGTCTTTGTTTCCAGATCAACTCAAATCAGGAAATCAACACAAATCCTTATTACCTCCAATCAATTCAAAATTAAATCAACAATTCAAAACCAGATCGGATCAGCGATCAGAAATCACTTTTCCAATCAACACATTCCAAGCAACAATTCATTCAAAGACCAAGCTTAAAAACACAACTCTCATCTTACTGTGACAAATAAGCAACCAACCTACTTCACACTAAACAAATAACTTTTCATCACCCCTTTCTTCTCCACCGCCTCTTACACTTAAACAGATCATAATTACTCACTCATACACTGTTGCCCATCACCCAGTTGCCCCAGACCCAAACACAGGTTTGAAATCCCAGTAGGTTGTTCTTCAATCCCAACCATCATGTGATCCCAACATCTCTCCATTTATTTCGTTCCTCATGGGGTTGGTGTTTTATGGCCTTTACCTCTTACCCAATCACACTGCACATTATTCCCCGTCCTTGATGGATAATTTTACATCCAGATGGGCACAGCATCCCATTTTTGGCGACCCAGCCCTAAAACAAGCCCCTGGACTCCTTGCAGGCTGGACCAAAACCCCCGGACCTGCCTCCATGGAACATTTCTTGAGACCCCTGAATCGGGACATCAACGACAATTACAACGACAAACAGGACTCGATATTCTCTGTTCATTAATTACGTACATGATTTTGGTTTTACCCACAATATATGTCCCGATATTCTTTCCAGATTTAGGTTCTATATCCTGTCGTTAAAGCAACACCCTGTAGACTGACTCCGCCTGTCGTTCTTCCAAGGTTAGTGAATTATCTCCGACCTCTTTCCCTTACAAATCTCGAACAAAGGTCAACTAAACTTTAAAAGGTCAAACTTCGAATTGGGGTAACCAGCGCTTTATTTTTCCGCAAATAATACAAGTCCGGCGTCATTCCCTGCAAGAACCACA
Organism: Myxine glutinosa; assembly: GCF_964187855.1. Classification (NCBI taxonomy): domain Eukaryota; kingdom Metazoa; phylum Chordata; class Myxini; order Myxiniformes; family Myxinidae; genus Myxine; species Myxine glutinosa. Next base: position 120,400,456 of record NC_136268.1, read on the forward strand.
TCCAGACAGACAAATGACCCTTATTGAGGCTCTACATCGCAAAATGCTAGCTCCTACGAATCCAACAACCGTCACAATCCGTCCAGGAACTTCCGTACGTGCTCTACAATGCAGCACCTCTCTACCTGGTGCACACCTTTCGCACATCCTTCCTCGTTCGCACAACGCTTCATCAACACACCTCCTCGCGCCCACACCTTGGCACAAGCCACACCACATACCGACAGTTGAAACCTCAACCGTCCTCCTTCCTCGGATCAGCGTTCTGTTGAAAACGTGACATTTCTGTTCAAATTATTGAATTTCCAAATACTCTCCCTGCAGCGCCCGTGAGGCAGCTTGTCCCACATTATCTGCCCTCAGACCCATATGTGTTTTAATAACAACCTTACCAGCATACTAAATCTGTGTCCGCATCGATCAACACAAATGCATCGATGCATCTTCCAGCCGCCACTCCGCACTGTACCTTACTGTATGAACAAGACTTCCTGTTGGAACTTGACTCCGGAAATTAATTACTCTGTCTTGAAATCGTTTATTTTAGCCATCTTAAATAAATCCATCCATCTATCCATCTTATAAATCCATCTTAAATAACGTATTCGTCCTGTGACATTGCCTGGCATATATGTCGCAGCCGGCCACTATTCCGACATGGCTCATGACTCATGTCTAATTCTGACAAGAAGATGAAGGATGAAGGACATGACATGAAGAAGAAGATTCTGACAAGATACTGACATGTGAACGTCCGACATCCAGCAAAGTCGAAATGACCCACAATGCATTTGGGCACACACTTCCTCTGAGAGTGGGCGAGTTATCGCCGGCACTCTGAGCAGATAATTAAACGAACATTGCCAGGATTCTCGGATAGACGTTTAATTTCACAACACACATGACAAAAATCCGATTTAAATTCAGAGATCGCCGATCGACCTGGCACTACCATCTTAACGCGATGACGCCACGCCGCCCCCCCCCGTCTTGGCGCGCACCCTCGTGCCTCCGCACGAATCTCAACACTCCCTGCACGCCGCTCTATTCGCGTTCGCGGCGGGGTTTACCTCGCGTTGGGACATGCAGTCGGCTGTCATAACAAAGTGCTGTCATAACAAATCTACGACCTGACATGTAGTGAGCTGTCAGAACATTGAGCTGTCAGAACTCATCCCTAGCTCGTGAACATCGCAAAAAAACAGGATCTCCGACGCTCCACCTCTCTGACCCAAAATGCACTATATGACACCAATTCCAAAGGTGAGCTGCCTCAGCGATACATCCCACACATACAATACACAATATCTGCCATTGAATGAACTCTTCAATTCAAGTAAAACACACATATTGATTCGAATTCTGCAACCATCTCCAAGAAACCGCTTCATATCAACAGTAGATCGACAAGGGCACTCCGGGTGCTTTCCTGACCCGATTTATATCAATTCGCTTCCCAAACAACTCCCAAACAGATGAAGATCCGGACTCAGTTCAGGACCTCGCCTGTTCTCTCGGATAGACGTTAAAATGGACATTCCCGGCCTGAATTTCCCCCAAGTCGAGCAGATCGCTTACAAAGTTTCACACCGAAACCCTCTGCTTTGCACATGACACACAGACAAACACATTGGCCAGACACACACGTCAATTAACATCCCAATATACATTCATTCCTCATTCATGTTACGTCTCTCATTCAAGGAAAAGGATTTTTTGGGACGGGTTTGGACGGGGGGTGGGTTGAGGTGGAAAGGGGAGGCAGGGCGGGGGGTGTTGGGGTGTTGCCTAGAGCCCCGGGGCTGAGCTCAGGTCTTGGGGGGGGGGGTTGGGGGCATGGTGGCTACCTCCCCTTTCGCGGGGTCTTGGTCCGGATTATGGACGAGCGGCATTAGCCGCTGATTTGCTTGCTTAACTACCTCCTTAATTGTTTTGTCCTGAACTTTGCTTCCTGAACTTGCTTCCTTTGGCTCTGAAGCTTCAAATTCCTACCTGTCGTTCTCACCCTGTGGCCACCTGGCCCATTTCCTGTGAGCTTATTTATTTTCTCTTGTCCACCAGGTCCTGGCCTGTTTCTATCTGGACCTTCTAAGTTCACATGGCTTTCTATCTAAGTTTAGCCACAGCCCTTCGTTCCCTGGCATGCAATGGCATACCCCATCTTGTCTCTGGGCTGTTCCTTCCTGGAAAAATCTTGGCCACCTGGTTTCAACCTATATGGCTGTCCGACCTCATTTTCCCCTCCTGGTGCTAACTGTAACTTTAAGCTTACTGTTAAGTCCTTACTGGTTTATCCTTACTTGTTTATCCTGGCTTTAACAAAGCTACGCCATTCTGAGGCCTAAATGAGCCTCTACTTACAATTTCTGTTCGAGTGCAGACAGCGGGGAAGACAAGGAGACTGAACCCGCTCGAAGGAGGAAGGTACGAATTTGGAATAATAGCCCTCTGATATAAAACAACTCCCACCTTTAATCAAATCAACGTGCCGGCGCCGGCCTCAGGTCAGCCTTCCTCCTGTCCCTCGGGCTCCGTTTCCCGTCCTCCGCGTCTGTTGACACCCCACTCCTGGTACCATCTGTGAAGAATCAGCTCTTCGTTTGCAAAAGAAGTCCACAATAGCCTGGAATGGCGCAGCTTTATTAAAGAACCAACTTATACAGATCCGGAGGAGGCCAAGACATCTATAGCAAGAGCCAGTCTCATGCCACGTCAAGCCTTCCTGAAAACACATTGATTCCCAGTCCATTTATATAGGGACACGTTTTATCAGGAAATCTCCGAGGGAACAAACAACACTGGGAGAGGTTCCTCCCACCGTTATCATTCGGGGGAGTCAGCTTTTCCTTATCATTTGGACCAATTGTTTCTCTGGGCTCCGAGAAAACAGAACTGTAACTCACAAAGAGAAGAGTGTATGCTTAGCCAAACAAACCCATATATTTTATGGGTTTGTGTACATGAGTAATCCAAAGCATGTTTATACAGAGTCATGCGTTGCTGAGATTAAAACAAAATATATATAGTTAACGATAGGTTTATGTCATTCTACTGGCATTACGCAAAAACAAGCGCATGTGGGCGTGGTTTTATGACCAGCCTTGAAAAAAGCACACGTATACCATTGTCCAGCATGACCTCATTTTAAATGAAAGCGAAGCAAAAACCTCATTGTAACTCAGGCGTCACTGTCATTAAACAAAACAGTTAATGTTTTTGGCAATTTATCAAAGGATTTATGTCTACGATTCAAGCAGCCTACCTAAGGTTCGAATACATTTTATTAACTCATGAAATAACATTATAGAACAGCATTTTATAACATAGCTTACGTGGTAATACGTCAGTCAACCGGCATTTATAATTGAGCATTAAGCAGTAACAAATCTGAGACCTGACATATATATATATTCACATTTATATATATGATGAAAGGAAGAAAGGAGAAGTTATAATGTGAGCGTGAACAACACTCCATTTACCCAACGTACAATACCAGCACAGAAGTGCTGCTGAAGTGGTCTCAGAGGAAAAATTTACACTGGGTGGTTTTCCATTGCCTTCCTGGTCGAGTCGGCAAATCAACCTTGAAGAGTGAATGTTACAATAGGGAATCTCAACAAGTTGAGCCAAGACAGAACAAATTAGAAAGGCACTCGGTAGAGGTTCAAACCTCCGCCAGGCAACACAGTTTCCATTTTGTATCCCACTCATCGGCCAGATATGGATCAAAATCTAATCGGCTTGTTCTTGTCGCTTAACCAACTCATCCACCAAGTTTTGTCATAATCCGTGCACAACTTTTTGAGATATCGGGTTATATATAATTTTTGTCCTTTGTCATCTCTCAATGGTAGAAATCACTTTAAAATTCTCGAAAGAAAAATATTTTTTTCGATTAAAAAAATCGAATCATGGTCGACTTCTGGTGACACTCATGATCAGATTTATCCAAACAATCCAATCCTGCACTGCTTCCCGAAGCTCTGCAAACGCCAGCTTGGTCGAAGCCTTTACCCCATCCATCCAGCACATGTAAGGTCTGCCTTGTCCTCTTCTTCCCTAAACCATACACAGCATGGCTAAATCCTCCAAACTTTCGTTTACCGAACACTTGGTGTAACTAAAGTATGACAGTTACTGTTTTCGCATCAGCGCTTCCAATGTACATGGTGGTCTAATACCTCCGCCACCGAAGGTTAAGGGACGTTATGTTTTCACCCCTGTCTGTTTGTCTGGTTGTGAACAGGATACCTCAAAAGGTTGTGGATTAATTCAGACAAAATGATTGGATTTTGGTGAAGATCCGGATCTGGATCTGAGATTCTTCACCATTGAGATATAGGGCAAAAATAAATACAGTGCCAAGAGAAAGTCCACACCCCCTTCCCAAATTTTTCACCTTTCATTTTCAGATTGGCACTCTTCTGAGTGCCATATTAAAATGCATTGTCAGACTTTTTCCACCTTTATTTGCACATCGTATCCCACAACTTCCAAGTGAAAAATAAATTCTACAACTTTCAGAAAATTAATTAAAAATACAATACTAGAATATCTTGGTTGGATAATTGTCCATCCCTCCACTCCCCCTGAGTTAATACAAGGTGGAAGCACCTTTGACAGCAATTACAGCTGTGAGTCTGTTGGGAAAGGTCTCTCCCAACTTTACCCTCCTTGATTGGGCAATATTTGTCTATTCATCTGTACAAAACTGTTCAAGTTCAGTCAGGTTAAGTGGGGGCATTGATGGTCAGCAATCCTCAAGTCATGCCACAGATTTTCATTTGGATTTAGGTCGGGGCTCTGATTGGGCCACTCAAGGACTCCTGAAATCAAGATTTATCTTTTTGCTCCTTAGTCACTCCAGTGTAGCTTTGGCTGTGTGCTCTGGGTCATCGTCATGCTGAAAGGTGAACTTCCGCCCCAATTTCAGCATTCTCGCAGAGGGCAGCAGGGTTTCCTCTGATTTTTCTGCATTTTGCTCCATCCACTTTCCCTTCTATCCTGACAAGTGCCAAAGTCCCTGCTAATGAGAAACGTCAAAGATGGTGAAAATGGCAACAAAAGGTGAAAATTTTGAAAGGGGGTGTATACTTTATATCTTCAAAGCTCAGAGTGTAATTTTCAGTTATAGCGACCTCAGCGACTGGATTTATTTGTGCGTTTGATCCAGTCCCATCACAGCCGCCAGTTCTCTCATCAAAACACTTTGCTCTTCCACAGTATCCATTTGGGTGCTTTCATACCTGGGTGTCTCATCATCCGACACCATAGCTTTATCTCTTAGATTTCAAATCACGATTGTTTTCATAGCATGTACAGAAGTGGTTTGTCATTACCTTCTTCCATGCAGTGTCTACACTAGATATGTGATAAATGCCATTGTTTTCCATAAGAGAATCCTGTGACTAGCCTGAAGGCCATTACTGGCAATATGTGCCAGCTGCCTGTCTGGCCATTCACCATGTGCTCCCATGGCTTCACATAACCCTGAAGAGAAAGCTAAAATAGAGTAGTACACCTTGTCCAAGGGTGGCCCATGGGTTCACGATGCAAACACCCCCTCCTTTAAGAAGGATTGCTGCCTTTACCCTGATAAACCCTTAACCTCTGGTGTCAAAACATGCTTTGTCAAAACAAAACATGATTGCTGCCATGAAACAGAAACATTTTGATTCAGAATTTCCTTCTACTTTATGAGCTGCCTACCAATGTTAATGAGTGTCACCTGCCTGAAACAACTGGTTTTAAGACGCCATTGATTCGCATTTTTCCTTTACACCTGTTCTTGAAAACAATCCCACCAAGAGGAGGCCGGTGCAAGGCGAGACTGTCAAAGGCTGCTCGAGACGCTGAGCCATTGGCGCATTTTATACACATTGAGAGATTATTCTCAATGTCACTCCACAGCATAACAGTCCTTCGGAGGTTATATATCTATATATATATATATATATATATATATATATATATATATATATATATATATATATATATATCTATATATATATATATATATATATATATATATATATATATATATATATATATATATTATATTATATATATATAAATAAATATATATATATATATATATTGTTACGGTTCGCGGTTAAGGATGTTGTTTGCCGAGCGAAGGCACCGCGACCTAACAGTTTCCCCTGGTTCACCCGATTCACCCAGACGTTGGCGGTATCGCGCCACAGCTATTCAATGTGGAAAACTCTAAAGCGACCGAATGCAAAGAGGAAGAAGAAGAAGACGTACAGAGGAATAACAGGTTTTATTAATTATTTTCACAAGCCAAAGCAAAGAGAGCAGTTGGTTATATACAGAAAATGGAAGGAGCAGGCACACAGTGAAATCTTTAGCTTACCTATACAAGCTTAATTAATAAACCCCAGGACAACGTTAAAGACAGACGGACGATCACACTTACACGGGGAAATGCAGGCAGGAATGAATGGCTTGGAGATGGGTGGCTTTTAGAGGCAAGGAAGGTTCAGCGGGTACTGGGCACGGTCGGGCCAGAAGGCACCGCCGTCAAGAAGCCGAGCTTTGGTCCCAAACTGCGCGGGCGAAGTTCCTTTCTCTGTACTGCTGCCTCGTGCGCTCCTTGCGTTGCTCCGGTCTGCCTTTCCTGCAGCGCGGCACGTTTCACGGCGGGTCGGTCACACCTGCTCGTCTCCAGCGCATCTCCTGGACCCATCTCCGTAAAAGCTCATCTCGTCTCTCAGCTCATCTCAGATCTCAGCTCATCTCAGATCTCAGCTCATCTCGTTTTCCTTGGGAGCGTCCCGCGGCGGGTTATATAGGCCCCGCCTTGACCCTTTGCGAACCTCCCCCAAACGTTCTCTCTCCGCCCTCTCAAGCCAAACCCCTCGTTCTGGGTTGGATGAGCGGGGCCGACTTACTCCTCCCCTCTATGACGAGGTGGAGACCCGCCTTTCTTCTTCGGCGTTACCTCGTGCGTAATGGAGTCAAATGCAGCAAAGTGGACGGCAGATGGAAATGCAGCAAAGTGCCTAAAGAGGCAATTGCAGCAAAGTGGCGAACCTGGCACTTGGAAGCTGCCATGGGGCGTCAGAGGGCCTACTCTTATTTAATTCGGTGCAATGAAGAGTCAAACTAGTGGGAAACACATCCTTAGCCTACACAGAGAATAAGGGACTAACTATTTAAAAGGATATATCGTGTCCTGTGTGTAGGTTTATGGAATTAACTAAGAGGACGAGCTGCGACCATTCTTTACATTACGAGGGTCAGTTACACACAACAAAACCATACTTTTCACATTCGTTACACTTCCTCAAAATTGTTACACTTCTCAAATCCGTTACACTTCTCAAATTCGTTACACTGCACCCTCCTTCCTTCAGGCCCGGACTCGGGCCTACAAAACTTTAACTTAGTGTGACACGTAGGTATAATTCCCTCTACAATTAACCTGACCCTGAGTGTGACAATTTTAAAACACAAATAAATATGTCCCCCTGCTGCATTGCACCCTGCCTAACAGATTTGCACCCACAGGATAACCGAATTACGGAATTGTTTTCAAGCTATACATTTACGGTGGGGAGCATTATTTACAGTGATGTTCTTTCTTATTTACAATGCAACCCAGGACCTGTATTTTTTTTTCTTTTTAGGGAAACAAAGAAAAATGAAATTCCTGTTGGGAGGGAGGAGACAGCACGCATTGCATCGATGCACCAGTACCAATAACACCAAAGCACCCAAAAGCACCGAAAAGCACCAACCAGTGCACAGTCATTACTGTTTGTAATAAACACACAAAAAATAAACAACTGGTGGTGGTCTTCCTCTTCTCTGCTTGGCCGATATTCTTCCCGATGTCTTCTTGCTTCATGCGGCCTACTTGGAAATATAAAAAGCACAAACCGTGTCCATTTTTATTTAGGGCCACAGGGGCCAACTAAGGGTGGTCCACCTGTTTGGCATAGGTGCCACCTTACCGAGGTCTGCAAGCAAGATTCCCTGGCCACTATGGCCGGTCACCAACAGAGGTGCCCTGCCCCAGAACCTGGGGTCCATCAAGTGGTACTCGGCCGCAGAACAGCGGTCCATAAAGTGGTACATCAATGCAATGCATGATGGTTGAGAGGGTCCTGGCACACAAGACGACCTCCGCACACTCCCCTCAACACCCAGTGGCGCACAGTCCTCAGGTGGGAGACAAAAGGGGGGGAGAGAGACAGATGAGCGAGGGGTAAGGTCACAAGGGTACACATCAAACAAGGCAATGCAAGGCGAAATGCGTATGGAGAGCGAAATGAGAAAGCTCGTCCCTACCGTACGCCACCCCCCCTGTCACCTACTCTACCCTTGCCCTTACCACATATTTACAAAATCTACACCTTTACAAATCCGTCGCTACCGTCACATCTTCCCCATATTTCCCTTACACCAAATTCGTCTCCACAATCCCTCAATCCAAAATTTGCCATCACCCAATTCATCATCAACCCTCATAAGGAGGAAGAGATGGAACATCAAGGCACAATGTCACACCCACATACATCATGATGCGTCTCACATTCCAACATTTGCATCAATAAAAATAATAAAAACCACCTGGCATGGTGTGGAGTACCTGTCACCTCAGGTGAGTGGATGCAGATGGTGCAAGGAGATTTTCATCCTAACTACTTTCTAAATGACATTAACACGCTTTACACTACCCGGGGTCTTACCCTGCCAATCCATTGGCCAACTTACACTATGGGTTCTAAAAACCAATTCCCATTGACCAAACTGTGGTGCTTCTCCATTTTGGGGTCTCACTCCCCCAATTCATCTCCCGGTGCCCTTGCACAATTTCTGGGCTGAGACGTGTAGCTCTCCCAGCAGGTCTACCCACCTGCACACCTCCACCACTGTAGTTGCCACCCGAGCTTACCTAGCTCCTCACCCTAACCTAACTAACTGGGGAAGGCCCCTCCTGGCTCTGTCACCCCACTCGGTGCCCTCTGGCACTGGGCTACCCGGGTCCGTCCTCCGGATCCTCGGGCCCCATCCACAACTACCGGCTCCCAGAGCCCACCTGCGGCCTCACCTGGCCGACATCCTCACAGTGGTGGAGTGCCCAAACCAACTACACACACTAACAGGCTACACGCCCAGCCATTTCCACAACACTAATGCACCCATCCAAATACCATTCTTCCACCACGCACCACAGATGCCAATATCCAACTACAATTTACCTATACCCTCTACCTAACACTTACACTACCCGCCCCGGGTATTCGTGATGGGGGTCCATCCTTCCCCCATTCACACCTTCGCACCATCCACTCCACTCCATAGTTTCCACCATACTCACTCCACGACCATCCATTCCAATACTCCATGTCTCCCACACAACCATTTATTCCATACACCTGTTCCTCATACCTGTTGTTGCACACCTGTGCACTCACACCTGGTGCCACCTGCACCCTCCACCTCTTCCTGGACCAGTTGGTCAACACAACACACATCACCATTACTCACTCAAACACTGCTCCATACACCTGTTCAGTTGCACACCTGTGCAATCACACCTGTTCCTCACACACTTTTCACAATACACTTCTGAATACACCTCCATCACTCACACGGCATCATCTAAACTACCTGGTGCCCTGCTATCTTAGTGCTCCCCGTCTTCCCTTTAAACTAAGCACGTACCACGTCATTATCATCCACTCTAATCTACCTGCGTCCCCACTACAGGTATCATTCACTAACTAACCTTAACGTTACCTAAGGTCATCTCTCTAGATCCCTACACACAATATACCCTAACCCACCCGGGCTAGTTTTCACTGCCATAAACCCCATAAACTAGTGCTCCTTTGCCCCCCTATGTGAGGGATGGTGGATTGGCCATCCCATCACATGGGGCATCTCTTACTATAAATTTTGCTCGTCCAATTTCCACAAATCAAAAATTTGCCAATTATCTGCCAATCACTGTACCAATCCTCTGCCAATCATTACTCTGCCAATCCTTTGCCAATCATCAAATTTTGTTTTCCTAATTTCGGGTCCAGACCACTATCCTCATCATTACAGTCTACTTACTAATGCCTCTCGGTGCGCCAATTCACTTCCACAGCCCGGCTTCGGAAAGCCGAGCAATGAATGCGGGTTGTTTGGTGCCGGCGGCTGGATACGTCCGGCACTCGGTGCAGGGAAGGAGGTTTACCCGGGCCGAGATCCCATGCACCACCTCGGCACGGAGCCATCCCATGGCCCGATCTCGACCTGCCGGAACGCCTCAACAAAAGGGGGTCGCAATGATGACCCTTCCTATCGGGCTGCCCGTTCCGCCTAGCGGAGCATGGACGGGGCCATTCCAAACGCGGCCCAGCATGGATCACGTACGGCGGTCCTTTCGAACCCGCCGTGGTTCGGATCCCCGCTGGTCCTCGCGGCACGCGAAGCTGCCCGACGCGCACCGAGGGCCCGATTCGGCTAAATGTCGTTCTAACCGCTAACCCGGTTACCGTCGATGCCTCACCTGCATGCTTACACGCATACGCTACCCCTTTCACCCTCACTGAGCTCGATGCTCCAACGCCGCCCGTACACCCCGCATACTTCGTTATTGCACTCGTTCTTTCGCTCACAGACTTGGTCACACACCTGACCACCGAACACCTTGGCACACACTCGTCGTTCGCACACCTCACCAACACACCTCTTCACGCCCCCTCCTCGGTCACCTCCTCCGTGACAATCACAGGTGTGCTCTCACTCGCACACCCAACCACGTGCCTCACGACCAATTCCAGTGTGCATTCCCACACACGCTCTACCCTTCCAGGTGTGCATCCTTCCATTCCAGGTGTACATCCTCTCTCACCTGTCACAACCAACTCACGCTCCGTGTCACTCTCACTACTTTCACCACCACTCTTGACAGCGCACTCACCCTTACTCTCGACAGCGCACTCTTTCCTCATGCACCTGTCCGTTACACACCTGCCTCGCGCACACTCTTGCGCACACTCTCCCGTTACTTCCTCCGTAACACTCACCACAGGCGTGCATCCTCCCTTACTCTTGACAGCGCACTCTTTCCCCATGCACCCGTCCGTTACACACCTTTCTCGCACATCCTCTTGCACACACTCTCCCGTTACTTCCTCCGTAACACTCACCACAGGTGTACACTTTCTTGTTACATCCTCTGTAACACTCCTCACTACGCGCTTCCATGTGCTCCCTCGCACACGCGCTATGACTGACTCACTCTCGACAGCACACTCACTCCTTGGCACGCACTTTTTCCTCACACACCCCAGAGTCGGACATTCTCGCACACCTCCTCCTTCGCACACCGTACCTGTCGCACACTTCACCAACGGCCTCTCACGAACACCCGGATCCAAATCAACCCCCAAGCCGACTGAAGCTTTCCTCACATCATATACATTTCCACGTATATCGCCACTCACCTTGGCACCTCGTCTCTGCACCTCCTTCGCCACCTGCAAACTCTTTATTTGGTTAGCGAGCACATCATCACGATTTGAGCACCGACCTTGTACATATTCCATCACCTCCTCCTTTATTTCCTTTTTAGTTTCCCTTCGTCTTTTCTTAATTTCACTCACCCCTTCTTCCACCTCCTCTAATTTTTCCTTTACCTCCTTCATCTCCCGGTGCGCCCCCTCTATCTCTTCCTCTAACGCCACTTTAACCATTTCTATGTGCGTCCTCACTTCTCGGTCCTTCGTCCCCATTACTTCTGTCACCTCTTCCAACTTCTTCGTCAACCCCTCATGTACCATCTGACATTCCTTCTGTGTCGCTATTAATTCATTTTTTTATGTCCTTTTGTGTCGCTTTTAACCCCCCGATTATTGCAGTGTTCTTTTCCACTTGGTCCACGAGTTCCTTTTGTCCCACCGTCAGCTGTTCCACCTCCTCCATCAGATCTTCTATGCCCCCTTGTAACTTTGCCGTCCCATTTCTCACCTCTTTCTCTATACGCTTTTCACCTCGCTTTACCTCCTCGCGTACCCCCGAGACCTCCTCACTTACACTTCGTCGTATCTCCTCCTTCATCTCCTCCCTCTCTTTTGTAGATGCCACCCTCATCTGTCCCAATTCATCCCTCTGAGCATCCAATTTGGTTTCTACCCCGATTTTTACCTCCTCTATCTGCTCTCCCATTTGTTTAATTTCTCGGACGGATTGCTCCCCTATTTCCCGCAATTTGCCTTCCATCCTATTTTCTAACCCCATTAACCCATTCTTCACCCCCTCTATCCCATTGTCTAACCCCTCAAATTTCTTGTCTAAACCCTCAAATTTATTTCCCATATTGTTTAACCCGTCTCTTAATTGCTCACTAGTACCCCTCGCTTCGTCCCTCAATCGCTCACTATCAGCCCTCGCTTCGTCCCTCATCGCCCCCATTTTGTCTCCCAGCCCCCTGTTCTCTTCCATGAGGGCACACATTTGCAGCATGAATAGGCCCCAATCCATCGGCGGCGCTGCTACGGTCACGGGCGCGGTCGCCGTAGCCATGTGCGAGGCGCCATTTTGCGCGCCCGTAACCTCGTGCACGAGAGCGCCACTTTGCACGCCTGACAACTCCTCAACCACATTGCCAATGTTCTCCTCCTCTCTTTCCTCCACATACATTTCCCCGAGGTCCTGGGTCGATTCTACCCCGTCTATCTCTCCCACCGGCATCCCGTCGCCTTGACCAGCCATGGCACGATTTCAAAATTCGGGTTTTGCTTTAAAAACAAAACAATTTCCAGCAGCTCCAAATTTTGACCAAATGTTTTCCTAGATGTTTTTAAAAATTTGGTTCGGGCCTCGAATCTCACTCCCAGACACCAATTGTTACGGTTCGCGGTTAAGGATGTTGTTTGCCGAGCGAAGGCACCGCGACCTAACAGTTTCCCCTGGTTCACCTGATTCACCCAGACGTTGGCCGTATCGTGCCACAGCTATTCAATGTGGAAAACTCTAAAGCAACCGAATGCAAAGAGGAAGAAGAAGAAGACGTACGGAGGAATAACAGGTTTTATTAATTATTTTCACAAGCCAAAGCAAAGAGAGCAGTTGGTTATATACAGAAAATGGAAGGAGCAGGCACACAGTGAAATCTTTAGCTTACCTATACAAGCTTAATTAATAAACCCCAGGACAACGTTAAAGACAGACGGACGATCACACTTACACGGGGAAATGCAGGCAGGAAGGAATGGCTTGGAGATGGGTGGCTTTTAGAGGCAAGGAAGGTTCAGCGGGTACTGGGCACGGTCGGGCCAGAAGGCACCGCCGTCAAGAAGCCGAGCTTTGGTCCCAAACTGCGCGGGCGAAGTTCCTTTCTCTGTACTGCTGCCTCGTGCGCTCCTTGCGTTGCTCCGGGCCGCTTTTCCTGCAGCGCGGCACATTTCACGGCGGCTCGGTTACACCTGCTCGTCTCCAGCGCATCTCCTGGACCCATCTCCGTAAAAGCTCATCTCGTCTCTCAGCTCATCTCAGATCTCAGCTCATCTCAGATCTCAGCTCATCTCAGATCTCAGCTCATCTCGGTTTCCTTGGGAGCGTCCCGCGGCGGGTTATATAGGCCCCGCCTTGACCCTTTGCGAACCTCCCCCAAACGTTCTCTCTCCGCCCTCTCAAGCCAAACCCCTCGTTCTGGGTTGGATGAGCGGGGCCGACTTACTCCTCCCCTCTATGACGAGGTGGAGACCCGCCTTTCTTCTTCGGCGTTACCTCGTGCGTAATGGAGTCAAATGCAGCAAAGTGGACGGCAGATGGAAATGCAGCAAAGTGCCTAAAGAGGCAATTGCAGCAAAGTGGCGAACCTGGCACTTGGAAGCTGCCATGGGGCGTCGGAGGGCCTACTCTTATTTAATTCGGTGCAATGAAGAGTCAAACTAGTGGGAAACACATCCTTAGCCTACACAGAGAATAAGGGACTAACTATTTAAAAGGATATATCGTGTCCTGTGTGTAGGTTTATGGAATTAACTAAGAGGACGAGCTGCGACCATTCTTTACATTACGAGGGTCAGTTACACACAACAAAACCATACTTTTCACATTCGTTACACTTCCTCAAAATTGTTACACTTCTCAAATCCGTTACACTTCTCAAATTCGTTACACTATATATATACACTTGATATATATATATATATGATCCACCACTTGGTAACCCGGGTTGCCCCGTGATTTTTAATCATTTTACATAATTAATTAATCTATTTTAGGGGGAGTTTAACCGGGTTCGCGTGATAGGAAAATCCTTTGTGACACAGTCTCCAGACTTAAACCCCATCGAGCTGGTTTGGGATAAACTGGATAGAAGGGTGAAAGCAAAGCAACCTACAAGTGCAACACATTTGTGGGAACTTCTGCAACAGGGTTGGGAAGAACTTCCCGAACAATATTTGATTTCCATTGTAAAAAAAATGCAACGAGTGTGTTCGGCGTTATATCTGCAAAAGGTGCCTACATTGCTGAGTCAAAAATTTAAATTAAATTTTGTTAAACAAAATTATTCTATGATTTCTTTTTTATCTCCAATTGTTTATTTGTTCTCTGCTTAATTTCAGAGTACATTGAGACATTAAACTATGTAAATTTCAATAAAAACTGGAAAAATTGAGGTGTTCGAAAACTTTTGACCGGTAGTGTATATATATTGGTGTGGTTTTGGAATAAAGGATAATTCCCCCTCGTAAGTGGACGCACCACAACATGAAGCCTCGTGATAGTTCAGTTATTTCTTAGTGAATGTAAGCGTAGTCCTTTCCTGTGTTTAGTTTTGCGTTGAGCATGTCCGTGAGTAGGGCGGTTCTTTTGGCGATAGTATGCCACGTGGCAGGCCTGAACAAGTCTGGCAAGGTCGAAGGGAGGCGCTGCAGGAGGGAGTGGCCGGTAATCACGAGCCGACAATCAGGGCTCGAGGGGAGTGGCTAACCACGACGATGAGAGGTGGGGTTTGGAACATTCGAGTAGGGCCGGGGCGGAGCCATAAAACCCTGCTCCGAGTCCCCCCACCTCAGATGAGTTCTCAGTCAGAGTTCTGTGCACGTCAGTCAGAGCCGGAGAGTTTCGTGAGTTCAAGTGCTGAGTTACAGTTCCCTGTGAGACGAGTTCAAATTCCCTGTGAGAGTGAGTGGAGTTGAGTTGACCTTGAGCACGCAAGAGAACGTGCCGCAGAATGAGTGCATTGAATTTCGGTGATCGAGATTGTACACCAACTTTCCCCATGCCCCGTGCCCTGCGCTCTGCGCTGTATTAATCGCGCGCTCGAGAGGACGACCCGTGCCGGGCCACAGACATGCGATCTCCTCCTGCCTGCCTTCGCCTGCATACGTGTCGTGAACATCCGAGAGCCACGCCGGGCGAGCTGCCCCGGAGCGACCGACAGCAAAGCGCGCTTGGCGAGCGAACCTCTTCTCTTCTTCTCCCCGTGTGCGTGAGTGGACCCTGTGTCTGGGGATAAGTTAAGATTGATTAAGCTTCTGCTCTGTGTCCCCTTTCCTTCTGAGAATCATTGTACATTGTGTAAAAAATAATAAATTGTGTTATTCCTTTGATTTGACCGTTCTCGTCCCTTCCATCGATTGGCTTCGCATGGTACGAATAGAACCGCTCGAATCCGGTTCCATAAAAAGTAAGTGCACGATTCACGTGATATGCATACCGCTCGGCGTACTCAATTAAGCGTGGCTTGTGCGAGGTTCGGTCCCCGCTTTCGTCGCAGCGTGGGTTAAAGGTACGTGCGACGTTGACCCGATACGCTTTTCACGTTTGCTCCGGAAGTGGAGATTCAGCCTCATGGACCTGAAGACCCAGCGGGGAAAAAGGGGTTAAACCCCCCTTTCTAACGGGAACGGGGTTCGGGAGATCTGCAACAATATATAATATTGTTGCAGTGTCTTGCAGTTGCAGTGTTGCAGTATATATAATTGTATATATATATATACACACACACACACACGCACGCGCACACACACACACACACACACACACACACACACACACACACACACACACACACACACACACACTCACATACACACACACACACACACACACACATACTGTATAAGAAAATCTGGACACTGAGGGGGAGTTTGGGAACTAAAGAAGATCACAGCTTTACTTTCATAGCCCTCATGGAGGGAAGTGGAAAATAATAACCATCATTTCCAGGGGAAAAAATATGAAAATGAAATTCTATTCTTACATTTACTCATCCAAGATCCTGGGTTTGTATATGCGGTGCCAGAGGGGCAGATTACAAAACGAATTATCCACTTTGAATCTGCAGATGAGGTTACTCGGTGGTGTATAACTGACGGATCACCTGAATTCATTAAACACCTTTATGCTACCATACAGCTAAAAACAGTAAGAAAGACCACAAATGGCCATAAAACCTGCATATAATTGCCTGCTCAGTTTTCTATTACACCACACAGGCTTATAAGTCATTTTAACAGGGGTAATTTGAACAAGTTAGGTTGGACCTTCTGCATTAGTCATGCACGACATGTTGTGCAGGTGTACAAACCAAAGCTGTTTGTCTGCACAGGGAGTTAGAAAAGGCCAGCTCCATTTCATTAATCACTGTGCTTCCCCACCATGCAACAAACATTGGTGTGATACCACTTATGTGTGTGATACTCTTGCTAAGTGCACACCCTTAACCACCATGTGAGCTTTTGTCACAGCTTGGTGTTAGAAACCTGACTTTATACTATTTCTAAACGTGGCTGCACATAATTATTTATCCAAGTGTCTTTTATTCATATTAGCAAATGCCCGCCCAACAGGGGAATATTTCCTGCCGATTCTTGTTAACGCCTTTGTCTTGCATCCTGACTAATGGAATCCAATATTTTTCTTGTTGTGCAGCTATTGGATTTTTTTCTTGGCATTGTGATGCACTTGTTAGCGTCCCCATGCGCAGCAGGAGATGGGGTTTTTGTTATCACTTCTTTGTGTATGTCTGTCTGTATGTCTGTCCGGGCCGTAACGTTTTTTACCATTTGAGATATTCTCATCAAATTTGCAACAAAACTTAATTGTGATAATACAGAGATGGCAAATTAATAATTTAGTCAAAAGGTCAAAGGTCAGCGTCACCTAAAATCATCAATTTTCATCCAATTCCTCTGAAATTTAAATTTACCATGAGTTTTGTCATCAAATTTTCAACAAAGCTTTATTATAAGAATATGGAGAAGGAAAATTAATAATTTGGTCAAAAGGTCAAAGGTCAGCATCACATAAATCATCAATTTTCATCCTATTGACCTGAAATTTTACGCATATGCATATTTGGTCACTGAATTGGTTCACCAATCAAAAGGTAGAATCTCATTGTTTCTTTCAGATCAAAACGTCGAAGGTCAGGTTGCGTAAAATCGCCAATTTTCACCCGATTGACCTGAAATTTAAAGAATTTGCATATTGGGTCACAGAATTGGTTCAGCAATCAAAAGCTAGAAGCTGATTTTTTTTTTTTAGATCTAAAGCTCAAGAGTCACGGCTGCATAAATCACCAATTTTCATTTTGTATTTTTTAAAACTGTTTTCGTTATTTTGAGCATACGGAAGAAGAAGAAAATGTCTGAATACAAATGGATGTGGATGGGCTTTGCATTTTCAGATGCTTTCTACTTTGAATTGCAATTTAATTTTTGGTGCAAACAATATGATTTCCCAAAATAAATTTTCTCTTCATTATTTTTCCAGGGATTCCGGCCAAAGCATTCAATATTTTCAAGATCTGGAATAAGTCCGCCCCACTAAATCTAGCATTTCCAGCAATAGTTTCAAGATCTGAATAACTCCGCCAACACTAAATCTACCATTTCCTGCAACTTTTATTCTATGACATTTTTTCAAATCAGGTGCCCTTTTCGGACTTTTTTAAAAATTTGCGCCCCCCTCCCAAATGGGGAAGAAAATGCCAAGATGGGTGAGAAAAAACCTATTTTTTCAAAACTTAATGGAGTCAAACAAAACTTACACATGCACAACTTCTGGGTGCCATCGTTAATCCCTGAAAGTTTCAGCTTCCGAAGTCAAATTTTCTCGGAGGAGTCCATGATACATACAGTCATGTGAAAAAGTAAGTACACCCCATTTAAGTTTTGACTTTTTCAACATATTTCAACATACAGCTATTTGATCTTCATTTCAACAATATTGATAGATAAAGGTGATATAATATTGTTACAGACACGACTTTGATGTTAAAGTGGGCCGAGCGGAATGGCCGTCGTGTCCGCACAAATTACCCGACTATACTCGACGTTGACGAAGCCGCGCCACGCTGGCTCAATAAGAAAAAGAAGACACCCGGCTGGGTTATAAAATGACGACACCAGGGATACGGTTCTCAAGACCTCCGGAGGAGATTATATTCGTTACGGAAAAGGTTAGATTACAGGGGCTAGAGGTACAACATAGAAAGACAAGCACTTAGACACAATCTTATATTATTCCCCAACAGACGACAGGCAAACGGGACAACGGCTGACTCACACGGGGGTTGATGGAAAGGACAGGCGGGTAGCGATGGCTCCAGGTGCACCTGTGCTCAAAGGTTAGAATCGACCCGGTCCGGTCCAGAGATGCGGGGAGGTCTCGTCGCAGCGCTCAGAGGTGACGTTCTTTCTCAGGCGGGTTCTCTTCCTCTCAGCGGTCGTAGGCAAGGCAACGTTCTTTCTCCAGCTGGGGGCGCATCTGACGTCACGTCCGCTACGTGGCCGCGTATATCCGGCGGGGAGTGACACGCCCTCGGCTCGTTAGCTCCGCCTCGTGGAATCGGCACGTTGCTTCTCATTGGGTGCGTGCGGGGGGGGGGGTTTACCAGGCTCCGCCCTTGACGAGGAGCTGACAAGGAGCCCCTTCGTGGTAACCCCGTGGAGCGCATGGTCTGGAGCGCATCGTCTGGAGCGCATTGTCGATGGCGGCGAACCGAGCCGGTGGGAGGACGCACACTCCCCCCCGCGCAGCGCCGTGCCCCTCTGTTGTTGTAGACGGGGAAGAAGATGGGAGGAGGTATGGGAAAGGTCCTAAACTCACTACTGATGCCATATAATCACATTCTGGTGCAACGAAGAGTCATAATTAATGGAAACGAGGCCTTAACTGACATAGACTAAGAATAACTAGGAAGATGTCCGAAAGTTGTCTACGTGTGGTGCGGTGGACCTGGGCACGACATTTAATGGGGGAATAAGGGGAAGGTCGGCTCTACTGATTGTTATTTACATGCAATGGGACTAGGGAATGGGGGATTGGGGAAAGTTGGGGAGTATTGGAGAAAATAGGGGAATATTTACAAGCGGATATGGAGGCCAAATTCCATATTCGCAACATTGCACCCTTCTCTACCCTCGGGGCGTCCCGACCCGATAAATTTTTACCTACTTTAGTGTGGCACGCAATGTAGTTCCCTCTACTATTAACTCTACCCTGAGTGCGACAGTTTTACAGATATTCACAAATGAGTAAATATGTCCCCCTGCGACGTTGCACCCTTCTCCTCACAGAAACACACCCACAGGATAACCGAATCCGGAAAGAATTCGCAAACTACACATACAGCCGGTAGGGAGCATTATTTACAAGATTACGCTGATATCTACACTACGATCCAGGACCTGTCTTTGGAGGAACGCATGCAGATGTTATGCATAGAGAGAGCGCGCTTGCCAGCATCGATACACCAACCCACGAGTGCTCTGTGGCCGACGGCCTTTAATAACGTGCAGAGCACCCTTTCCCAGCATCAAAAGCACCACCCCACCACCAATCGGTGCAGTCACCATTGTTCATTGGAATAAAAATAAATTCGACAACCCCTAACCCTGCAGGTGCCTCTTGCTCTTCGTGTGGCCTTCAGTGGTGTTAATTAACAGTGGTTCACCTTTATGGCATAGGTGCCACGTTGACCCATAGGTCCATCCCCGGGTGGTGCTTGGCCGCAAACGAACTGCGGTCCATTGTGGGTGGCCACAAACATTGCGGTCCATATGGTGTATCGATCCCGGCAGCAAACAGCGAAAGTGCAGGCCCACAACTGCGCAGCCAGCACCTCTCTCTCCTCTCTCTCTACCCCAAAGCCAGATCCTCGGAGGTGGGAGACAAAAGAAGCAGACAAGTGAGTAAGGTGGTAAGGGCGCAAAAGTGCACGCAATGTAAGGTGATGCACACTGGGGGCACATGGGAACCAGGTGAGACAGGTACGTTCCTATCGTACGCCCCCCCCCCCCACCAGGTAACCTACATGGCCCCTCCCTTACCCCTTACTGTATCCACACAACACAACACTACCCATAAACATCTACTTTACAAATCGACAAACATCCCTACTGTCTTCCCCGTTCCTCCCATAAACCAAATTCATCTTCTCTCCCTCCTAACCAATCAAATTTGCCATTTTCAACTGAACATCAAAATTTGCCATCACCAATTCATCATCAGTCCCTCCTAGGGAGGGAGAGATGGAATCACCCCAATGTCTCATCCACGTCGTGATGCGTCTCACAAATCCACACAGCGATTCATCTCCTGCAACAAAACAAGGAAAACACAGGTGTGGAGTCATCATCATCACCACAGGTAAGTGGCTGCGTATGGTGCGACAGGTTCATCAATCCTAACTATTTCCTAAATGACTTTAACAACTTTACACTACCCGGGGTCTTTCTCCGGCCAAACCATTGGCCCTCTTACACTATGGGTTCTAAAAACCAATTCCCATTGGCCAGACTGTGGTGCTCTTCAATTTGGGGTCTCACTCCCCCGATTCATCTCCCGGTGCCCTCGCACAATTTCTGGGCTGCGGCGTGTACCTCTCCCAGTGGGTCTACCCACCTGCACACCTCCACCACTGCAGTTGCCTCCGAGCTTACCTGCTCCTTGCCCTAACCTAACTACCTGGGGAAGGCCCTCTGGCACTCTCCCCACTCGGTGCCCTCTCTGGCACTGGGCTACCCGGGTCCGTCCTCCGGATCCTCGGGCCCCATCCACAACTCTACCGGCTCCCAGAGCCCACCTGCGGCCTCACCTGGCCGACATCCTCACAGTGGTGGAGTGCTCAACCAACTACACACACTAACAGGCTACACGCCCAGCCATTTCCACAACACTAATGCACCCATTCACAACACCATTCTGCAACCGCACCACAGATGCCAATATCCAACCACAATTTACCTGCACCCTCTACCTAACACTTACACTACCCGCCCCGGGTATCCGTGATGGGGGTCCACTCTTCCCCCATCCACACCTTCGCACCATGCACACCACTCCGTACCACTTACTCCAACTTTCTCCACACACCTGTACTTGCACACCTGTGCTCTCACACCTGGTGCCACCGGCACCCTTCTCTCCCCAAGCGCATTCGCGCTGATCCACAACACTCACTACTCATACACTGCTCCACACACCTGTCCAGTTGCACACCTGTGCAATCACACCTGTTCAATCCTCACACACACAGCATCATCTCAGCTAACTACTCCCTTCTGAAACTTGCGCTTCCCAGTCGTCCCTTTTAAACTATTGCGCTCCCTCGTCATTATCATCCATACTAATCTACCTGCGTCCCCACTACAGGTATCAGTCACTAACTAAACTTAACGTTACCTAATGTCATCTTCTAGATCCCTACACACAATATCCTAACCCACCCGGGCTAGTTTTCACTGCCATACACCCCATAAGCTATTGCTCCTTTGCCCCCCTACATGGGAAGGGTGGCAGGGATGCCATCCCACCACATCGGGGGTCTCTCACTACCAATTTTGCACATCAAATTTCAACAAATTAAAAATTTGCCAATCATCTGCCAATCACTGTACCATTACCAATCATCACTCTGCCAATCCTTTGCCAATCATCAAATTTTGTTTTTCTCTAATTTTGGGGCCAAAACACTAACCTCATCACCCAGTCTACTCACTAATGCCTCTCGGTGCGCCAATTCCTGTCCAAAGCCCGGCTTCGTAAAGCCAAGCAATGGATACTGGTTGTTTTGTGCCGGCGGCTGGATGCGTCCGGCATTTAGTCCTTGAGCCAACCGGCCATATTTTGAAGTGAATGCTCCGGCGGGGGGAGTAATTCTCATTATGATTTTCCATTAGACCAATGTCTCAAGTGTCAGAAAAGGTGTGATGGACATCTGAGAACGGTAGCTTAGTGCCCGGATGGACGCCATCTTTGAAACCACCCAGCTCGAAAATGCCCATTTGGTGGGGTACATTGTTGCACGTGTATCTGGACTTCTATACTAGCTATCGATGTGCGGTTGACGACTAAATATACGTCCGATGTGTACCGTCTAAATAAAAAATAATATGAAGCATTTTGTTTTAGATTAATTATTATAAAAATCAATTATCGAAAAAAAATCATATATTTTTCAATATTTTATTATTAGACTTGTACTTTTTTTAGTGAAACAACACTGGTATGATTTTCCAAATTATGCATTGTGCTACACCGTTTATCTGTCTATAAAAATAACTCAAAAACTAAAACATATCATCCACCACGAGTGTACACAAAAAATATATGAAAAGGCATGCACTTTCCACAAACCGAAACTATGTCAGTTGGAATTTCCCGCCGATAATCAACCCACAGAACCCAGTGCCGAAAGTGACGTCAGTCTATTCTATATCTATATTCTATATTCTATATCTCAGTCTGAGATTTGTTGCGGTGACCTGATTAATTTCTGAGGGGGGGGGGGGGGGGGGTGGGTGGCTTAAGAACTAAAAGTGAACATGTTAGATGGCGCCACATACAAGAAATGATACGATGTATATTCAATTTCATTCGCACTGACTTGTTCTTGAACCCGAGGATTGTTCCAATAGTTGATGTTGCAACAGATATCCTGTCTTCAGATACATTTTCAGTTGATGTTCGTGACTCCATCAAGAAGAATCTGCAGCGCACATTACAAAGAGAGTTTGGAGAATCGCTCATCTTCTTCAATGTGAAACACCGTGTATACTTGATGCCCGATAATCTGACAAAGCGAGAGATTGCTGCAGAGTGCGTAAACCTGAAAGCAGAAGTGAAAGCATTTGAACAAACGGACGGTGAAAGTAACATTGTGCGTGCAGCTACTTCACTGCGACACCAGATCAAAGATGCTCATTACAATGAACGTTGGCCGCCTCAGCCAGCAGAACTCACTTCAGATTACGTGAAGATACCAGATTCTCTTCGTGTATTTCTGCATACTTTGATTTGCGGGAGTGGGGGTAGCTCTGCGCGTGCCGACACACTGGTATGGTCGATGGCTCAAGATATCATCAATGCTGTACACCGGGGTACCATCAGAACATCGAAGCATGTCCTACTTCCGTGGGTCATGAAAACGCTCACCGGTAATACAGAGGTCATCAGAATATTGAATCGACTCGGGCACGGATGTTCGTACACAGTTCTGGAAGAAATCGAGACAGCGCTATGCATAGACAAATTAGCAAGTGTGGAGAAAGATACAGTACCACTTCCGTCACATGTGCACCCTTCGGTCCCGACTGTATTAGCATTCGATAACATCGACAGGCTAGAGGAATCGCTGAGTGGTGGCGGAACATCGCATCGCGTCAACGGTATCATCGTCCAACCGAAGTCGCAGTCGTGTTTGCCGCCCCAACCTCCATCGGCAGTATCCAAAGCAGATAAGAAGCGATCTATCCTGTCATCCAGCGATTTAGTTCCAATATACAGCGGTGGGAAACGAGAGGGCCCACCTGCAATCAAGCCTGCAGATCTTTCTGACACTCTTGCAGGCGCAACATCCCTTGCGCAGCGCCGAAATCACGTATGGATTATGACTCGCATGCTGGAACCATGCGACCAGACAATCAGTTCGTGGACTGGTTTCAACATCATGACTAGAGATCGTGTTCAGGTGACGGAAGATGTAGTTGGCTACCTGCCGACTATAAACGCGCCTGCCACAGATATGGCAACAGTGCAAGAAATCCTCAGAGAAGCTCTGAACATCATGTCATCACTTCAGCTTGAGCGTATACCGGTGGTGCTAGACCAGGCACTATTTGCTAAGGCGACCGAAATAGCATGGAAAGATGTCGATCGATATGGAAGAATCGTGCTCATGATGGGGAACTTCCATACCATCTGTAACTTCATGTCGAGCATTGGGAAAATGTTTGGAGATGCAGGCCTTCGGGATGTAGCTGTTGAGTCAGGAGTAATCGCTGAAGGTTCCATCAACAGGGTTCTGGAAGGCAAGCAATACAACCGTGCTGTGCGACTCCACAAGTTGATGTACGAGGCACTAATGCGCATCATTTGGAAGGGCTTCCAGGTGTGGATAGAAAGCAATCATCCTGACAAGGAACCCCAGATTCGAAGCACTGACCTCAAAATTCGCAGCATCAAGGAGGATGTTTGCCACGAGACTCTCGCTGCTGCTCTCGATGATGATTCATGTGTACAGAGCTTTGACATGTTCGCGAAATACCTACATTTTCTGCGAACCAAACATGGAGACCTGGCTCGCTTCTGGATGATGTATATTGATATGGTAGAGACCCTGCTGGGGTTGATTCGTGCGGATAGAGAAGGCGACTGGATGCTTCACTTGGCTTGTGTCAGAAGAGTGATCCCTTGGTGTTTCGCAATGAACAAGGTGAACTATGCTAGATATCTACCAGTGTACTATGCACAGATGACGCAACTCCACGAAACATGCCCCGAGTTGTACAGGCATTTCAATCAAGGCTACTTCTCCGTACAGCTTAGACCAGGGAATCCATTTGCCAGAATCGCTGTTGATCAGACAACAGAAGAAACAGTAAACAAAGATACGCAAACAGCTGGAGGAACACGAGGTTTTAGTCTTCGACAAGGGGCTGTGTCACGATACTATCTAACTGCAGAAAATCGGGCTACTGCACTGAGGCAACTACGAGAAACTATCCTTGTGAATGGCAGCGACACATCTCACGCCAAGCACCCTGACTTGTCTACTTCTCGCATCAAACGTGATGAGTCTGGCGTCACAGCTATCTGTGATCTACTGGAAAATGACTGGACCAATCCATTCGCCGATGATCCGTCATGTCTTCTCAGTATATCTACCGGAGCGGCTGCGAGGGAGGACGTTTCTAATGACCTACTCAACACCCTGCAAAAGGGGGAAGCGGCGTATCAAAGCTTCCAGAAACGTCTTGAAGAGGGAACAGGCTTTCATGACACATTGAACAAGCTAAACTTGAAGACCTTTGGTAAGATCAAGCAGAAAGTTGTGAAGGGCACAAACAAGGAGATCGTCCTGAGAGCTGACAGACAACTGTTTGCCACCATGATACTCATCGCCAAGACAAGGAACCTCGACATGCAACTTGTCCTTTGTCACCCACTAGGGCCGTTACCATGGTCTTTGGCAAACGTTGATGGGTCAATGAAAAAAACGAACAAAGCTGCACTTGCGAAACACATGGAAGGTCTTGTGGAACCAGCCGAGAACGTTGACAAGCGAAGTGCAACAATTAATTGATGCGATGGCTCTCATACAAAAGATGCATGGCGAGAACGACACGTTCGAAGAACTATCTGACCGCATCCTTGCTGCAGCGCTTCACGCTGGTCAAGGCAGTGAGCGCATCGATGTTGTCTTTGACACATACACAGAAGAATCCATCAAAGCAGCTGAGCGTGTGAACCACGGTTCAAATGAAGGCATCAGTTTCAGCGAGATCAGACCCGCACACAAAATCATGAACTGGCGGCGTCTCCTTGCTTGCAGCCAGACAAAGGAGAAACTGGTTGTGTTTCTGGCGGAGTCGTGGAAACATGAAACAAATCGCGAAAAGCTAGGCAACAGAACACTGTATGTCACCTATGGTGAAAAATGTCTGGTACTGACCCGCGATAGGTGGAAGTTGGTGCAAGCACTCGAATGTAGCCACGAGGAAGCAGACACGCGTATGTTTCTCCACGCAAAGCACGCCGCTACCCACTACAAGACGATCATCTTAGTGGCAGATGACACCGACGTTCTGATCATCAGTCTTCATCTCAGCAGAACCATCGATAGTCAGCTCTTCATCAGACGAGGAACAAAGGTTCGAGTCAGAATGATCGACGTTGGAAAGTTGGCTGCGGTATTGGGGTCTGGAGTTTGCAGTGCATTGCCAGGGCTTCATGCATGGAGCGGGTGTGACACTGTGAGTGCTCTGGCTAGCCAAGGAAAGATAAAGGCTTTGAAGCTTGTGCAAGCGAATGAGCTGTATCTTCAAGCATTCACAGATCTGGGATCTTCGTGGAATGTACCAACAGACGTCTTCAATAGCATTCAGGCCTTCACGTGTCAGCTGTACGCCAAGAACACGAAGATCGTCGGTGTTAATTCGCTCCGTTATCACATGTTCTGTGCAAAGAAGGGCCAGATCGAATCTGGACAATTGCCGCCTTGTGAAGACTCCTTGATGCAGCATACGCTTAGGGCCAACTATCAGGCGGCTATCTGGCGACGCAGCCTTGAAAACCTACCAGACGTCCCAACACCATCAGCAGGACATGGTTGGGAACTCGATGATGGCGGTTCGCTCACAATCCGATGGATGGCGGGTCTACCAGCTCCAGATGGCGTCTTGAATCTCATCTCATGCACATGCAGAAGGACGTGTCGACCGTCAGATTGCTCCTGCATACTGAATGGGTTGAAGTGCACTGTTGTGTGTAAGCTGCAGGGATGCTCCAACATGGTGCAGGATGATGCTATCGTGGCTCAGGATGCCAATGACTCTGATGGCGACTCTGATGATTAACTTTGTGTGCACTGTATATTGTATAGCATATGTTGTTCTCTATTATAATGCAGGCCAAATTGCCTGAAAATCTTTATAGACAGATAAACGGTTTAGCAAAATGTATAATTTGGAAGATCATACCGGTGTTATTTGACTAAAACATGACATGTTCAATGATACCTCCGCTTGCTTATTAGGAATATACATCGTATGGTGTTAAAATCAGCTCCATACGTCTTTCCAAACTCTAGTAATGAATAATTAATATAATTGGCGGCCATTTTGAAATCCAAGATGGCCACCAAAGTGCAGATTTCCTATGTAACAATTTCCGCCTTCTTATTAGATATCGTATACGGTGTTAAAATCCTCTCCGTACGACATTCCTAACTTGCGTTATCGTCAGAATAGATAATGCCAGCGGCGGCCTAAGTCATTTTATGCCTCTTTACATTTATTTGTTGTAAACTCATGGTGGATGATATGTTTTAGTTTTTGAGTTATTTTTATAGACAGATAAACGGTGTAGCACAATGCATAATTTGGAAAATCATACCAGTGTTGTTTCACTAAAAAAAGTACAAGTCTAATAATAAAATATTGAAAAATATATGATTTTTTTTCGATAATTGATTTTTATAATAATTAATCTAAAACAAAATGCTTCATATTATTTTTTATTTAGACGGTACACATCGGACGTATATTTAGTCGTCAACCGCACATCGATAGCTAGTATAGAAGTCCAGATACACGTGCAACAATGTACCCCACCAAATGGGCATTTTCGAGCTGGGTGGTTTCAAAGATGGCGTCCATCCGGGCACTAAGCTACCGTTCTCAGATGTCCATCACACCTTTTCTGACACTTGAGACATTGGTCTAATGGAAAATCATAATGAGAATTACTCCCCCCGCCGGAGCATTACTTTTGGTCTGGCTCAAGGACTAATTCGGGGCAGGGACGGGGCTTACCCGTGCCGAGATCCCACGCACCATCTCGGCACGGAGCCATCCAATGTCCCGCTCTCGACCTGCCGGCACGTCTCACCAAAAAGTGGTCGCCATGACGACCCTTTCTATCGGGCTGCCAGCTCCGCCTAGTGGAGCACGGACGCGGCCGTTCAAAGCGAGGCCCGGCACGCACCGAGGGCCCGATTCGGCTATAAGTCGTTCTACACTCTACCCCGTCTAACGTCGATGCTTCACCTGCATGCTTACATCCCGCAGCCCGTTCCTTGCTCACACATCCAGCCGTGCCCATGCTCCTCGTACCTTTCCTTACACACCCAGGTACACCCATTCCACTCACAGCCTTGGTCACACACCTGACCACCGAACACTTTGGCACACATTCGTTGCTCGCACACCTCACCAATACACCGCTTCGCGCCCCCTCCTCGGTCACCTCCTCTGTGACAATCACAGGTGTGCCCTCATTCGCACACCCAACCACGTGCCTCACCACCAACTCCAGCGTGCATTCCCACTCACGCTCTACCATTCCAGGTGTGCATCCTTCCATCCCAGGTGTACATCCTCGCTCACCTGTCACAACTAACTCACTCTCCTTGTCACTCTCACTACTTTCACCTCCATTCCTGACAGCGCACTCACCCTTACTCTTGACAGCGCACTCTTTCCCCATGCACCTGCCCATCACACACCTTTCTCGCGCACACTCTCCCGTTACACCCTCTGTAACACTCACCACCGGTGGACACTCTTCCTTACTTCTGACAGCGCACTCTTTCCTCATGCACCTGTCCGTCACACACCTTTCTCGCGCACACTCTCCCGTCACACCCTCTGTAACACTCACCACACCACGCTTCCATGTGCTCCCTCGCACACGCGCTACGACCGACTCACTCTCGCCAGCACCCTCACTCCTTGGCACACACTTTTTCCTCACACACCCCAGAGTCGGGCTTTCTCGCACACCTCCTCTTTCGCACACCAGACCTGTCACACACCTCACCAACGGCCTTTCACGAACACCCGGATCCAAACCAATCCCCAAGCTTTTTAAATCCCCTGGCGCATCATACGCACGACCATATTGGTCACCACTTACACCGGGTCCTCTTCCTCTTCGCTTCTCCTCCATCACCTGCGAATCCCTCATCCGGTTAATGAGCACATCATCACGATCCAAACACAGACTTTGGACCAATTCTTTTATCTCCTCTTTTATTTCTTTCTTATCCCCTCTCCGTCGCTTCTTAATTTCGCTCATCCCTTCTTCCACTTCTTCTAATTTGTGCTTCACTTCTTTTATTCCCCGGTACGTCTCCTCAAGCTCGTCCTCCAAGGCTACCTTGACCGTTTCCATGTGCGTCCTCACCTGCCGGTCCTTCGTCTCCATTACCTCTATCACCTCGTCCAACCTCGTTGTCAGTCCCTCACGTACCATCTGACATTCCCTCTTTGTCGCTATCAGGTCGTTTTTTATGTCGTTTTGTGTCGCTTTTAAACCTCCTAATACCGCAGTGTTCCTTTGAACCTGCTCCACTAACTCCGTCTGTCCCACCGTCAGCTGCTCCACCTCCTGCGTCAGGTCCTCTATGCCCCCTTGCAATTTTACAGTCCCCTTTCTCACCTCCTTCTCCATGTGCTCCTTACAGTGCCTCACCTCCTCGCGCACTCCTCCGACCTCCTCACTCACTCCTCTTCTGATCTCCTCTCCCATCACTTGCATCTCCTGCCCAGATGCCACCCTCATCTGCTCCATTTCCTCCCTGTGAGCATCCAGTTTGGTTTCTACCCCCATTCTGACCCCCTCGATCTGCTGCCCCATTTGGTTAACTTCCCTTTCCGCTTGGTCCCTCATGTCCCTCAATTTGCCTTCCATACTGTTTTCTAACCCCTCTAACCCATTTTTCACTCCCTCTATCTGATTCTCCTGGGCAGCCATTCTATTTTCTACCCCCATTAACCCATTTTTCACTTCTTTTATCCCGTTGTCTAACCCCTCAAAATTATTGTCTAACTTCTCACTGGTACCCCTCGCTTCGTCCCTCATTACCCCCATTTGCTCACCCAATCGCTCAATTTGGCTCCCCATACTCATCTGTACAGCTGCCTGTAGCTGCTCAATGAGGACCTGTATGTCAATCGGCTGCATGTTAAAGCCCGTTGATACAGCGGGCTCGGCTACCGCGCGCTCTTGCGAGGCGCCATTTTGCGTGCCTGCTACCCTCGCTGTTTCGCTCTCCTCATGTCCCTCATGTCCCTCAATTTGGTCCTGGACCGACCCTGCTTCACTCTCCCCTACCGGACCCCAGCCGTCTTGATCCGCCATGGCGCGACTTTCAAAATTCGAGTTTCGTAACACAAATTCGAAATTTCGCCGTTATAATTTCGTCGAGCGCAGTAACCGCGGGACCGCGCTCCGGATCGATTTGGTCGAGCGCCGTACGCGCTCCGGCTCGATTTTCCCTCCCAAAATTTGGGCCTAACTAATTTAGTCCCGGGTCCGAATCTCACTCCTCGACACCAATTGTTACTCTACTAACACAATTGGTGTCCAAAATTTGGGCTAAATAAATTTAGTCCCAGGTTCGAATCCCACTTCTGACACCAATTGTTACAGACACGACTTTGATGTTAAAGTGGGCCGAGCGGAATGGCCGTCGTGTCCGCACAAATTACCCGACTATACTCGACGTTGACGAAGCCGCACCACGCTGGCTCAATAAGAAAAAGAAGACACCCGGCTGGGTTATAAAATGACGACACCAGGGATACGGTTCTCAAGACCTCCGGAGGAGATTATATTCGTTACGGAAAAGGTTAGATTACAGGGGCTAGAGGTACAACATAGAAAGACAAGCACTTAGACACAATCTTATATTATTCCCCAACAGACGACAGGCAAACGGGACAACGGCTGACTCACACGGGGGTTGATGGAAAGGACAGGCGGGTAGCGATGGCTCCAGGTGCACCTGTGCTCAAAGGTTAGAATCGACCCGGTCCGGTCCAGAGATGCGGGGAGGTCTCGTCGCAGCGCTCAGAGGTGACGTTCTTTCTCAGGCGGGTTCTCTTCCTCTCAGCGGTCGTAGGCAAGGCAACGTTCTTTCTCCAGCTGGGGGCGCATCTGACGTCACGTCCGCTACGTGGCCGCGTATATCCGGCGGGGAGTGACACGCCCTCGGCTCGTTAGCTCCGCCTCGTGGAATCGGCACGTTGCTTCTCATTGGGTGCGTGCGGGGGGGGCTTACCAGGCTCCGCCCTTGACGAGGAGCTGACAAGGAGCCCCTTCGTGGTAACCCCGTGGAGCGCATGGTCTGGAGCGCATCGTCTGGAGCGCATTGTCGATGGCGGCGAACCGAGCCGGTGGGAGGACGCACACTCCCCCCCGCGCAGCGCCGTGCCCCTCTGTTGTTGTAGACGGGGAAGAAGATGGGAGGAGGTATGGGAAAGGTCCTAAACTCACTACTGATGCCATATAATCACATTCTGGTGCAACGAAGAGTCATAATTAATGGAAACGAGGCCTTAACTGACATAGACTAAGAATAACTAGGAAGATGTCCGAAAGTTGTCTACGTGTGGTGCGGTGGACCTGGGCACGACATTTAATGGGGGAATAAGGGGAAGGTCGGCTCTACTGATTGTTATTTACATGCAATGGGACTAGGGAATGGGGGATTGGGGAAAGTTGGGGAGTATTGGAGAAAATAGGGGAATATTTACAAGCGGATATGGAGGCCAAATTCCATATTCGCAACAATATAACAAATATCATGAAACATTTACATTTTGTAGTCCATTGTATAATTTAAATAAACATAAATGCAAATTTCGCATGTGAAAAAAGTAAGTACACCCCTACATTTATCACTACTTCAAATACCTAAAATTAGAATCAGGTGCACTAGCTCAGGTGCAAATGATTAGAACATCGTTAGAGAGGATCTTGGAGGAACATGTCTTATTTAAACCTCAGACATTTAGTTTGGTTTGCTCTTTGTTGTTGAAGTGTGCGGCATCACCATGCCAAGATCAAAAGAGCTCTCTGAGGAAATCAGAAAGAAGGTTATAGATGCCTACGAGTCTGGGAAGGGATTAAAAAAGATCTCCAAACAATTTGGTAAATCAATCATTCGACTGTCTGGAAGATCATCTACAAGTGGAGAAGATTCCAAACAACTGCCAACTTGTTCAGGCCAGGCCGCCCCAGCAAGTTCAGCCCGAGAGCAGACCGCAAGATGCTGAAAGAAGTCTCTAAGAACCCCAAAATGTCATCATGGGACCTACAGGTAGCTCTTGCCACTGTTGATGTCAAAGTGCACGAGTCTACCATTAGAAAGAGGCTGCATAAATTTGATCTACATGGGAGGTGTGCCTGGAGGAAACCTTTGCTCTCCAGCAAGAACATCAGGGCAAGTCTAAAGATTGCCAATGAACACCCAGGCAAAGACCTGCACTTCTGGGACAATGTGCTCTGGACAGATGAGTCAAAGGTAGAGCTATTTGGCCACAGTACCAGAAGACATGTTTGGCAAAAACCAAAGACAGCATTTGACCACAAGAACCTGATACCAACTGTATTTAGCATGGTGGTGGAAATATGATGGTTTGGGGCAGCTTTGCCGCATCAGGGCCTGGGCAGCTCACCGTCATAGAATCCACTATGAATTCTTCATTGTACCAGAGGGTGCTTGAGGATAATGTGAGGCCATCTGTCAGAAAGCTGAAGCTCAACCGAAGGAGGACCTTGCAACATGGCAGTGACCCAAAACATACCAGGAAATCCACCAAGGAAAGGCTGAAAAGAAAGAAATGGAGGGTTCTGGAATGGCCAAGTCAAAGCCCGGATCTAAATCCCATCGAGATGAGTAGTGTATATATGTTGCTTCTGGGACACTCTCATTTTCCCATTGACTTACATGTTAATTTTTCCCCTCCCTCATTGCCCCTAAACACCTCTATTTCTCTCACCCTGTTCTTTACGAACCTTCTAACCTTTTGACATGTTATCCTTATTCATTAGACCACTTAAACAATGGTCCTTCTGTGTGAACCTGTGATCCTTCTGACCTTATGGACCTTTTAACCTTTTACTCTTAATATCATCTGGTGAATCATCTTTGGCCCACTCAAACAACGACCCTACAAATATTTGTTTATGCGTGGGAAATAATTTAATTCTCTTGCCACTCTCTTCACCATCTAATATATTAAGAAAAAATATGTTTGAGTTTGGTTCTTTATCAAGATATTTTAACTGAGCTAAAATAAAATGATAAACCTCCCTCAATGTTCTTGTTTGAGCGCCTCCAGTGCCACATACCATTTTTAAATTAAAGTATATATTTTCCTGACAACCATCAAAGTTTTCCGTCCACTTAAAAATATTTCCATCTTTTTTACCCAATTCACCGGTATTTAAATTAATTCTCTTATTTGTTTTGTAAATTGTTTTACCAGTTGTCTTTTCAATTATACCTATTTGATATTTTTCACATTCGTTATGTTTACCATTTATATACCAAGGTTGATTACACCTCCACTCTTTAGTCTGGTTGGTACTTGGTTCTATCATTTATATAATAGTAAAAAAGGCGGCGGTAGCCCGTTAAAATCCCTAACCCCCCTTTTTAACTTATCACTTATATACTTATATAACCATAAGGGAGACTATCAATTCCATTTTCTAAAATAAACCTCTTATCATCAAAAGCCCCCAATGCTTTCTTATTCATCTCTTCTGAATATAATTTATGTTTATAACTTCTTATTCCATTAATCTTTTAAACTCTTCTTTCTTTGTTGTTAAACAGTTATAATAATCCTTAAAGTTTATTGTTTCTTTAATAACATTTTTCTTTACACCTTTTAACTTCTTATCAGTCTTTTCAACGTTATTCACAATGTATTTATAAGCATAAGCCTTAGACCTCAATCCCACAAATTCACTCATGACATTTCCCCCTAATTCATCCTTAAACTTTCCAATCACCTTTTTATTTTTAGAAGAGAACAACTCACTCTCTGGACTGTAATTACTAGTGTCATAGATATTAATGTCCTTTTTCATGTCTGAATAAACATCATCAGTATTAATTTGCAAAATAAAACTATCTGTATCCATATAAAGTAGATTAACATCATTTTGATATTTCTTCCTCAAGTTATTATAAAAGTAATCATACATTAATGACTTTGATAAATCAAGAATTGATGTTCCAATATAAATAGGTTTGTCCATTTCAATACTCTTTTTAATCAAATGGATCGCACAAAAGTTCTCAGTAAAGACCTCAGCTCTAGTAAAACTCGGTCTATTAATTAATTTTGATGCTTGTTTCCAAGATGTTGATAGTCTGATATTTTGTCTTTTACTCACATTTTCCATGGTCTTACCAAAGACCGCATTATTCATCAATTTATAAAAGTCTTTCTCAAAATCTGTTTTTGACTCTGTTCTTCTTTGTGTATTAAAATCAATGTACCCCTTTAACCAATGACTTTGATTGAACTTTAGAACCCTATGGATCTTCTCTATTCTTCGACCTTTTGATAAATATTGTCGCAAATTTCTTTGGTGTAGAACATAATTTTTCTTGTTATATAATGTAGTAAGTAATTTTTCTGTTGATTCACCTATATTAAATGATTGTTGATAATCACTTAACCACTCCTTCTTTGGACTTTCCTTTTCACAAGCAAATGGGAGATCTTTGTGTAGGTTATGAAGTTCCTCTGGATATTTCAAATTGACCTCAAAATAATAACCAACCTTTGAATCATCCAATTCTTTTTGTGTAGAGATACATACATCTTGTAAAACCTTTTTGTAATCTTTTTCCTTTACCCATCTAAGTTTTCCATAAGGAAGAGCCTGAGACATTGCCCAGCCATACAGGTTGTTCGCATCATAATACATCAAGTAGGAGCTCTCTACCGATGGATCATAATTTGGAATGTACTTGTTATTTGCTTCAGCATATCTCTTTGAACAGACTTGTGAAATTCCTCCTCTCTTTGCCTTTTCAATCATCAAAAGCATATCAACATCGGTTATCAAATCCAAAGCTTGTTTTGTCATTTTTAACATCGCGCTCCAAGCCAATCCAGGAGCAGTGTAATAGTGAGCAGGATCCAATCCATATCCAGAATGACAGATTGTTCTGAAAGCCTCAAACACATCAGCCAACAAAAGCACATCAGTTTTGAGGTACAAATCGTGATACTCACCAAGATTCTTAATGTTATATTTTTTCCAAACATTTTGTGCGTGTACATAATCTTTATCAGATATATGACTATTATTTTATTTTTTTATAGAAATTTTCTTTTAAAGGAAGTTGTGTTTCATTGAATCTCTCAAATGAGTCCATATAGTCATAGGGGTAAATTCCCTTTTGTGTTAGAAAATCTTTATCTAAAAAATACTCTGAAAGACATGGAAACTCTTTTAGATTTTGAACCAAGTTAGCCAATGGACTTGCCATGAATTTAAATGTATCAAGAAATCTGATATGAGTAATAGGAGATGTGTGAATTGTTTTTGTGAATGAAATGTATTTCTGATCCGTGTTTGGAATTGCTGAGATACTTCCAGAAGTCCTTGAGAGTTCCTTGATAAATAGATGTGTATCATAATGAGCGTTGTTATGAAGAAAGACAGGAATGAAAGAGGGGAGTTGATAATTAATATTGCAACTTTGATGAGCCGGACCTCTATATTTACCAGTGAGATGACAATGGTCTCTAACCTTTAGACCTTTACCAATTTTCTCCTCACAAATATGACAGACATTGTTTTTTATAAATTCTCTTTTTTCTTTACTTGTTAAGGACATTGGTTTATTGGTTTCTCTCATTATCTTGGTTAATCGAACACAGTCTTTTTCTAGTCGTTTCACAAACTCCTCTGGGGTATTTGAGCCTCTATACATCTCTAACTTGTTATATTTATCACCAACGGATGATTTGATATAATAACAAAAACCACAAGGAGTATGTTTTTGATATTTATTTGTGTATGATTCTTTTGGATCTGGAGAAGCAGTATCAATTTTTTCTAAAATACTTTCAAAATCAGCATATATAACAAATGGATGTTTTATTGTTTTCTTTTCATCTTTGAATGTGATCTTTGAGCCTTTTTTAGGCATTTTGATTACCGTTGATATATGTTCACCACAATAATTTGAATGTTTATCTAATCTTTCACGTGTATGGACGAAGTTAAGACAACGCATACAAATATATATTTTATTTGTTCTTTTACATACTTGTGGTTTTATTAATTTTGTAATATCTTTGATGTATGTATAATGTGAATTTTCCTCTGAATTAAAATATAGAAGATTAATATGAGTTTGTTTACAATTGTCAGAAAGCTTTAAAACCTGAATGTTGTTTGTTTCTGTTAGACCATAAACATTAACTGATAAATTATTCATCTTTTCAAATTTAGGAATATCATTTAAAGTCATCGGAAACTTTAGATCTTTCGTATTTAATGTATTCTCATATTTTTTATAATGAGATACTCTTTCATCATGAAAATGTGGAGGATGTAAGTGTGCTAAAATAGACCAGAGAAAACATTTATTGTCTTTATTTTTGATATTGATAACTGCTTTTCTATTTTTGATAACACTGGGTAAATCAATGTAAGAAGAAGCTTTTAGAGGATCTGATTTAAGAATATGAATGTCTATGTAAATAATTTTTCCTATATTGAATCCACTTCCTACGATTGAATTATCCACATCTTGCTCTTGTTTAATAAGTTCATCATAGACTCCTGATGTTTTAAAATCTTGATATGAAGATATAAAGTGTGGCTCAGTTCTCATGTATGGTGTATCTATAACTCCTTTATCCTTTGTCATTTCTAATTTTACCCCCATATAAAATTTAAGTGGTTTCATTTTTTTAGTGTTTTTTCAATCAATGTTTGAACAGCAGGTTTGACTATTTCTACAGCATCAACTATAAACTTTGGTTCGGGAGGTTTGAAGTTAAAGATTCGAATCCTGATATGTCTTTTGAAAGCACCATCAGTATTTTTAATAGTAAACAATTTTGACAAGTGTTTGTTAGTTTTAAGATGGGCTTTAAACCCCTTCTTGAGGATGGTTGTTTTACAGACCTTACAATGTTTTGTTTTAGGTGGAAGAGGGGAAAGTTTGTTAAGAATGTTGTATGTATGTTTTGCGGTGAGAATATGTTGTTTATAATATTTTACTTCCTTCTCGCAAGTATCACAATAAACCATATTTATAGCGTGAGAAAACGTGGTGTTTTATATATATCACTGTACTTAAAATAAAACACTTTTGAGCTTTACAGCTCCGTTTTATATATATCGCTGTGCTTAAACTAAAACACTTTTTCACTCAGAATCATCTAAGTCATAACTATCACATGAATACTCAGAATCATACTCAGAGTCATCAATAAAGCTACTCTCATAACTATCATTTGAGCACAAACTATTAGTATCATAACTATCATCTGTGTTCAATGAAATACTATCATCACCATCGTCCGAGTTCAATGAAATACTATCATCACTATCGTCCGAGTTCAATGAAATAGTAAAATCTTCACTGCTGTAATGACTCATATTTAATTAGCAGAAAAAACCTTTCCATCTATACCAATATACTTTCTTTCATTAACGGATTCAATCTCTACATTTTTTATATCAAAAGTTATCTTTAAATAATCTCTAACTATCATAGAACGAAATGACATTTCACCAGAAATATTAACATCATTCATTTTACTTAGATCTACACCCTTTGGATTATTAAAGTAAATACAAATTTCTCCACGAGTATTGTTGATGGTCTTATCATTCTTTTTCAAAGTATCGTGGTCAATCACTTTTTCAAGCTTTGAATAAATTGCCAGGAGTAGAGGAGAAACTTTTGTTAGATTTACTTTAATGGATGTCTTTCCAGGTATAGTTAGAGCTCTTCCTTTAAATAAAATAGAGGGGCTCATGTTATTTTCCATAACTGGTTTTACCCAAAAATTTCCATATTTATCTTTGTTCAATTTAACATCTTTGACATATTTTTCTATATCTTTCACCGAAGTAGAGATTGATTGAAATTTGTCTTTTGTGCTTTGAAACATTGTATTTATTAATGAATTAACTTGCATTTAGTTTAAGTAAAAATTTACCACATAAATATGATAAGTTCTGAAGGATATTTAGAATTTCCAGACTCTCCATATGATAAATTAGAGAATTGTCCGGCTTGTGATAGAGTGGGGCTTAATGATGAGGATTCATATAAACAATGTTTATTCTGTGATTATATTCTAATTAATGATAATAAGAAATATAAAAAAACATATAACTCTTTTAAATTAGAACCAAAAATGAATTACTTTACAAGATTAATAAGAGAGATGAATGTTAAGCATTATGGTGATAATACACCATTTCTTACAAGGAAAGAGACTCTTTGTATTGAGGAAATGTATAAGGGTTTAATGATATTTATTATTCAAATTAATTTTAATGGAAATGTTAATACAAGATACTACATAAATAAAATAATGAATTATTTTGAAATTAAGCCCGAACTCAGGATAAAATATAGAGTTTCTAAAATAGCTCAAAAAAAGTTGGATGACTTGTTTTCCAAATATATAAATGAATGATTTTTTACCCGTTTGGGAAAATAAGATAAAATTTAATAACCATAAAAACATTCCAAATTCATTGAGATGTCTAATAGTTGGTTCAAGCGGATGTGGAAAAACCTGTTTGCTTTTAAAGATGCTCCTTACCCCCAACTTTTTAGATTATGATAATTTAATAATTTTTACGAAGTCAAGTTTTCAACCCGAGTATCAACTACTCTCACAGGGTTTTAATGCAGGTCTTAAAAAGGAAGACATTATCGGTTTATTTAAACTTCAAAACAAACTAAATGATTATAACATTGAGGATATAATACAACTATTTTGTGATACACAGAAACCTAAACCAAAACCCATAACTTGTATTCTCAGTGATAATACGGATGATATACCTTCACCTCAAGATTTAGATAAATCAAAAAAGAACCTCGTCATCTTTGATGATTGTGTTAATGAGAGAAACCAAACAGTAATGGATAGCTACTATACAAGAGGGAGACATTCTTGTTGTAATTGTATTTATCTTAGTCAGTCATATTTTCAACTCCCTCGACGCTCAATAAGAAACAATGCTAATACTTTTATTTTATTTAAGTTAAATTCAATAGATGTAAATAATTTTTGGAGAGATAATTGCTCTACTTTATGTAGTAAAAAAGAATTTGAAAATTATATGAAACACACGATTGGAAAATATAAATATATTGTTGTGAAACAAGATGAGATATTAAAGGATGTATTTTTATTTTAAACATAATTACATATATAAATGACAACAATTATTATTAACCTTGTGGGTAAATCTGCTTCTGGAAAGAACTTTCATAAATCTAAACTCTTGAATAGTAAAAATGAAAAGATTGTAAGTTTTTTTTAAAAACACCCTATGATTCGTTTTGTGAGTACTACAACCAGAGCAAAGCGACCAGGAGAAGTAGAAGGGAAAGATTATTACTACATTTCAATGGAGGAACATATGCGATTGAGGAACGAAGGTCAAATATTTGAGGAGGTCTCTCTTGGTTCTACAAAATATTCACATTGTAAGAGTGAGTTAAATAAAGTAAAATCTAATGGTCTTGGGATTTTAGAAACTAATCCTG
Source organism: Myxine glutinosa (assembly GCF_964187855.1). Taxonomy (NCBI): domain Eukaryota; kingdom Metazoa; phylum Chordata; class Myxini; order Myxiniformes; family Myxinidae; genus Myxine; species Myxine glutinosa. The sequence continues at coordinate 120,440,018 of NC_136268.1, forward strand.
AAGGAATGAGACAAATTATTAAACAATCGTGTGGTGATGGAGTTAAGATTTTATCATTCGGTTTTGATATCGATGAGGAGACTCAACGCAAACGTATGAAAAGCAGAGATACAAGTATTAGTGAAGAAGAAATAAAAACTCGTATTAATACCAATAAAGAATTTGATGAAATATTTAAAGAAAAGGATTTATTTCAACACATTTACTATAATGACAAAGAAAAGGAAAATTTTCCCATTGACCTTTACAATTCATTAAATGATATTTTTCAATACTAAATGAATACCGAAGAAAGAGTAAGAAATTTAAAGAACATCAAGAGTTGGTTTCAAAAGTTGTAAAGCAACAGGAAGAGATAAAGAAGAAACGGAGACAGAAACTAACTGGTGAAGAAGCCTTTGAAAGAAAACAAGAGAAATTTTTTAAACCGCTTTTAAAAACTCAACACCCTACAGTTCCCACGGTAGAATTTACTCCGAAAAAACTTCAAATGCTCAAAGATTTTAGTCAGATAACAAAACAAGAACTTGGAAAATTACAATATGATGATGAAGGATTATTTCGGAAACTTGAGGAGGTAAATCAACCACCTAATTATGTTGTGGAAGCTCTTCAAAACAATGAATATTCGGCGGGTTCAAAAACCAGAGCAGGTCTCATTCCAACAGAAGAACCAGCAGTGTTTCATCTTGTGGAAGAAAAGGTATTGATATTTAATGATGAATTGATGTTCTTGAGTTCTACTCAACCAAATGTTAAATTAACTCCAAGATTAATGTTTCTTCTAACAAACCCCGGATTCAGCGGTTCAAAATATTTTGAGGAACCACTTGATATGGAAAGAGAGGAAGATAGGGTATATATTGAGTTGCTAAATGCACTTGATTATGGAGTTTCTGTTGCTGGTAAAAGTAAGAAGAATGAGAAGGAGAAACATATTATTGATGCTTTAAGTAAGCTTGGTTCGGGTGTTAGTTTTCTTCCAAATGACCCATCACAATTAGTTAATAGGCTATTATTGTTGTTAGGTAGTAAGAAGGCTGGAAACAACAATTGTTTTAATGAATCCTCAGCCATTTTAGATCAGTTGATGAACATGAAAATAATTAATAAATGTCAATACAAAGATATTTTATTAGATATTAAATAAGATGAGAAGCACAATTCTTAGTTTTAATTTCACAACGAGCGATTACACAGCTTCATTCCCTTACCCACTACAACTTGACCCCCTCACCTCATATGAGGCATCTTTGTTGTCAATGGAAACTTACAATACCCTTTTTAATATCACAGAGAAAAACAACAAGTTTAGTTATAATCCAGGAAGTGGATATAAAACTATAACCGTTTCACCTGGAGCTTACGAGATTTCTCAAATATCTTCAGAAGTCTCTCGCCTTATGAAAGAAAAAGGTGATGAACCAAAAAATATTGTAATAGATATTCAAAAACACACTTCAAAATCAACTATTAAACTTAAAAATAATTATAAAGTTGATTTCACGATTGAAAATTCGTTTAGAGAGCTATTGGGTTTCTCTTCAAAAAAGATTGAAAATAACGGGACGTTTTACAGTGATAATGTTATCCAAATATCCTCTGGTATAAATTCAGTATTAATTCATTGTGATTTGATTGATGGTGCTTATAACGATGGAATAAGAACAAATACAATATTTTCATTCAGTGCATACTCAACCCCGATTGGTTATAAATTTAATATGGAACCAAAAAATCTTGTCTATTTACCTGTGTCAGGAAAAACCAGATACAGAGTAAATTTTAGGATAACCGACCAAGATAAGCGTATGATATCCTTTTAATGATGAAATTATATCCATCAGAATTCACCTACGTGAAGTTTTTCAATAAATAAATAATGGTTATTGTGAGAAAACATGAGTTGGGAAAATATAAAATAATTACAGGGGAGGGCATGTACCTTTCACCATACTATACAAGGTATGTGGGTAAAGGATACTATAAACCTAAGAGACAACGAGGTGTAGGTCATCAATTTCGAAAAAAGGAGCTGGGATAATTGATACTCTAATGGGTATTGGTTCAACCATCCTGAAACATAAAGACCTAATTGGTTCAACTGCTTCTGCCGTGGGCTCCGTTGCGGGTGCTATAAAGAGTATAAAAGATGCTCAAAAGGAGTCTCATAAATTACAAGCAATCAAAGAAATAAAAAAAGGTAAAACTCAACTATCTTCACAAGAACGACAAAAAATCATTAAAATACTTGGGTCAGGGTTTCAACGATTTTAATACTATATAAATACAAGTATGGAAGCGATTGATAGTATCTATGATTTGGATGATACAATTATCATTTCAAACTCCACAAAAAAGGAAGACTATTTTAAGGTAAATGCTATAACAGGAACAGACTGGAATTCAAACGGAACAAAAAGTTTTGAAATAAATAATCAACAAACTTACTTGAATATAGCTGATAGTTTCTTGCTGTGTAAATTTAAATTCACTAAGGCTGCGAATAATACTAATGCTACACTCGTAAATGATTTCTTCTGGAAAATGTTTGATAGTGTTCGCCTGTATATTGGAACACAAGAGGTTGAAGCAGTTGATTATGTCTCTGCTATATCTGAAATGATGAAATTTACACTATTGTTACGGATCGCGGATTTGATGTTATTTACCGAGCGGTGGTATTGCCGCGACCTAACAATTCCCCCGATTCTTCCCCAACTCACCCGATTCCACCCGATGTTGACCAAGTCGCGCTATGCTAAATCAATGATTTGGAAAGGACACAACGACTGGGATAAATGAAACGACACAAGGGGTACAGTTCTCAAGACCTCCGGAGGAGGATATAATTGGTGGTGGAGAAAAGGGGTAGATTACAAGGTATGAGGTAAAGCACAGAAGAGATAGGCACTTAGACACAATCTTATCTCTCCCAGACAGACCACAGACAAACGGAACAAGACTGACTTACACAGGGATTGATGGCAGGGAAGGACAGGCAGTCGATAGCACAAGGTGCACCTTGGCTCAGGGACAGGATACAGCTCGGTCTTTGGGAGGTCTCTCGGCGCTCGGAGGGTGCGTCCTTTCTCCTTCAGCTCTGCGCGCATCTGACGTCACCTCCCTCTTCCTGCGCATGCTCAGCGGGGAGTGACACGCCCTCAGCTCGTTGGCTCCGCCCATTAGATGGGATCGGTCCGCCGCTTCTATTGGGTGCGGGGGGTTACCGGGCTCCGCCCTTGATGAGGAGCTGACAGCGAGCCCCTACGTGGTAACCGCGTCGAGCACATGCTCGATGGCGGCTCGTTGGAAAGGCTTGGTGCCCTTTCAACACCCCCTACCAACCAAGCCGGAGTGAGGACGCCCACTCCCCGCGCCGCCGCCGCTGTTGTTGTTGTTGCTGTTGCTGTTGTTGTTGCACCGTGAGGAAGAGCTGCGGGGAGGTATTGGGAGGTCCTAAACTTCCTAACGGTGCCATACAATCACATTCTGGTGCAACAAAGAGTCAGAGTTAATGGAAACGAGTCCTTAACTGACATAAACTAAGAATAACTAGCAAGATGTCCTATAGTTGTCTACGTGAGATGCGGTGGACCTGGATGCGACATTTAATGGGGGATATAGGGGGAGGTCGGGTCTACAGAGTGTTGTTTACAGGAAATGGGACTAGGGAATGGGGGATTGGGGATAGTTGGGAAGTATGGAGGAAATAGGGGAATATTTACAAGCGGATATGGATGGATGCCAATCTCATATCCGCAACATTGCACCCTTCTCTACCTCGGGGCGGACCGACCCGATAAATTTTTACCTACGTTAGTGTGGCACTCAGATGTAGTTCCCTCTACTATTAACTCAACCCTGAGTGCGACAGTTTTACAGATGTTCACAAATGAGTAAATATGTCCCCCTGCGACGTTGCACCCTTCTCCTAACAGAAACACACCCACAGGATAACCGAATCGCAGAAAGCATCCTCAAACTAAACATACATCCGGTAGGGAGCATCATTTACACAAGACTACACTGATATTTACACTACGATCCAGGACCTGTTCTTTGAGGAACGCATGCAGATGTTATGCATAGAGAGAGAGCACGCATGCCAGCATCGATACACCAACCCACGAGTGCCCTGTGGCCCTACGGCCTTTAATAATGTGCAGAGCACCCCGTCCAAGCACCAAAAGCACCACCCCATACACACAGTCAGCACCATCCGGTGCACCAATAAAGTGTTCATAGTCACCGGTGGTGTCGCATCCGGCCGATGTTCTGCCGCTGGTCTTGCCTTCCTGCAGTGCACTTGGCCTTCTGGCTTCTTTAGAAATAACGAAAGGCGCCAACCGCATCCATTTCTTAATTGTGGCCATCAGGGGGCCAACTATAAGTGGTTCACCTGTATGGCATAGGTGCCACGTTGACCCAGAGGTCCATCAACGGGTGGTGCTTGGCCGCAAAAGAACTGCGGTCCATTGTGGGCGGCCACCAAAATTGCGGTCCATATGGTGTATCGATCCAGGCAGCAAGCAGCGGAAGTGCAGGCCCACAACTGCGGAGCCAGCACCTCTCTCTCCTCTCTCTCTGCCCCAAAGCCAGATCCTCGGAGGTGGGAGACAAAAGAGAACAAGTGAGTAAGGTGGTAAGGGCGCAAAAGTGCACGCAATGTAAGGTAATGCACACTGGGGGCACATGGGAACCAGGTGAGACAGGTACGTTCCTACCGTATGCCCCCCCCCCCCCCCCACCAGGTAACCTACATTGCCCCTCCCTTACCCCTTACTGTATCCACAAAACACAACACTACCCATAAACATCTACTTTACACATCAACAAACGTCCCTACTGTCTTCCCCGTTCCTCCCATAAACCAAATTCGTCTTCTCTCCCTCCTAACCAATCAAATTTGCCATCTCCAACTCAACATCAAAATTTGCCATCACCAATTCATCATCAGTCCCTCCTAAGGAGGGAGAGATGGAATCACCCCAATGTCTCATCCACGTCGTGATGCGTCTCACAAATCCAACAGCAATTCTCATTTCCTGCAACACAGAACAAAGGAACACAGGTGTGGAGTCATCATCATCACCTCCGGTAAGTGGCTGCGTATGGTGCGACAGGTTCATCAATCCTAACTATTTCCTAAATGACTTTAACAACTTTACATTACCCGGGGTCTTTCCCTGCCAATCCATTGGCCAACTTACACTATGGGTTCTAAAAACCAATTCCCATTGACCAAACTGTGGTGCTTCTCAATTTGGGGTCTCACTCCCCCGATTCATCTCCCGGTGCCCTCGCACAATTTCTGGGCTGTGACGTGTAGCTCTCCCAGCAGGTCTACCCACCTGCACACCTCCACCACTGTAGTTGCCACCCGAGCTTACCTGCTCCTCACCCTAACCTAACTAACTGGGGAAGGCCCTCTCGCACTCTCACCCCCTCAGTGCCCTCCCTGGCACGGGCTGCCCGATCCACACCCGGGATCCTCAGGCACCCACTGACACTAACGGCTCCCAGAGCCCACCTGCGGCCTCACCTGGCCGACATCCTCACAGTGGTGGAGTGCCCAAACCAACTACACACACTAACAGGCTACACGCCCAGCCATTTCCACAACACTAATGCACCCATCCACAATACCATTCTGCAACCGCACCACAAATGCCAATATCCAACCACAATTTACCTATACCTTCTAACTATTCTTTAAACTACCCTCCCCAGGTACTCGTGAAAAGGGGTCCACTCTTCCCCCATCCACACCTTCGCACCATGCAAACCACTCATTCTCTGCTCCATATATTCCACACACCTGTACTTGCACACCTGTGCTCTCATACTTGGTGCCACCTGCACCCTTCTCTCCCCAAGCGCATTCGCGCTGATCCACAACACTCACTACTCATACACTGCTCCACACACCTGTCCAGTTCTCACACAGCATCATCTCATCTAACTACTCCCCTCTGAAACTTGCGCTTCCCAGTCGTCCCTTTAAACTATTGCGCTTCCCTCGTCATTATCATCCACTCTAATCTACCTGCGTCCCCACTACAGGTATCAGTCACTATCTAAACCTTAACGTTACCTAATGTCATCTTCGCTAGATCCCTACACACAATATCCTAACCCACCCGGGCTAGTTTTCACTGCCATACACCCCATAAACTATTGCGCATTTGCCCCCATCTGTGAGGGATGACAGAGTTGCCATCCCACCACATCGGGCATCTCCCACTACCAATTTTGCATATCAAATTTCAACAAATCAAAAATTTGCCAATCACTACTCATCATCTGCCAATCATTACTGCCAATCCTTTGCCAATCATCAAATTTTGTTTTTCTAATTTCGGGGCCAAAACACTATCCTCGTCATTACAGTCTACTTACTAATGCCTCTCGGTGCGCCAATTAACTTCTAAAGCTCGGCTTCGTACAGCCAAGCCATGAATGCGGGTTGTTTGGTGCCAGCGGCTGGATACGTCCCGCATTCGGTGCAGGGAAGGAGGTTTACCCGGGCCGAGGTCCCACGCACCATCTCGGCACGGAGCCATCCCATGGCCCGATCTCGACCTGCCGGAATGCCTCAACAAAAAGTGGTCGCCATGACGACCCTTCCTATCGGGCTGCCCGCTCCGCCTAGTGGAGCACGGACGCGGCCGTTCAAAGCGAGGCCCAGCGTGGATCGCGTACGGCGGTTCTTTCGAAACTGCCGTGGTTCGGATCCCCGCTGGTCCTCGCGGCACGCGAAGCTGGCCGACGCGCACCGAGGGCCCGATTCGGCTATAAGTCGTTCTAACCTCTAACCCGGTTACCGTCGATGCCTCACCTGCATGCTTACACCCCGCAGCCCGTTCCTTGCTCACACATCCAGCCGTCTCCCTGCTCTTGGTCATTGTATCTTCTCTTACACACCCAGGTACACTCATTCCACTCACAGCCTTGGTCACACACCTGACCACCGAACACTTTGGCACACATTCGTTGGTCGCACACCTCACCAACACACCTCTTCGCGCCCCTTCCTCGGTCACCTCCTCTGTGACAATCACAGGTGTGCTTTCACTCGCACACCCAACCACGTGCCTCACGACCAACTCAAGTGTGCATTCCCACACACGCTCTAGCATTCCAGGTGTGCTTCCTTTCTCACCTGTCACAACCAACTCACGCTCCGTGTCACTCTTACTACTCTCACCTCCACTCTTGACAGCGCACTCAACCTTACTCTCGACAACGCACTCTTTCCCCATGCACCCGTCCGTTACACACCTTTCTCGCGCACACTCTTGCGCACACTCTCCCATCACACCCTCTGTAACACTCACCACAGGCGTGCATTCTTCCTTACTTTTGACAGCGCACTCTTTCCCCATGCACCTGTCCGTCACACATCTTTCTCGCACACCCTCTCCCGTTACATCCTCTGTAACACTCACCACAGGCGTGCATTCTCCCTTTACACCCTCCGTAACACTCCTCACTACGCGCTTCCATGTGCTCCCTCGCACATGCGCTACGACCGACCCACTCTCGACAGCACCCTCACTCCTTGGCACGCACTTTTTCCTCACACACCCCAGAGTCGGACTTTCCCGCACACCTCCTTTTTCGCACACCGGACCTGTCGCACACTTCACCAACGGCCTCTCACGAACTTCCGGGTCTATCTCGACCCCCAAGCTTATTAAATCACCTGGCGCATCATACGCACGACCATATTGGTCACCACTTACACCGGGTCCTCTTTCTCTTCGCTTCTCCTCCATCACCTGCGAATCCCTCATCCGGTTAATGAGCACATCATCACGATCCGAACACAGACTTTGGACCAATTCTTTTACTTCCTCCTTTATCTCTTTCTTATCCTCTCTCCGTCGCTTCTTAATTTCGCTCACCCCTTCTTCCACTTCTTCTAATTTCTGCTTCACCTCCTTCATCTCCTCGTGCGCCCCCTTAAGTTCTTCCTCTAACTCCACCTTATTTTTTTCTATGTGCTCCCGCACCTCCCGCTCTTTAACCTCCATTACCTCTACCACCTTGTTCATTTTCCTCGTCAGGTCCTCATGTACCGTCTGACACTCTTTTTTAATTAACCCTACGTCCTTTTTCATCTCCTTCTGTGTCGATTTTAAACCCTCTATTACCGCTGTGTTCTTCTTTACCTGGTCCCCCAACTCCTTTTGTCCCACTGTCAGTTGTTCTACTCCCAGCGTCAACTCCTCTATACCACCTTGCAATTTTACAGTCCCCTTTCTCACCTCCTTCTCCCTGCGCTCCTTACAGTGCCTCACCTCCTCGCGCACTCCTCCGACCTCCTCACTCACACCTCTTCTGATCTCTTCTCCCATCACTTGCATCTCCTGCCCAGATGCCACCCTCATCTGCTCCATTTCCTCCCTGTGAGCATCCAATTTAGTTTCTACCCCCATTCTGACCCCCTCTATCTGCTGCCCCATTTTTTAAACTTCCCTTTCCGCTTGGTCCCTCATGTCCCTCAATTTGCCTTCCATACTGTTTTCTAACCCCTCTAACCCATTTTTCACTCCCTCCATCTGATTCTCCTGGGCAGCCATTCTATTTTCCACCCCCGTTAACCCATTCTTTACCTCTTTTATCCCATTGTCTAACCCCTCACCGGTACCCCTCGCTTCGTCCCTCATTACCCCCATTTGGCCCTCCAATCGCTCACCCTGAGCTACCATCCAGTTCCCCATTACCCCCATTTGGCCCTCCAATCGCTCACTCTGAGCATCCATCCGGTTCCCCATTACCCCCATCATTCTGCTTTCCATTTCTTCGCTATTCTTGTCCATAAGGGCCTTCATTTGTATAAAAAAAAGGTTCAAATCCACCAACGGTGCTGCTACGGTCGCGGGCGCGGTCGCCGTAGCCATGTGTGAGGCGCCATTTTGCGCGCCCGTAACCTCGTGCGCGAGGACGCCATTTTGCGAACCTGCCGCCCTCACTGCTTCGCTCTCCTCATGTCCCTCAATTTGGTCCTGGATCGACCCTGCCTCACTCTCCTCTACCGGAACCCAGCCGTCTTGATCCGCCATAGCGCGACTTTCAAAATTCGGGTTTTTATTTTAAAACAAAACAAATTTCGGTTACTTGTAATTTTGAGCGCGTTAAGCGCGCTTCAGGTCCGATCTCACTCCTCGACACCAGTTGTTACGGATCGCGGATTTGATGTTATTTACCGAGCGGTGGTATTGCCGCGACCTAACAATTCCCCCGATTCTTCCCCAACTCACCCGATTCCACCCGACGTTGACCAAGTCGCGCTATGCTAAATCAATGATTTGGAAAGGACACAACGACTGGGATAAATGAAACGACACAAGGGGTACAGTTCTCAAGACCTCCGGAGGAGGATATAATTGGTGGTGGAGAAAAGGGGTAGATTACAAGGTATGAGGTAAAGCACAGAAGAGATAGGCACTTAGACACAATCTTATCTCTCCCAGACAGACCACAGACAAACAGAACAAGACTGACTTACACAGGGATTGATGGCAGGGAAGGACAGGCAGTCGATAGCACAAGGTGCACCTTGGCTCAGGGACAGGATACAGCTCGGTCTTTGGGAGGTCTCTCGGCGCTCGGAGGGTGCGTCCTTTCTCCTTCAGCTCTGCGCGCATCTGACGTCACCTCCCTCTTCCTGCGCATGCTCAGCGGGGAGTGACACGCCCTCGGCTCGTTGGCTCCGCCCATTAGATGGGATCGGTCCGCCACTTCTATTGGGTGCGGGGGGTTACCGGGCTCCGCCCTTGACGAGGAGCTGACAGCGAGCCCCTACGTGGTAACCCCTTCGAGCACATGCTCAATGGCGGCTCGTTGGAAAGGCTTGGTGCCCTTTCAACACCCCCTACCAACCAAGCCGGAGTGAGGACGCCCACTTCCCGCGCCGCCGCCGCTGTTGTTGTTGTTGCTGTTGCTGTTGTTGTTGCACCGTGAGGAAGAGCTGCGGGGAGGTATTGGGAGGTCCTAAACTTCCTAACGGTGCCATACAATCACATTCTGGTGCAACGAAGAGTCAGAGTTAATGGAAACGAGTCCTTAACTGACATAAACTAAGAATAACTAGCAAGATGTCCTATAGTTGTCTACGTGAGATGCGGTGGACCTGGATGCGACATTTAATGGGGGAAATAGGGGGAGGTCGGGTCTACAGAGTGTTGTTTACAGGAAATGGGACTAGGGAATGGGGGATTGGGGATAGTTGGGAAGTATGGAGGAAATAGGGGAATATTTACAAGCGGATATGGATGGATGCCAATCTCATATCCGCAACACTATATTCGTTTGGTGATAGAATGGGTAAGGGAGCTGTTGAAGGTTTTATTCCTGATATGTCAACGGGTACAAACACAGACCCTGGTTATAGTCAAAGGAAGGCAATGTATAATGATGACACAAAACCAGAGAATAGTTTTACCGTAGCAGTACCTCTGAAAGGTATATTTGGATTTTGTGATTATGACAAAGTTTTGTATGGTCTTAAAATTAGATTTCAACTACAAAGGAATGATAATGTAAATAGGTTGCTTTTTGGGGTTGAAAATGCTTTTGGAGACAACAATAAATTTGTTATTAATGATTTGTGTTGGTATATCAGTGAATATACTCCTAATCTTAAAACGGAAGAGATGTTAAATAGAAGACTTAACTCAAAGAAACCGCTAAATGTATCATACCTTAAAAGAAGATGTCAACACGTTAAACTGGAACACACTACCTACACTTGGAATTTGGGTGTTCTTCAAGGAAAGCCACGATACCTCTGGCTCATTTTTAAAAAACCAGATGGAGAGGACGGTACTAATAAGAACAATGCGCTGAGTGATAATGCTAAGGTGAAACAACTTCGGGTTTCTCTTGATGGCACATTTTATCCGCGAGATAGATTGGAAATTGATTGGGAAAAAAATGATTATGCGGAAGCCTACAAGTCCTACCAAAAGGAGTGTGAAAGTAATGGTAATAATGATCCTATTTTGGATATGGTTGCGTTTCAAAAACTTTATACAATCTACGCAATTGACCTGAGTTCTCAAAAGGAAACTATAAAGTCTAATCGAGTGGATACTTCTCTATACATTGAAAGAGGGGAGAGTGAAGAGGTTAATGCATATTGTTTGCTTTTGGAGGAAACAGAATTACAGATTAATACAGATAATGGTGTTATGATTAATATCACATAGGTTTTTTCTCATAAATAAATGGTTGGGGTATATGTTAATCAAATCAATCTTAATAAATTAACATCTTGTATTCAAAATCATAAGCCTTGTATTATTAATGTTAATACAATTCAAAGAAAAGGAGCTGTAAGAATTGATGTTTTACTCACACACACACAAGTAAAAACACTAAATGATGTTGGATCTCTTAAAATTAAAATGACGAAACCTATGTTAAAGAAATATTCAATAGACGAGTCAAGAGGAGGATTTCTCCCGTTTCTAATTCCTTTATTTGCTGGTTTAAGTGCGGCGGGAGCATTGACTGGTGGTATTTCAGCAGCGGTAAAAACTGCTAACGAAAGGAAGGCACAACTAAAAGCTCAAAAAGAATTGGAAAGACATAACAAGGAGTTGGAGAAACAAATTAGTGGAAGTGGTGTAATTGTAGATTTTGCTCAAAAACTTGAAAGTCTACCTGATAAAGCTAGATTGTTGGTTAGAGATATGCTTTCCTCTATCGCTCAAGCGGGTGTTAAACTAACTAAACGGGGTAATGGATTGTATCTTTCTCATAAATAAATGGATAAATGGTTTAAACAATTTGGAAAGAATACAACGTCAAATATAGAACTTACTAAGTATTGTAAAACACGAAAAATTGATAATGTGGTTATTTGTATGAGAGATGAATTAATACATATAAATAAGAATACAAAGAATATTATTATGAATTTAGACACACAGAATGGTTCTCATTGGGTTTGTATTCATAATAGTCAGGATAAAAATTATTTTGATAGTTATGGTATGCCACCACCTGTTGAAGTAATACAATTCTTACAGAATGGTGTTTATCAAACATTTCAAGTTCAAGAAATTAATTCTAAATGTTGTGGTCAATTATGTTTATATGTATTATTTCAACTCAACAATAATGAAAATTTTTATGATATCATTTTTAATCTAATATAAATGACTTATGTTGGAAAAGATGGTTCTATCTTTGGAAAATCCTTTCAGGATATTGATTTATCAAATTATTATACAAAGGCACAGGCTGAACGACAAAAATATAGTGTAAGTAAAAATATTAATATGAAGAATACTTATAAATTAATCAATTATCCAAACCCTACAGATGCAAATGACTTAATTAGATTTAGTGATTTATCACAATATATATTTTTAAAGAAAACAGCACGTTTTGTTAAACAAGTAAAATTTACAACCACAACACCTGGTTATACTGACCATACACCTTTCCTCATTGAATTTAACTACCTGCTTACAATTGAATTTTATAAAGAAGGACATATAGTTAATATGCGAATTAATAAATGGGGGTACGATATGCCTGATTTAGGGTATAATTGGTCTTTTTCAATAAACATAGAAGACCTACATGATTTGAATCAGTCTCGTAAAGAAGAATATTATCCACTTGGTGAGGATAAGGATTTATGTGGAAGTACAATTAATAAACAACAAATACATGGTTTTAAGAAAAGAAAAATATATGATAGTATAGCGATGGTTAGCATGACAAAGAAGGGAGGTCATGAGATAAGGATAGAAAGCCGAGGAATACAAACCGATTTGGTAGTGGGAAGATGGGGTGGTATTACCTGTCATAATATTAATCTCACATATATTTCTGATACATAAATGGCAGGAAGAAGTCTACAAGAGAATTATAATTTTTGTATTCAAGGATACCTACAAGAAAAGGGTGCTCGGTATTACATACCTTATGATTTGGAGCATATACATGGGAATTTTGTCATAAAAAACTGGCCTTATACTGATATTGTTAAACCCACAAATAGAGACTTGTTTAAAGTATTAAATAAAAATGAACTTCTCAAAGTTATGAAATATAAAACTCTTTTAGAAATCGTCAACAAATCTTATTGGTATCCTATTATGAGAAAAATAATTATAGATACAAGAATATCTCAAAATCCAGATGAGTATATGTATAATATTCTTTGGGGTTTAAACTCAAGGGTAGCAAGGGATGAGGAAGGAGTTGAAGAAGAGAAGGAGAAAAGAGAGAAAAGAGAGAAGGAGGAGAGGGAACAAAGAGAGAGGGAGGAGAGGGAGCTGGAAATCAGAGCGATTCAAAAAAGAGTGGATGTATTACAGCAAAAAGATCAATCTCAACTCACCGAAGAGGAAAATAAAGAAAGAATGAATGCTGTGAAAATATTGATATCAAAAATTGCTAAGATAAATGAGGAAGGAGTTAAAGAAGAGAAGGAGGAAAGAGAGAAAAAGGAGAAGGAGGAAAGGGAGAAAAAGGAGGAGGAGAGGGAGAAAAAGGAGAAGGAGGAGAGGGAGGAAAGGGAGCAAAGAGAGAGGGAGGAAAAATATAAAAAGATGGAAATCAGTGAGATTCGTAAAAGATTGAGTGTATTACAGCAAATAAATCAATCTCAACGCACCGAAGAGGAAATTAAAGAATTAACAACTCTTATGAAGATAATGGTTTCAAAAATAACAACGTCAATGTCTTCAATTTCAGGGAGGAGATTTAAACGAGAAAGTGGTGAAGAAGAAGAAGAAGAAGGAAAAGATTATGTGATTGATGATGTTGGTGTCATTGACTTTAGTTAGTTTTTATTTGTAAATAAATGGAGGAGAGAGTGAAGGCATTCCTTAGGATTCTTTATGTTTTAAAAATAAAGATTGAAATGTATATGTTGAAAACCAAAAAGGTTTTGATACTCTGTCGGAATTTTTCTGATAAATAAATATGAGTTATTGTCTCAAATGTAAAAAGAAAACTAAATCTAAAAATATCTCTTATGTTAAAGCTAAAAATAATAGAGTTTATCAAAAAGGAATATGTCAAGTGTGTGGCTCTAAAAAGTGCCAATTCATCTCTCCTAAAAGAGGAGGAGACATACAAAAGTTTCTGTCAGGAAGCAAATTTACAACAACTGGAATTCCAGGGGAATTACACCTTCCAGGGTATTCTTTCTGTGGTCCAGGAACAAACTTGGATAAAAGATTAGATGAGGCTGACAATCCTAAACCTTGGTCTAAACTTACAAATAGGGGTGACGAAGTGTGTATGAAGCATGATATTGCTTATGGGAAAACCACTACGTTGACTGAAAAACATAAAGCCGACAGCGAAATGTTGTATAATTTGTCTTTGATACAAAATCCAACGTTGAGAGAGAAAGTTGATAGGTTTATTGTGAGAAATTTGATAAATGCAAAATTGAAACTTGGTCTTGGTTATTCCTCAAAAAACTATTAGGCTCTAATGATGTCATCAAGACTGAGGAGCTTTTGGCTGAAGAATTACACAAACCTATAATCACAAAGTTTAAAAGAAGGAAGGTTTATTCTAAATACACCGACCACATATGGTCCGCTGATTTAATTGAATTGAATAATGACAGGGGATACAGGTATGCTTTAACCGTTATTGATTTGAGGAGTAGATTTGCCTGGGTTGTCCCTTTAAAAAATAAAAGGGGTGATACTTTAATGTTAGCCTTTAAGCTAATATTTGATCGGGATAAAAGGACACCAAAGAAGTTATGGACTGATGAGGGAACAGAGTTCTATAACAAAATATTCATGAAATTTCTTAAGGGGAAGGGTATTAAATTATACAGCACCTTTAATGAAGGAAAGGCAGTTGTTATTGAGTGTTTTAATCATACTTTAAAAGAGAAATTATATAAAAAATTCACACAACTCGGTTCTCAAAAATGGGTGTATTTAATTCAGGATATTGTAGATAATTACAATAATACAGTTCATTCATCAACAAAATCAAAACCATCAGAAACATTTACAAAATTAGAATATGAAAAGGAGATTAATTTGAGAAAGCCCAAGTTCAAAGTTGGTGATATTGTAAGAATATACAAATGGAAAAGCCATTTTGAGAAAGGTTATACAAAGAGATGGACTAATGAATTATTTAAAATCGTGATGTAATGGCTACAAACCCTTGGACCTACAAATTATATGATTTAAATGGAGAAGAAATCTTGGGTTCATTTTACTCACACGAATTACAAAAAACACAAGTAAGCAGATAATACCCTTGAAAATAATAAATAAATAAATAAAATGTAATGGGGATACGTTTTTAAATCTGTGAACCCCAAACACAGAATCCCACAACTTTTTAGTTGGGGCTTAACTTTTGTGTGTGTATAATGGGGATACGTTTTTAAATCTGTGAACCCCAAACACAGAATCCCACAACGTTTCAGTTGGGGTTTAACTTTTGTGTGTGTATAATGGGGATACATTTTTAAATCTGTGAACCCCAAACACAGAATCCCTCAACTTTCCAGTTGGGGCTTAACTTTTGTGTGTGTGTGTATGTGTGAGTGAGTCATAATAATATACAAACCCTAACCCAACCCCATCCCTAACCCAACCCCATCCCTAACCCAAACCCATCCCTAACCCAAACCCATCCCTAACCCAACCCCATCCCTAACCCAACCCATCCCTAACCCAACCCCATCCCTAACCCAACCCCATCCCTAACCCAACCCAAGCCCATACCCAATCCCATCCCTAACCCAACCCCATCCCTAACCCAACCCCATCCCTAACCCAACCCATCCCTAACCCTCACATTCAAAATCCCAACCCTAACCCAATCCCATCCCTAACCCAACCCCAACCCTAACCCTCACATTCAAAATCCCAACCCTAACCCAACCCCATCCCTAACCCAACCCCATCCCTAACCCTCACATTCAAAATCCCACCCTAACCCAATCCCATCCCTAACCCAACCCCATCCCTAACCCAACCCTAACCCAACCCCATCCCTAGCCCAACCCATCCCTAACCCTCACATTCAAAATCCCAACCCTAACCCAATCCCATCCCTAACCCAACCCCAACCCTAACCCTCACATTCAAAATCCCAACCCTAACCCAACCCCATCCCTAACCCAACCCCATCCCTAACCCTCACATTCAAAATCCCACCCAAACCCTAACATAATCTTTCTTTTCTTCTTTTTTTAAATACGTATTTCTTTTTTTTTAGTTTCCTCTTCCGCCAATTCTGTCTTTCAAGGCTTTCAAGTTTGAAGAAGTAGAAATGGGAAGAAAGAATTTTCCAGCATTTTCTTCCTCGAACTTTCTTGATATTGCTTAAATCAAGCGTCATTAAATAAAGAACATTGTTCATTGCTTTAGAATCCAAAGAGTCTCCAAGAGGAACCCCACAGGTAGAGTCTCCAAAATAAAACCAACTTTACAAGTTCCCAAGGTATAACCACATTCCTGTTGAGCCTCCAAGATAGGTATCACATTCCGAGTCATCAAAACAAAACCCCCATTCCGAGTCTCCAAAAATATAACCATCTTTCCAAGTCCCCAAGGTAGAACCACAATTTTCAGAAATATTGGGGGTTTCCGTGATAAGTCTCACATAGTATAACTGCGGACCATCAGGGAAAACTTCCCTTTCCCAATTTTTTAGGGTTTCTATGATGTGTCTCACATAGTATAACTGCGGACCATCAGGGAGAACTCTCCTTGCCCAATTTTTTAGGGTTTCTATGGTGTGTCTCACATAGTATAACTGCGGACCATCAGGGAGAACTCTCCTTGCCCAATTTTTTAGGGTTTCTATGATGTGTCTCACATAGTATAACTGCGGACCATCAGGGAGAATTCCCATTTCACAATTTTTTAGGGTTTCTATGATGTGTCTCACATAGTATAACTGCGGACCATCAGGGAGAACTCCCCTTTCCCAATTTTCAGAAATTTGTGGGTCTCCAATGTATGACTTGTATTCTGGCTCATCAAGGTAGAACTTGTTCAGTGGGTTTTGTTTTGATAACTCACAACAAGTATCATCATGGTAAAACTCTTTTTCAGGATTTTGTGGATCTCCAAGGTATAACTCTTTGGCTGGGTCATCAAGGTAGAACTCGTTCTGGGGGTCTTGGTTGTTCAAAATGTCTTCAAACAAAAAAAATAACTTCATCCCAAGTTGTGTTAAAAGCAGAATTTTCATTTCGTATCTCAGATACAATTTCCTGTGAAAGAAAATAACAATGTATTACTTTAATACAATATTTTTATTTGTATAAATCAAGCTCTATGAATATTAAAATAAACTTTGTTAACTCTTACACGAGTCTCATCTAAAAAAAAAAAAAATTAAAATAAATAATTTAATTAATAATTATTTAAATAAATAAATAAATAAATAAATAAACAAACTTACCTCCATTGATAAGAGGTTCGAGTCCAGTTCATCAATCTGAAGGTTGAGTTCTACACAGGTAGTAGGACTCCAAGGAATAGCAAAGTTATCCCATTCCATTTCGGCATAGTAGTCCATTCTCAAGTGAAGCAGAAAGCGTGTTTGAAAAAGCCTGTGTGGTCGGTGCCTTTTATAAGGACTGGGTGTGTCATTTCCTGTGGAAATTCCCTGGGCGTGTCTTAACTGGAAATGATGTGATGGGAATTCCCTGAAAATGATGTAATGTATTACCTGGAAATGATACAATGCTAAAGAGTTTATAAAGTGGGTGGGGCTTAGCAAAAGTGGGTGGGGCTTAGCAGAAGTGGGCGGGGATTAGCAAAAAGTGGGCGGGGCTTATCAAAACTGGACGGGGCTTCACAAAAAGTGGGCGGGGCTTCGCAAAAGGGGGCGGGGCTTAAAAGGGGCGGGGCTTACCAAAAAGTGGACGGAGCTTAACAAAAGGTGGACAGAGCCTACCAAAAAGTGTGTGGCACTGGAGGCGCTCAAACAGGAACATTGAGGGAGGTTTATCATTTTATTTTAGCTCAGTTAAAATATCTTGATAAAGAACCAAACTCAAACATATTTTTTGTTAATGTATTAGACGGTGAGGAGAGTTGTAGGAGAATTAAATTATTTCCCACACATAAACAAATATTTGTAGGGTCGTTGTTTGAGTGGGTCAAAGATGATTCACCAGATGATATTAAGAGTAAAAGGTTAAAAGGTCCATAAGGTCAGAAGGATCACAGGTTCACACAGAAGGACCATTGTATAAGTGGTCTAATGAATAAGGATAACATGTCAAAAGGTTAGAAGGTTCGTAAAGAACAGGGTGAGAGAAATAGAGGTGTTTAGGGGCAATGAGGGAGGGGAAAAATTAACATGTAAGTCAATGGGAAAATGAGAGTGTCCCAGAAGCAACATATATACACTAATGAGATGTTGTGGGGGGATTTGAAACGAGCTGTGCATGCAAGAAACCCCGAAAACATCGCACAGCTGAAATAATTCTGCATGGAGGAGTGGGCAAAAATTTCTCCCAGTCGATGTCAGAGACTGTTAGACAGTTATAAGAAACGCCTTCTTGAGGTTGTTTCTGCCAAAGCGGGCAATACCACATATTAGAGCCAAGGGTGTACTTACTTTTTCCACATGCGAAATTTGCATTTATGTTTATTTAAATTATACAATGGACTACAAAATGTAAATGTTTCATGATATTTGTTATATTATATCACCTTTATCTATCAATATTGTTGAAATGAAGATCAATTAGCTGTATGTTGAAATATGTTGAAAAAGTCAAAACTTTACATGGGGTGTACTTACTTTTTCACGTGACATACTTTACCTCAGACATACATACCTCATATGTATGTCTCAGACATACATACCTCAGACATACCTCAGACATACTTTCCCTCCATTATATATAGATGGTGGATAACATATTTTGATGGTCCATGACCTGCAGAGCTTACATACAAGAACACTCACACATCATGCTGTGTTGCTCAAACTATTGAATCAACCCAATTTTAAAATCCACCCTATCGCAGTAATTGCTCGCCAAAGTGCCTTCAACTTAAAGGAAAGCATGTCTGAATGAATTGTGTTGCACCTTTGAGTCCCATCAGCCTGTCTAGCCGTCATTGTTCTGTTGTATAAACTGCATGTCTGAAATGTATAAATGTTCACAATAGGGTTTCTAAAGAGCATAATGCTAATGCCACACTGCCAGTCTCTTTGCCATGGAGGCTGAAATACCTTGGCCTGAATTTGCCCCAGAAAGTAATAATAGCCTCATATACAAGGTGTTGGGTCCATTGCAATACTATTACAAGACAACTTATGCGAAACTAATATATAATACAATACAACTCGTCCTACAGATGAAAAACTTTATATTAATTATCACGAATTTTAACATTGAACTTTATGAAGTTCCACGTGTCTAGGCCACAAGAGATTTCCTGCAAGTATCAGTGTCTACTTCATGAGAAACATTTTTGCTGAATGTAAATGTTTTGATTCTGATGGATGTGGAAAGAGCCCGAATTTGAGTATGTACAGTCATGTGAAAAAGTAAGTACACCCCATGTAAAGTTTTGACTTTTTCAACATATTTCAACATACAGCTATTTGATCTTCATTTCAAAAATATTGATAGATAAAGGTGATATAATATAACAAATATCATGAAACATTTACATTTTGTAGTCCATTGTATAATTTAAAAAACATAAATGCAAATTTCGCATGTGGAAAAAGTAAGTACACCCCTACCTTTATCACTACTTCAAATACCTAAAATTTGAATCAGGTGCACCAGCTCAGGTGCAAATGATTAGAACATCGTTCGAGAGGATCTTGGAGGAACCTGTCTTATTTAAACCTCAGACATTTCGTTTGGTTTGCTCTTTGTTGTTGAAGTGTGCGGCGTCATCATGTATAGATCAAAAGAGCTCTCTGAGGCCTTCAGAAAGAAGGTTATAGATGCCTATGAGTCTGGGAAGGGATTTTAAAAGATCTCCAAACAATTTGAAATCAATCATTCGACTGTCCAGAAGATCATCTACAAGTGGAGAAGATTCCAAACAACTGCCAACTTGTTCAGGCCAGGCCGCCCCAGCAAGTTCAGCCCGAGAGCAGACCGCAAGATGCTGAAAGAAGTCTCCATGAACCCCAAAATCTCATCATGGGACCTACTGGTAGCTCTTGCCACTGTTGATGTCAAAGTGCACGAGTCTTCCATTAGAAAGAGGCTGCACAAATTTGATCTACATGGGAGGTGTGCCAGGAGGAAACCTTTGTTGTCCAGAAAGAACATCAGGGCAAGACTAAAGTTTGCGAATGAACACCTCGGCAAAGACGAACACTTCTGGAACAATGTGCTCTGGACAGATGAGTCAAAGGTAGAGCTATTTGTCCACAGTACCAGAAGACATGTTTGGTGAAAACCAAAGACAGCATTTGACCACAAGAACCTGATACCAACTGTAAAGCATGGTGGTGGAAATATTATGTTTTGGGGCAGCTTTGCTGCATCAGGGCCTGGGCAGCTCACCATCATAGAATCCACGATTAATTCTTCATTGTACCAGATGGTGCTTGAGGATAATGTGAGGCCATCTGTCGGAAAGTTGAAGCTCAACCGAAGGTGGACCTTGCAACATGACATTGACCTGAAACATACCAGTAAATCCACCAAGGAATGGCTGAAAAGAAAGAAATGGAGGGTTCTGGAATGGCCAAGTCAAAGCCCGGATCTCAATCCCATCGAGATGTTGTGGGGGGATTTGAAACGAGCTGTGCATGCAAGAAACCTCTCAAACATCGCACAGCTGAAATAATTCTGCAGAGAGGAGTGGGCAAAAATTTCTCCCAGTCGATGTCAGAGACTGGTAGACAGTTATAATAAACGCCTACTTGAGGTTGTTTCTGCCAAAGGGGGCAATACCACCTTTTAGAGCCAAGGGTGTACTTACTTTTTCCACATGCGAAATTTGCATTTATGTTTATTTAAATTATACAATGGACTACAAAATCTAAATGTTTCATGATATTTGTTTTATTATATCACCTATATCTATCAATATTGTTGAAATGAAGATCAAATAGCTGTATGTTGAAATACGTATGTTGAAAAAGTCAAAACTTTACATGGGGTGTACTTACTTTTTCACGTGACTGGATAGCCAGATGCAATGTTTGGGAAGTATCACGTTACTGGAGAGGAATTTCACTAATTGTAATCATACTATACAGTGCGTATCAAAAAAAAGGTCATCTGAATTCAAAGGGTTAATATGCAAAGGTTATTTAGTTTGACAATTTACATGTGGTTTACCAATTATGAGGAGATCCTCAGCTTTCCATTGATGCCTTTCATGCATCATTGCTGTCACACATGACCGAGTACATGTTCATTGAAAATGACAAGTTCAAATCGCATTTTTACAAGTTTGGCTAATCAGTGCAAGACAGTTTTAAATGGACGGATTACTTGTTGGCTGCCAAGTTGATTACCGGTATGTAAAATTGTTAAGCTGGTCTGGTAATCGTCGGTTGCGTCATCCTTTGTTTAAGATGGGTATTTAAGATGGGCAGTGTATGGGTTTAGAGACATTCTGAGTCATTGAAAAGATTGTTCAACTTACGACTGAACAGCGGACCTTCGTGGTTACAACCTTTCACCAAACTGGAAGTTTGCAGCGAACTCGTGATGCGTTCAGGGAACGTTTCCCAGAACGGGAGCCTCCAGCAGCCAAAACCATCTGGGCGAATGTTAGAAAATACCAAGAGCATGGCACTAGCCTCAACCGTACCAAAGAGAATTCTGGTAGGAGGCGCACTGGGCGATCGGAAATGAAGATTGCAGCAGTAAGGTAGCAAGATTTGGAGCATCCTAGGGCTACCAGCACAAGACGAAATGGGATGGGATTGCCTTCGGCAACATTCAACCGAATCACATGACTGGACCTCCACCAACATCCATAACGGATTCACATCTGGCATCAACTTACGCCAGGGGATTTTGCCAGGAGGCTGGTGTTTGCCAGATGGTTGATAGCACGTTGCGAAGCAGATGTCAATTTCCTGCGGTATCTCGTTATCGGCGACGAAGCTGCTTTCTCCATGGATGGAAAGGTAAATACCCATAATGTTCTTGAATATGCACTGACAGGACAACCCCCGGAATTTAATTTTGACACCAACATGAATCGACAAAAGTGGACTGTTTGGTTGGGACTTTGTGGAAGTGGTCAGGTGATCGGACCATTTTTCTTTCAAAGGAATGTCAATGGTAACAGGTATCTGCTGATGATCAATGATGAAGTTTTACTGCAGCTGGAGGAGAACTTTGAGCGACAGGTTCGTGGTGTCATCAGATATCTCTGGTGGGCCCAAGACGGCACCCCAGCACATCGTCTTATCGCTGTCCGAGATCGACTGAGGGAACTCTTTGGAGACTGAGTCATCGCCTCAACCATGCAGTGGAATGGCCACCAAGATCACCTGACCTCACACCATGTGACTATTTCCTTTCGGGACATTTGAAGAACAAGGTGTTCGTAACTCCTCCCCGTGATCTTGACGAATTGCAGGGCCGTATTCGACATGAAGTGGATGCTTTGCGCAATGACCCGGCTGTGGTGAGACGAGCAGTTCAGGGCATGCTCCGCCGCTGTGAGCTTTGTGTTGAAAGGGGAGGTGGACATGTTGAAGGTGTGGGTGCATAAAGGCCAATCATTCCTTAGAAAGGTTCACATCTGACGTTCATTTTGCACCAATTATCCTGACTTGCATCGATTAGGCAAATTTGTAAAAATGCGATTTGAACTTGTCATTTTCAATGAACATGTACTCGGTCATGTGTGACAGCAATGATGCAAAGAATGTATCAATGGAAAGCTGAGGATCTCCTCTTAATTAGGAAACCACATGTAAATTGTCAAAATTAATAACCTTTGCATATTAACCCCTTGAATTCGGATTACCTTTTTTTTGATACGCACTGTACAGTGCATTCAGAAAGTATTCAGTCAGACCCCTTCAGTTTTTTCACATTTTGTTGTTGCAGCCTTATGCTGAAATCGTTTAAATTCATTTTTTCCCTCATCAATCTACACTCAATACCCCAAAATGACAGAGAAAACAGGATTTTAAAAAGTTTTGCAAATTTATTAAAAAGAAAAAACTGACATATCACATTGACATAAGTATTCATACCCTTTGCTATGCCACTTGAAATTTAGCTCAGGTGCCTTCCATTTCTATTGATCATCTTTGAGATGTTTCGAGACCTTGATTGGAGTCCATCTGTGGTAAATTAAATTGATTGGACATGATTTGGAAAGGCACACACCTGTCTATATAAGGTCTCACAGCTGACAATGCATATCAGAGCAAAAACCAAGCCATGAGGTCGAAGGAACTGCCTGCAGAGCTCAGAGACAGGATTGTGTCGAGGCACAGGTCTGGGGAAGCCTACAAAAAAAATTCTGCTGCATTGAAGGTTCCCAAGAGCACAGTGGCCTCCATAATTCTTAAATGGAAGAAGTTTGGAACAACCAGGACTCTTCCTAGAGCTGGCCGCTTGGCCAAATTGAGTGATCGGGGGAGAAGCGCCTTCGGTAAGAGAGGTGTCCAAGAACCCGATGGTCACTCTGGCTGAGCTCCAGAGATCCTGTGTGGAGATGGGAGAAACTTCCAGAAGGACAACCATCACTGCAACACTCCCCCGATCTGGGTTTTATGGCAGAGCGGCCAGACGGAAGCCAAACAGTTCAATCTTGGTTTAATCAGACCACAGAATCTTGTTTCTCACAGTCTGAGAGTACTTTAGGTGCTTTTTTGCAAACTCCAAGCAGGCTTTCATATGTCTTTCACTGAGGAGAGGCTTCCGTCTGGCCACTCTGCCATAAAGCCCAGATCGGTGGAGTGTTGCAGTGATGGTTGTCCTTCTGGAAGTTTCTCCCATCTCCACACAGGATCTCTGGAGTTCAGCCAGAGTGACCATCGGATTCTTGGTCACCTCTCTTACCAAGGCCCTTCTCCCCCGATTGCTCAGTTTGGCCGGGCGGCCAGCTCTAGGAAGAGTCCTGGTTGTTCCAAACTTCTTCCATTTAAGAATTATGGAGGCCACTGTGCTCTTGGGAACCTTCAATCCAGCAGATATTTTTTGTAGGCCTCCCCAGATCTGTGCCTCGACACAATCCTGTCTCTGAGCTCTGCAGGCAGTTCCTTCGACCTCATGGCTTGATTTTTGCTCTGATATGCATTGTCAGCTGTGAGACCTTATGTAGACAGGTGTGTGCCTTTCCAAATCATGTCCAATCAATTGAATTTACCACAGGTGGACTCCAATCAAGGTGTAAAAACACCTCAAAGATGATCAAGTGAAATGGGAGGCACCTGAGCTAAATTTCAAGAGTCATAGCAAAGGTAGGAATACTTATCTCAATGTGATATTTCAGTTTTTTTCTTTTTAATAAATTTGCAAAACTTTCTAAAATCCTGTTTTCTCTTTGTCATTATCGGGTATTGAGTGAAGATTGATGAGGGAAAAAATGATTTTAAACGATTTCAGCATAAGGCTGCAACATAGCAAAATGTGAAAAAAGTGAAGTGGTCTGTATACTTTCTGAATGCACTGTATATTAGGGTTTCAGAAGGTGGAACGGAGTTCTCCCAGGACTCGAAGTATCCACCTTCATTTTGGTGAAGGATCGTGATTCATGGACTAAGTTGTGAAGTTAGGAGTTATGTTCCGAGGGCTGTTTTCAGGATCGTCACTGAGCCCCGTACAGCCTCCAACTTTTGTTTATGTGTGGTAATATTCCCAGGGTAGGACCTTTGTGAGGTTTGTCTTTAACATTGTTGTTGCTCCAATTATCACTGGTACAATGTTGGCATTCTTCAGCTTCCAAGATATTTTCACTTCATTCTTCAGATGTTGATATGTGGTCATTTTCTTGGTTTCTGCATTAAATATATTTTAGACCAAAATCACTGGGTACTGAACCTCAATTAGCAATGCCTTCTTTTCCTCTTTGTATCTGAGTACTATGTCCGGTCGCAGTGCTTTCTTTCTATGTGCAAGCTGAATGGGATCATCAGGTGGTACATGAGCATTATGTCCTTGTTTTCAATGATTGCATTTGGTTCATGTTAACATGAGTTTTCTGGAACTAGGATATTGAAATTTCTGCAGATGTGCCAGTGGCTTACTATACCAAACTTTGTTGTGCCTTTGGGTGTACAGTTGTTTTGACATGAGTTTTTTACATCCCGATAGGAGATGACTCGTGCTTTCTGTCTCAACCGTGCTGAAAATATACTTATCTGATTAACTCCGTCCCACCTTCGTTTTAAAGCTGTTGGTGTGTTGTCCTTGGTTCTGAAAACTTGTACTTGTGATAACAAGTACTGATACTTGGTAACTGAGTACCCTCGTCCCTCTATACAAGGGGAAAGGTGACCCTCTGGACTGTATGGAGTTTGAGGTAAAGGTGGCTTGTATCGAGCAATAAAGTTATTGGAGCATGGAATGAAGGTATTGGAAAGGGTGTTGGAGAGGAGGATGAGGAAGAAAGTGAAGATCGACGAAATGCAGTTTGGATTTATTCCAGGAAGAGGAATGACAGATGCGCTTTTTATTGTGAGGCAGTTGCAGGAGAAGTACATGGAGAAGAGGAAGAAGTTGTTTCTTGGGTTTGTTGATCTGGAGAAAGCATTCGATAGGGTTCCACGTGAAGTAGTGACATGGGCATTGAGGAAGTTAGGAGTGGAGGAATGGTTGATCAAGGTAGTGATGGCAATGTACGAGAGAGTGTGCACAGCTGTAAGGATGAAGGGCGGGAACAGTGGTGAGTTTGAGGTGAAGGTGGGAGTGCATCAGGGGTCAGTACTAAGTCCACTACTATTTGTAGCTGTGACGGAGGTGCTGGCTCGGAATGTAAAGGACTTTTTACCGTGGGAGTTCTTGTATGCAGATGATCTGGTGTTGATTGCGGAAAGTATGGATGGACTGAAGGAGAAGATGAACAAGTGGAAGGAATGTATGGAGACAAAAGTTCTGAAGGTGAATATCGGAAAAACGAAGGTGATGGCAATTGGTAGAGCATGTGGTGAGGTGGAAAGCACTGGAAAGTGGCCATGTGCTGTGTCCAGGGAGGGTGTCGGAGTGAATTCCATTCAATGTACAATGTGCGCTGAGTGGGTTCATCAAAAATATAGTGGTCTGAGAGGGTCATTAACCAGTGTGGCAGCTACATTCATGTGTAATGTGTGCACAGAGGGAGCTGCAGAAGGAGGAAATATTGAGTTGGATCTTGGAGACGGCGTGAAGCTGGAAGGTGTGAAAACATTTTGCTACCTAGGAGACATGCTGAATGGAGAATGTGGATCAGACTCGGCAATGGTTGCTTGAGTGAGATGTGCATGGAAGACGTTTCGGGAACTGAGTGGCGTGCTGACGAGGAGGGGAGTGTCGTTGAAGCCGAAGGGAAAGGTGTATGCTGCATGTGTGAGAAGTGTTATGATTTATGGGAGCGAGGCATGGGTAATTAATGTACAGCAGCAACGAAGGCTGGAAAGGGTGGAAATGCGAATGGTTCGGTGGATGTGCTGAGTATCGTTGAGAGAGAGGAAGACAAATGATGAATTGTGAAAGATGATGGGAATAGAGCTTGTGATGGATGCTGTGAAGAGTAGCAGGTTGAGATGGTTTGGTCATGTGTTGAGGAAGGATGAAAGTGACTGATTGAGAAGAATGATGGAAATGAATGTAGAAGGAAGTAGAGGGCGGGGAAGACCGAGAAAGACTTGGCTAAAGGTGGTGGAAGAAGAAATGCGGGCAAGGGGGTTAAACAAGGGGAGATGCTGAAAATCGGGCAAAATGGAGAAGATTGTCATGGGGGCCGCAAGGCTAACCCCCGCTCTAGCAGGGAAAATGGCCTTAAAATGCCTGTTGTTTGTTGTTTGGTGTAGTGTCCTTGGCCTTGGTTATTTACTGTGATTCATTCTCCATCCCAATCTTCTTCGTCATTCCATTGATCCTTATTTGTCTATCCCGATTCTGTCCAACTCTTTTTTATATTTCCCTGCTCTTTTGTCTATTTCCAAGTTATCACAATATATATATATGTTGATATTTTGTCTTGTATTTTTATTTTGCCTTTTTGCAACTGTTGGGGCTGTATTTGTTGCTGTTTTGGTTTGGTGTGTGATATTTTATTCACATCAGTTTTTGGATTTTTTGGTAAAGTGAGTGAAAGATACCTTTTCTGATCTGTCATGTTCATGCTTGCATACAAATTATAATTATATTTAACTGTTGAACTTTTCACATACTCTGCTAAATCTACAGTCACCACTCTGTGCACTTGATTGAGTTCCGTCAGGCCACCAACTCCTTTCTTAGCAGATACCAGAGACATAATTCGACAATTCAACACAACTAAATATGGTTTCACACAGAAGATTGGACGAAAACATTATTAGCAACACAAGAATGAAAATAAAACAGAAAAACAGAACTTATATTGTCTGGGAAACTTGGCTTTGTTAAGCTGGAGGGATGGATTCAGGACCCAGCATCACACATATAGATAGAGCAAACTCAATTCGCCTTTCCAGAAATTTTAATATTTTAATTATAAAAAAAGAATATATCGTGGGAGGGGGTTGGAATCAAACTATGCACGGTCTGTCGTTTGTCCGAAGTATGCATTTCATATTGTTGCAAGTCATTTGCACGTGATTCTCATACTGCAATGGTTTCTCGTGCTTTCCGTGCTGCTCAAGCTTGGCCTGTTTTGGTTCAGTCCATGATGTGAATCACGCTTGGTACTGTACTATGCAGGATTTTACCCTTGTTCAACGTTTTTACTTCAGTACACTCAAGGGATGGGTGTAAGTCAAGATGTTTGGAGAAAGGTCATGAAGTGCAAGTGATAGCAGAAGAGCAAAAAATGCAATTACCTTGGATATAAAATTTTATGAGTTAAGGCAGTGTTAAGTGGGTCAAAAACATCGCCAAATCGCGAAAGCATTCGGGTTTACTATGTCTACAGTGGGAACAATATATTATAATAAAAGCAGAATAAAAGCAAGTTATCCAGCATCTTGAGGCCAAAATATTATCCTTAGGAACGCATCTCCAACTAGAACGGCACTCAGTAGAGAGCATACCTCCACCTGGTTGGCCATATCACTCAATGGTGAAGAATCACGAAAATTTCTACTAGCTGGATCCGGATGTTCACCAAAATTGAATCGATTCTTCCTTGTCACACACACAACCTGTCCAACATGTTTCGTTCAAATCCATCCATAACTTTTGAGATATCCCACTATGTATCGTTTTGACCCTATCTCCCAATGGTGATGAATCACTTAAAAAATTAAATAATTCTCATATCCGAATCCCTATTCAGATCTTCATCAAAATCGAATAGATATTTCCTTGTCACATACATAACATGTCCACCAAGTTTCGTCAAAATCCACCCATAACATTTTGAGATATCCAGCTATGTATCGTTTTGGCCCGATCTCCCAATGGTGAAGAATCACTTGAAAAATTAAAAAATCTCATATATCCGAATCCATATTTAGATCTTCACTAAAATCTAATATATTTGTCTTTGTCAGTCACCCAACCGGTCCACCAAGTTTCGTCCAAATCCGTCCACAACTTTTTGAGATCTCCTGCTATGTATCGTTTTTAGCCCGATCTCCCAATGGTGAAGAATCACTTTTAAAATTCTAGTAGCCGGATCCGAATCTGGATCTTCGCCAAAATCTAATTATTTCAACCTTGTCACATACGCTACATCTCTGCCAAATTTTGTCCGAATTCGTCCACAACTTTTTGAGATATTTTGTTCACAAACAAACAAACAAATGAAAAATTACTCATAGAGCGACACTTGGCAAAACAGAACAAAGTAGATGGCACTCAGTAGATCATCCTTTTGACCTCAAAAATAATTTGTGGTAGAATTCAGTGACCTGATATGCAAATCGTCTTCAAAGTTTAAGTTAATCAGATGAAAATTGACAATTTTATAAATTTGGCCTATGGTGACCTTTTGCCCTATGTTGTCCTGAAAAATAGATGGCGGTTGGTTTCAGTAAGCTGATATGCAAATCCTATTCAGACATAAAGTCAATCGGATGAAAATTGAGGCTTTTAGAAATTTGAAATTGTTGTTGACCTTTGGCCTGTGTTGACCTATTGGTCTATGCTGATCTCAAAAATAGTTGGTGGTTGGATTCAGTTAGCTGATATGAAAATCCTATTTAAATTTCAAGTCAATTGGATGAAAATCGAGGATTTTATAAATTTGAAAAAAGTGGTTGACCTTTGGCCTATGTTGACCTTGTGACCTATGTTGATCAAAAAAAATAGTTGGTGGTTGAATTCAGTTTGCTGATATGAAAATCCTATTTACATTTCAAGTTAATTGGATGAAAATTGAGGATTTTATAAATTTGAAAAAAGTGGTTGACCTTTGGCCTTTGTTCACCTTGTGACTTATGTTGACCTCAAAAATAGATGTTGGTTGAATTAGGTTACCTGATTTGTAAATCCTATTCAATTTTCAAGTCAATCTGATGAAAATTGACGATTTTAGAAATTTTATATTGTTGTTGACCTTTGGTCTGTTGACCTTTTGCCCTACGCTGATCTAAAAAAATAGTTGGTGGTTCAATCCTGTATGCCGATATGTAAATCCTATTCAAATTTCAAGTCAATCGGATGAAAATTGAGGATTTTAGAAATTCGAAAAAAGTGGCTGACCTTTGGCCTATGTTGACCTTCTGACCTCAAATACAGATATGATTTTGTCAGACCACTAACTCTACCATTTGGTGAAGTTTGGTGAAGTTCGGTTTAAATTTGTGACCTGTAGGCAAGTATAAGTGAGCGGACAGACATACACACACACACGCAAACCGGAGTGATCAATATACTTGCAATTTTTTTTTTTTTTTTTTTTTGCCAAGTATCAAATGGACAAACGTGTGTGTGTCATAACTCAGAACGTGTGTGTGTGTCAAACCAAGTTTTGTAATAACTCGTGCATAACATTTTGAAATACCGTGCTATATATTGCTTTGGCCCCATCTCTCAATAGTGATGGTCTTATCAATGAAATCACTTTAAATAAATTTTAAACATTCGTATCCAGATTCCGATCTTCACCAAAATCGAATCAATTCGTCCTTGTCACACACTCAACCTGTGCTCGAACAACAGCTGTTTACTTAAATCCACACATCACTAAAAACTGTAAATCTGTTTCCTTCCATTTGCACAATGTGTGCTAAAAGCCACTCCTGTCTGAATCAGAACAATGAACCCTCGGTTCGTGCTCTCATAACATCCAATTTGGACTATTGCCATTCCCTGCTGGCAGGCTTGACTGCTTCTTCTTTCAGACCTCTGCAACTCATGCAGAATACAGCAGCCTCGGAAATTCAATCGCATCATGACAATTCTCAGGTACTTCACTGGCTTCCGGTAAAAATCAATGAATAGATTGTAAAATTCTGTTAATAACCTTAAAAGCCATGCACAAATTTGTTTGTCTATAGATATGATCTTATTACACCTTACAGTTTGTACTGATGTAAAGCCCCTGTCACACCTTGACGATTTAGCCAGCGTGTGCCGACGTATCAAAATTGAGTGCTGGTGTGAGTCATACGCTGGCATACGTCGACAAATTTTGTGCATGCACGAAATTTGTCGACGGGCTCGGCGTACTACGACGTATGCCATCGTGCTTCAGCGTGCTCTTAACGTATACAAAACTTACCCATAACGTATTCGACGTGTACCTGCGTGCTTCAGTGTGCTCTTAACGTATACAAAACTTACCCATAA
Source organism: Myxine glutinosa (assembly GCF_964187855.1). NCBI lineage: Eukaryota > Metazoa > Chordata > Myxini > Myxiniformes > Myxinidae > Myxine > Myxine glutinosa. The sequence goes on from NC_136268.1 coordinate 120,470,877, forward strand.
CGTATTCGACGTATGCCAGCGTGCTTCAGCGTGCTCTTAACGTATACAAAACTTACCCATAACGTATTCGACGTATGCCAGCGTGCTTCAGCGTGCTCTTAACGTATACAAAACTTACCCATAACGTATTCGACGTGTGCCAGCGTGCTTCAGCGTGCTCTTAACGTATACAAAACTTACCCATAACGTATTCGACGTATGCCAGCGTGCTTCAGTGTGCTCTTAACGTATACAAAACTTACCCATAACGTATTCGACGTATGCCAGCGTGCTTCAGCGTGCTCTTAACGTATACAAAACTTACCCATAACGTATTCGACGTGTGCCAGCGTGCTTCAGCGTGCTCTTAACGTATACAAAACTTACCCATAACGTATTCGACGTGTGCCAGCGTGCTTCAGCGTGCTCTTCACATATACAAAACTTACCCATAACGTATTCGACGTATGCCAGCGTGCTTCAGCGTGCTCTTAACGTATACAAAACTTACCCATAACGTATTCGACGTGTGCCAGCATATTCGCCAAATTTTTCATACGTCGGCATACGCTGGCTAAAACGTTAAGGTGTGACAGCGGCTTTAGGAATATGGTCCAGCAACAATGTGAACGCTTTTGTTGATCGAGCGTTCTTCAGTTGTGCTCCAAGTCCGTGGAACTCTGAATTTCAAAATCTGAACAACCTCATCAGGCACAGTTTTAAAATCTCTTTTAAAGTCATCTCTTTGTGGTTGATTAAATTAATTACCACACTTGTTAGTGTCATTTTGATTCTCCGCTCGTTTTTAATTTTCCTTTTCTTATTTGTGAACGACTGAGATTTTATTCGACATGAAAAGCCCGACACGAGAAATAAATAAATGGATTTATTGATTGCAGTGACGAGCTGAACCTGAATGATGGAGAAGAGGAAAACTGACCCCAAATCACACTGTGATGACACTGCTTGCAATTAATCGTTTTGCATTTATTAACTTTGGTCCCAGCAGAAACTGCAAGAAATATGAAGACACAAAACACATTTGTCACAAATATATGCAAATGTTAATTTTTAAAGCTTCGCCTCTTGATTTTTTTAATGACGTCTACATGGCCTTTAAAGGTGGTTCTTCTCTTTTTTTCTTTTTTTTTTGTATACAGAGTCGAGGCTCGTGAAAGAGCTAACATTTATCAAACAAACAAATCAAAGAAACAAGTAAGCAAAGTATATAAAAAGGGGAGCGGTCGACAAGATGGGGAGAGAAGGGGAGGAAGCACACAAACACAACATTTGAGGGCAGGGACATCGGGAGATGTGTGGGAGGCAGAGGGCCTGGGGGGAGGCAGGATAGGTATAAAACTCAAGGACACCAAGGACTTCCAGGAAAGAAGACAAAAGTCACCTCAAAAAAGTGGATTTGGGGTGAAATTAGCGGGGGTAGAAAAGATCAAGGTTTTGGATGGGGGAAGATAAGAGATGGTGGTGAACAGCCGTTTTAAAGACCTGGAGGGAGGAGTGGGATTGAAGGGAGTGAGGGAGTTTGTTCCAGAGGCGGGAGAAAAGAGGAATGAAGGAGTGAAGGTGAGCAGAGAGTCTTGATGTTGGCAGTTTAACCATAAGAGGGTTGCAGGCAGATCTTGTGCGACCTGTAGGAATATTTGGGGGACGGAGCCCATAGAGAGCTGGGGGAGCAAGGCCGGAGAGGAGTCGATCGAAGACGGAAAGACCTTCTTCTTCTTATTCCACAGTATATTTGTATTGTAATGAATAAGTATTACTTTAATTTATATTTGCATATCAATTTACTCTTTAAGCCAAATATTGATAGAATCATCACCAATATGAACCTCTGCCACACTGAACAGTTTAGGTTTTGCATCGCACTGATTGGCGAAATCAGCAGCGAGACCTGAACCAAAATCTAATCGCTTGTTCTTGTCACCTGCCCAACTCATCCAACAAGTGTTGTCATAATCCATCCAGAACGTGTTGATATATCATGCTATATATAGTTTTTTCCCCTTCTCTCAATGATGAAGAATCAATTGAAAAATTAAAAAAACTTATCGTATCCAGATCTTCACCAACATTTATAAACTCATCTTCTCATCAAACACCCAACTTGTGCACCAAGTTTCATTCAAATCCTTCCATAATTTTTGGCTATCCTGTTCACAAACAGACAAAAAACAGGGGTGATAACAACCTCTGCCCACCTTCGGTGATGGAGATAAATATAACCTAATCAGAATATTTTAACATGTTTTGCAATCACTTCTTTTTTTTTGTATACAACATCGAGGCTCATGTAAGAGCTAACATTGATGGAAAAAAAAAAACGGACACATAAGACGAAATAAAGGGAGTGGGAGACAAGATGGGGAGAGAGGGGGAAGCACACAAGGAAAACATTCGAGAGCAGGGACATCGGGAGATCTGTGGGAGGGAGAGGGCTTGGGGGGAGGAGGATTGGGAAGGGGTGTGGGGTGGGAGAGGTAAGAAAAAACACATGGACACTGCTAGGACTTCCAGGAAAGAAGTTGGTATTTCAAAAAAGTGGATCTGGGGTGAATTAACAGGTGTAGAAGAGATCAAGGTTTTGGATGGGAGAAGATAAGAGATGGTGGTGAACAGCTGTTTTAAAGACCTAGAGGGAGGAGTGGGATTGAAGAGAGTGAGGGGTTTGTTCTAGAGGCGAGAGAAAAGAGGAATGAAAGAGTGAAGGTGAATAGAATAGCCCACCTCGTTGTGTCATAACCTGTCCATAACGTTTTGAGATATCGTGCTACACATCATTTTGGCCCCATTTCTAAATGGTGACGAATCCGTTAAAAAAAATAAAAAATTAAGTGCTTTTATGTGGAGAAGCTCTTGCTTTGCCAAATGTGGAGTATATTTTGTTGCAACTCTTGCATATTACTTAGCGGAGGTGAGTTTGTTTTCTGCAACTCTCAAGTTATGGACATAAGACATACGGCACCATCTTACCCCAATTTATGTGTTACGTACTGCAAAATACCTTGTTTGTAGACAAGAAACCATCCTTCCACTATTCCTTATACTTGTTTGCAATTATGGGTGTTCATGTTATTCTGGCAGGGCACTGTATGTCGGGACACGTGGATGCACCCATTACGTATCCGAAAATCATTGCCATTGCACACACCAAAGAGATCTTTCAAACACGAATAAGCTGATAAAAAGCACACGGTCACTACAGTAGATAAAGCCAAATGGAAACTCACATTGAGAGATGAAGATGCAGCTTGTACATCCCAGTTATGTTGCTATGCCTCCATTGACGAAGCCGTCGGACGCATAATGTTTTCAGGTTGTCCGGCCGGCTGTCCGTCCGTCCATCCGTGTTCGGTTTTCGTTACCGCGATAACTTGAGAACGGCTGAACGGATCTTAGTCAAACTTGGTGCAGGTATATGTATAATGAGGTAAAGATGAAGTGAATAGATTTTGGGTTCACGAGGTCAAAGGTCAAAGGTCAGAGGTAATGTTAGGTAAAAAAAATCCTGTTACCGCAATAACTTGTGAACCAGTGATGGGATTCTGACAAAATGTGGTACAGTTATGTAGCATGATTTATAGATGAACTGATTAGATTTTGGGGTCAGGAGGTCAAAGGCCAAAGTCTGCAATAAGTCTATAACTTGCGAACGGTTGAAATGATCTAATTCAAACTTGGTACAGGTGCGTATAATGATGTAAAGATTAACTCATTCGATTTTGGGGGCAAAGGTCAAAGTTTGTAACCGGTCTATAACTTGAGAACGGTTGAAATGACCTAATTCAAACTTGGTACAGGTATGCATAATGATACATCGATGAACTGATTATACTTTGGGGTCAAAGGTCAAATGTCAGTCTGTAATAGGTCTATAACTTGAGAACGGGTGAAGTGATCTAATTCAAACTTGGTACAGATATTCATAATGATGTAAAGATTAAATGATTATATTTTGGTGTCCAAAGGTCAAAGGCCAAAGCTCAGAGGTCATGCCAGGTAATAATAATAATAATTCATTTATTTTGTATAGCGCTTTTCATGAAGCCCAAAGGCGCTTTGACAGAGTGCAAAACATAATGCATAACAAAACATGAAAACAACAATTGCAAAAAGACGAATCAATAGGGAAATATTTAAAGCAAAAGGAGGGAGAAGGAGAAGAGATAGTCAGGGGTTAAATGCTGTGGGTTGAATGTTGAATGCAGTGCTGAACAGGTGGGTCTTGAGTGATGTTTTGAATGTGGTGAGTGAGGAGGAGTCTCTGATGGTGTGAGGTAGTGAGTTCCAGAGGGTGGGAGCAGCGATGGAGAAGGCCCTGTCCCCCCAGGATCTGAATTTGGTCCGGATGGGGGGGGGGGTCAGGAGGTTGGTACCAGCAGAGCGGAGGTTGCGGGTGGGAGTGTGTCTGGAGAGGAGGTCAGCCAGGTAGGATGGGGCCAGGTTATGGAGGGCTTTGTAGGTCAAGAGGAGGATTTTGTACTGGATTCTCTGGGAGATGGGGAGCCAGTGAAGCTTGTAAAGGACGGGGGTGATGTGTTCACGGGTCCGGGAATGGGTGAGTAGATGGGCAGCGGAGTTCTGAATGTATTGGAGTTTATTGGTGATTGTTGAGGGTGAACCATAGAGGAGGCTATTGCAGTAGTCCAGACGGGAGGTGATGAAGGCGTGGATGAGGGTTTCTGCAGCCGTGGAGGAGAGGGATGAGTGGAGACGGGCGATGTTTTTCAGGTGAAAGAAGGCTGTCTTTGTGATCTGTTTAGTGTATTTGTCGAAGGAGAGGGTTAGGTCAAAGATGACGCCAAGATTCCGGATGAGAGGGGAGGTGGATACTGGGATACCGTCGATGTTGAGGGCAAAGTTATGGGTGGATTTTGTGAGCGTTTTTGGGCCAATGATGATTATTTTAGATTTATCACATTTTAGTTTGAGGAAGTTGATTTGAAGCCAGGATTTTATTTCAGAGATGCAGTTTGTCAGGATAGAGTGGGTGTCGGTGGAGACGGACTTGGTGGAGATGAAAAGTTGGATGTCATCGGCGAAGCAGTGGAATTGGAGACCATGACGGCGGATTAAGTGACCGAGGGGGGACAGGTAAAGGATGAAGAGGAGGGGGCCAAGAACTGAACCTTGGGGGACACCTTGGGGGAGGGGAGCAGTGGGGGATTTGCAGTTATTGATGGAGATGAACTGGCATCTGTCAGAGAGGTATGATTTAATCCAAGAGAGGGCAGTGCCGGTAACGTTAAAGGTGGATTCAAGTCGGGTGAGGAAGATGGTGTGATCGATGGCGTCAATATAACGGTGTCAAAGGTAAAAATGTGATAGCTTATGAACAGCTGAAGGGAATGAAATTCAAACTTGGTACAAGTATTGTAATGATGTAATAATGTGGGCGGAGGCATATCAGTTGACGTCGTGACGTCGAAGAGTGCCGTTCTCGTTGTGAACGTTTTAACCTTCCTAAATGTTACTGCTCATTCTGTGGTATTTCAATCATCATTTAAAGAACTGTCAATATAAACCACTAACTCTCTTTCAGTGGCGAGATAAAAACAAAGATTGCCAAAGCTAGAGCAATTATATTATTGGGTAATTTTTTCTTCAGTTGTTACTTTACATTTTGACCAATCGGTGGTCTTTACATATACAGGTGTCAAGACCCATTAAGCAAAATTGCAAAACATGGTGATTTTTTTTTTTTTGTATACTGAATCGAGGCTCGTGAAAGAGCTAACATTTATTTCACAAACAAATCAACCAGACAAACGAAATATACAAAAAGAGGGAGCGGAATGACAAGATGGGGAGAGAAGGGGAAGCACACAACCACAACATTTGAGAGCAGGGAGAAGTGTGGGAGGGAGAGGGTTTGGGGGCAGGAGGCGTGGGAAGGGGAGGGGGGGGGGGAGAGGTATAAAACACAAGGGGACCGACATTAGCGGGGGTAGAAAAGATCAAGGTTTTGGATGGGGGAAGATAAGAGATGGTGGTGAACAGCTGTTTTAAAGACCTGGAGGGTGGAGTGGGATTGAAGAGAGTGAGGGAGTTTGTTCCAGAGGCGGGAGAAAAGAAGAATGAAGGAGTGAAGGTGAGCAGAAAGTCTTGATTTTGGCAGTTTAACCATAAGAGGGTTGCAGGCAGATCTTGTGCGACCTGTAGGAATATTTGGGGGACAGAGCCCAGAGAGGGCTGGGGGGGCAAGGTCAGAGAGGAGTCGGTAGAAGACGGATGCGTAAGGATGCTCAAAATACCATATTGAAAAGGGACATATTTAGAGTTGGGGTTCAGGATATGTTCTGAGGTTAATGCTAAGTCTCAGCAGACACATTTCAGACATGAGTCATGTGACCAAGAGGGCGCATGAAATTGCTAATGCTGCATTCCTTCGCATAATTTCCAAATCCGGAAATTTACCATGTCATTGGCCACCATATGCATTGCTGTCATTTGTGAGGAGAGTAGAAAGGGGACTGCACACTTTTGGGATGATGTATATTGAGGAGCAACAATATCTTGTGAAGATGTTAATAGTAAAAGGTGCAATAGCTTACACAGAGTTGGGTGTCCACCATTTCATGGTAATGTGGGGCTACATCTCTCTATTTTATGTGAGGCAGAGGTATAGAATGAGAGGGATATCGACATTGTTAGGCAATGCATCACATATCACACAAATTGTTGTATACCACTCTATCCTCTTCCATCTCCAGGCACTGCATGACGTCATCGTCGGGGGCCCGGTGATGACGCACGTTGAAAGAGAGTACTCAGTTTTCACTCTGTTTGTTTATTTTCTTTCTTTCCTGTTTGTTTGTCCAGGCGATATCTCAGCCATCTTTAGAGCTAGAAAGCTGAAATTTGGGCACACTAGTTAGCCTGTGCTTTGGTTAAAAAAATTTTTTTTGGGATTAATAAATTAATTACTTAATTATTATCGATGTATTAAGCACTTAGTTATTTTATTTATCAACTGGGCAATATCTCAGGCACCTTTTGAGTTAGGAAGCTGATATTTGGACACGACAGTGTCCATGTGATTTGGCAGTAAAGAGTATTTTGATTTATTGATTAATCAATTAATCGATTAGTTATTTAATTATTCGATTAATCATTCAATTAATTAATTTTCAAAAAGTTACAGATTCGGATGAAACGGTGGTGGTTTAGGTATGCTATTAGCCAATTGATTAATTTATTGATTATTTTATGATTATTATTTAGTTATTTTCAGTAATAATCACTTATTTATTTTCTTTCTCATCTGGGCAATATCTCAGGCACCTTTTGAGCTAGGAAGCTGATATTTGGACATGACAGTGACCAAGTGATTTGGTTATAAAGGATTTTTAAAAAATTAATTCATGAATCATTTAATCGATTAAGTATTTATTGATCAATTAATTCGTTAAAAAATTGATTAAATAATTTTTTAATTACTTTTTAAAAAGTTACAGCTTTGGATGAAAAACTGGTGGTTTATGTCTGCTATTAGTCAATTGGTTAATACATTAATTACTTTACAATTATTATTTATTTTAATTACGCAATTAATCAATCAATTATTGTGCACCTTTCCCTCCCAATACCGTCTCCATGTGCTACACGGCGGCATCGCTGGGCGCTGAAGGCCGGGCGAATGGCTGCAGCTGGAGGATGTTATTTATATATTTTGCATGTGGGCGGTGTACTTTGAATGTATCTGTGTTGGAACCCATCTGTGGATCGGTCCCATCGGCCGATGGGTCTGACCCGTTTGGCGACCCATCTGTGGATGCACGAGAAATGACAATGCAGACCCATCGGCCGATGGGTCTGCGCCATCTTCGGATGTGTTGTTCACCTTGAAGGAATGTGTATGCATCAATGGTGGATGAGTTAACCTAACCCTAACGCTAACCCTAACCCTAATCATCAGCACCTGCCACTCTCTACCCTGCCACCATTCCCCTCCGCCATTATCAGAAGAACACCTAATGTTTTGTATGAATGTTGAGTATGTTATGTAAAGCTTTACTAAAACTGCCATGTATCTGTTAATTACAAAATGTATTGACAAAATGTATCAATAGATGGGTAGAAATAGATAATAAAACATTTAAAAATCATCTCTGTTAAATTCCTACCACATGTAATTCCAATGACTGTGTACCTGATTGAAGAGCACCATTCTGTCAACACATTCCTTCAAGGTGAACAACACATCCGCAGATGGCGCAGACCCATCGGCCGATCGGCCGATGGGTCTGCATTGTCATTTCTCGCGCATCCACAGATGGGTCGCCAAACGGGTCAGACCCATCGGCCGATGGGACCGATCCACAGATGGGTTCCAACATCTGTATTGTTTTATTAAGCATTGCACAGATACCATCTTATTTTCTCATTTAAGCAGACAATGCATGAGAGTGCCCCACCCTTATGCAAAACATACATACATCCCTATTGTTTTATTGACCTTTTGTCCACCCTTTGCCGCCATGTAATTATGGCCTTGCATCCATAAGTTCTCAATAGGTTTAATTTCTCAGGACATGATCACCTGGCTGGACAGTCCTTCGGAAACCTTACTACTTAAGAGACCAAGTGGTGTGTGGCATTCAGCAAGACGAATAACAGTATTGCTTCGGTCCCAAAAAACCCCTCTCCTCTAACCTTTTCTGGGCTTAACAGAAACTGTAGATAACAAAGGCAGTTCCACACCCAAAACGTCCCAGCCAATTGCCATTGACATACAACAAATGGCAGCATGCATCTTATAAGTGTGTGTTTAATCATTCGCAGGACAGCTGTGCACTATCGTAACGGTATATCTTTATTGCCATTAAGGAACGCCTTCATCGGAAATTCCTCGCGCGACATCGAATGTAAAGCCAACATGATGTGCAGGCCAGGAGCCTGTCTAAGCAGGGTCGCCATCTCAATGCACCACCACCTCCACAGGCAGATTCTAATGGGGGGAGTAAAACGAGACAGCAGGCATGAGCTGTGCAACCACAAACCTTCATTAGACAGGTTCTGTAAGTGTTCTATAAAGACTCCGAAGGTGCCAATCGGCCATGCCAATCTAACGTCAGAAGTCTGAAATGACGTTATCCTTATTGAATTGAGTTGTTCATTGCCTTTTGTTATATTTCTAAAGAAGAAATAGGGAAGCATGTAAGGCTGGCTGTTCTTACTGGATAAAGACATGACCATTCTTTAAGACAAATTATAGATGCCATCCGATAGTGACATTTTCTCATGCTGATCATGTGTGCCACTGACCCCTCCTCTGCATACTCAGCCTTTCTTTTACTGAGAAACAAAAGATCAAGTCTTAAATCGACATCATAAAAGTCAATTTTGTAATTGAGAAGGAAGTTTATTCTGCTGCAGATTATAAACTAAAATGGCACTCGGTAGAGAGCATGCCTCCACCAGGCTGAACAGTTCACCTTTTGTATCCCGCTGATAGTCCGGATCTGAACCAAAATCTAATCGGCTTGTTCTTGTCGCCTAACCAACTCCACCCAGTTTTGTCATCATCAGGTTTTGTCATAATGTTTTACAACATCCTATTATCGACCAATCAATATATATGTATATATTAGAAACTGGAGTGACAGGACAGCTTTGTGTCATTGTGATGTCCTCCATTCCATTGGTAGCAACTCGTTGAGCTTTCCAGGTTGAATTAAATGCCTGTTGATATCAAAATGAGGTTGGAGACTTTAGGATATAGACTTTAAAGATCCCATGATAACCTTCAAAAGAGTAATGGAATGTTCTGGTATCCTTCCGAAATTACCTGCTATACAATAAACACTACTTGTGGTAGTGCAGAGTACTGTGGTGTGGTTATGGCATCAACAAGATGGGCTATATGCCCTCATCCTGTATCTAAGTTTGCTATATACTCAAAATAATGGGTTGTTTTTTCTTCTTCATCTATCCCATCAGAGTGGCATCAATTAATTATTGTTCAATTTGGCAGGACATCAAATGCTCATGGCAAAGAATGGAAAATGTTCAATCAGATTATGGGTGCTGGTCATGTGGTTATTGCTTGTTTGAACTACACCTGGAGAATCCGACCGCTGTTGTTCAACTTAGGAATCTGCTTGAAAAGGAATAGGCACTGTTGTGTTGTTGTTGTACAGATAACCTGGAATGTCTTAGACGCATATATTTAATGATTTGCAAAAAATAAAAATCTTCATCCTTTTAATTAGCAATTAAGCACATGCAAAAAATGTCCATGGCTTAGTTTTAATATCCTGTTATCGACCAATCAAAATAATTCCTTTGCAAATTAATTACATTTCAGGAATGGTCATTTTTTAAAGAATTAATCTAAGGCTCATGGAGGAGCTCGGACATAAATCACAGGCAGGGCAAGGACATCTGTGGACATCGGTGAACTTTTTCATGAATTAATCAACATCAGTAGACAATGGGCAAATGCATATAGTGTGGGATTTAAATTTGGGTTCCTAGGATCACAAGGCAAGGGTTCAGATTGGAACGCTAAAAGTACACAGCCCAACTCATCCATATTTGAAACAAGAAAGAGCAATCAGAGATTGCAGACCCTCGCCAGGATGTGTTCTCAGTGGTTTTTTTTATGGCTTTTGTGTTAAAACAAATATGGCGGCCGAACCACGTGACTGATGACGTCAGCATTGTTTTTGTTTTTTCTCCACCAATTTATCCCTAGATTATGCTCAAGAAATTTCATCTTGATCAGATGTTTTGTACTTGTCGAATTATGACGTCATAATGGAGGCACCTATGACATCATCATTAACAGCTGTTATTCCACATGGAGAGTTCTTTACAATGAGGCATGTCTCAATTATTTCTCTGCAGCGCTTTTGGAGATAGAGGTGCCACGTTTTTCGGTTTTTCCAAGATGGCGGCCGAACCACGTGACTTATGACGTCATCACTATTTTTTTTTCTCCACCAATTTATGCCTACATGACGCTCAAGAAATTTTATCTTGATCGGATGAAGTTTTGTACTTGTCGAATTATGATGTCATAATGGAGGAACCTATGACATCATCATTAACATATTTTATTTCCCATGGAGAGTTCTTTACAATGAGCAATGTCTCAATATTTTCTATTCAGTGCTTTCCGAGATAAAGAGGTGCAATTTTTTTCGGTTTTCACAAGATGGCGGCCGAACCACGTGACCTATGACGTCGTAATTATCATTAAACATTCTACAGGTGGAGTTGCACCTATGGTGAAAATTCCTGTCAATCGGACCAACGGTTGCAGAGAAAATCATATTTATTCTGTGCGGACAAACAAACAGACAGACAGACAGGCGTACTCAAATGCAATTTCCTCTCCTGAGACGAGGGTAACTATAACGGCACTCGGTATAGAGCATACCTCCACCAGGTGAACAGGTTACGTTTTGTATCTCATTGATAGGAGAGATCTGGATCTGGACCTGAACGAAAATCGAATCGACTTGTTCTTGTCACCTAAACAACTCATCCCCTAACTTTCGTCATAATTCGTCCACAACTTTTTTAAATGTGCTATATATCGCTCTTGGTCCCATCTCTCAATAGTGAAGAATAACTTTAAAATTCTTGTATCCGGATCCGGATCTTCACCAACATCGAATCAATTCGTCCTTGTCAGACACCCAACCTGTCCACCAAATTTCGTCCGAAGCCGTCCACAATTTGTGAGATATCCTGTTAACAGACAGACAGGGGTGAAAACATAACCTCCTTCCACCTTCGGTCCACGGCTTAGTTTTAATATCCTGTTATCGGCCAATCAAAATAATTCCTTTGCAAATTAATTACATTTCAGGAATGGCCATTTTTTAAAGAATTAATCAGAACAGCCAACACCAACATAACTAATGCCAAGCAAAAAGATAAAAACACAACTTAGAACGAGTATTTTTTTATCACGACGAAGCAAAATAGAATGCAGCTTTAACCCCATTAAACAAATAAAAAGATAGGGCCTGCAAAGATGCTCACGTAGGATCACCTGATGTAAGAATTGTTACGGATTCGTCACTTCCGTTGTTGTGGTTCTCATCCACTGTAAACATTTTTGGTTGCATGTACTATTATTGTTATCGTTTAGGTGAAATAGAGATAACTGTTTTTGAAAGGTAAATTTTTTTAATGTTTTAAAAGAAACCGGATCAGGAACCGGACGAAGAAGAAGAGAAAGAAGAAGGAGAGGAGGCGGAGCAAGTGAGGTCGGAGAAGGAGCCGAGCTGCTTGGAGGTCTGGAGCAAACGCTGGCGAACGGGGGTCACTAGCGAACTTTGGGGTTTCCTGGGAAAGGGATTCCTGCGACAGAGTTGTTATCGCTGTGACAAATAAACCTGCGTGACAGGTCTTGCGGTTGATTCCGAAGAGAATCAATGGAGTGCCGTTACGTCTCGAGAAAGGACCGTTGCCCATTTTGCCTCACGCCTGATTTCGTATCGCTCCAGGTTTTTCACCTCGCTCCAACGATTTTCAACGCATCCAGCCGTTAGCTTGGTTTGCATGTGTAACGTGGATTTCGAGTGGGAATTTGCGGTTCGCCGTGTGGGGAGCCGTCGAACATCCATACCCGAAGGTGTGATTTCCCAGTTGCCTCTTGAGGACACCTTTGCCCATCTTTGGCAGTGTGACTGTCAACCGAGCGGGATTCTGGTCTCGATACAACATCGTTCTGACGATCACTGGAGCATGGATCGACTTTGGCTTAAAGCTGGGACAGAGACATTGGGAATGGTATTTTCGCTCACTTGGAGCACAGTGAGTTATATTGTACGAAACTGATGGTACCATCATAGGAATGATATATTGGTTGTACAATTGATTAATATTATTATTGTACTGTTATTCTTGTGTGACCTTAATACAATACTTGTTTGTTGGTAACAATTGGTGTGGTTTCACCATTGATCTTTGACACACAGAATAACACATCTTTCTGCCGTGACTCCCCTCGGGGCTCGGAGGTACACCGTGACCGGGGTTTGGGGAGGAGCACGTAACAGAAATTGGGGGCTCGTCCGGGATACAATTCCCTAACATTCCCAAAATTCCCAAATTTGGAATTTCCTAACATTCCCAATTTTTTTTTTTAATTGGAATTTTTTTTGTGTGAAGGTTAACAGGTGCTAACTGATAGTCACCATGGTGTTTGATGCAAAAAAAGTTTGCGGCGTCCCCTAATGAGGCACAGTTCCAGGCGTTAAAAAGATCGGAACTCATGATATTGGCCAAATATTTTAACTTGGAGGTCCGGGTTAGTATGAAGAAAGCAGAGATGCAAACATTGGTGGCGGAGTCTCTAGTGGGACAAGGAACATGGGAAGAGGTAGCCTTGGATTGGTTACCCAAGGAAAAAGGAAATGTGGAGCTCCGGAAAATGGAGATGCAACTGCAGAGCCAGGAAAGGTTAAAAGAGTTGGAATGGAAAGCCGAGGAAAGAAGAGCAAAGGAAAGAGCAGAACAGGAACGAGAACTCGAGGAAAGAAGAGCAAAGGAAAGAGCAGAACAGGAACGAGAACTCGAGGAAAGAAGAGCAGAGGAAAGAGCAGAGGAAAGGAGAGCTGAAAAGGACCTCGAGGAGAGAAGAGCCGAGGAAAGGACAGCCGAAAGGGAGTTAAAGGAACGTGACATGGAGTATCAGAAGGAACTTAAACTCAAGGAGCTGGAATTACTGGGAGAATGGAGAGAAGTAGTATCCATGCCAGCTAGTTCGGCAACTAGTCAGAACACTTGGGATGTTGGTAGGCATGTGAGGCTGGTTCCACCTTTCAATGAAAAGGAGGTAGCCAAGTTTTTTTTACATTTTGAGAAGGTGGCTCAAATGCTGAAATGGCCTGTGGGGTCCTGGACTATGTTAGTGCAAAGTGTTCTGGTGGGTAAAGCTCAAGATATATTTTCGGCTTTACCGATTGACCAATGTGCAGATTACGAGATAGTGAAGAAAGCCATTCTCAAAGCCTATGAATTGGTCCCTGAAGCTTACCGGCAAAAATTCAGGAATGCCAGGAAGAGGGAGAGTGAGACCCATGTGGAATTTGCCAGAATGAAGGAAACCATGTTTGATAGGTGGTGTGACTCGAAGGAGATTGGGAAAGACTTCAACCTGTTAGGACAATTGATCTTGGTGGAGGAATTCAAACAGTGTATCCACGTGGACATTAAAGTACATCTGGATGAGAAGAAAGTACCAGAGTTGTGTGAGGCAGCAACAGTGGCAGATGACTATGCCTTGACACACAGGATGGGGTTCCACAAACCTAACTTCCCGCCTAGATTTAGCCAGGGGAGTTATGGAAAATCAGGTTCGGAGAACAAATTTTCATGGAGGCGGCCTAGAGAGGACTATGGGGACAAATATGATACCGCGACTTTTAGGGATCAGGAGACTGCAGTTCCAAGACATACCTATCTTCCGGGGGGCCCGAGGCCGACCAGGAGTTTTTCCTCCGGGCCTACTTGCGGTTTTTGCAAGAAACCTGGACATTTGATGTCCCAATGTTACACCCTGAAAAGGAAAAATCAGGAGCGGAGTCAAACTAGTGCAACTCTGAATGCATTGGCCAATGCGAGAAATCGTCCTTGGAGGACAGTGCCTTGTGAAGGTTCCCAAGCCGAAGTTACGGCATCCCAGAACGACCTTGTCCAAGAGGGTTACAAACCTTTTATTTCAGAGGGGTTTGTGTCACTGGATGGAGACTTTACTAACCAGAGACCTGTTCGGGTATTGAGGGACACAGGAGCACATCAATCTTTGATGCTTGAGGGCATTTTGCCACTGTCAGAGAAGACAGCAACTGGTGTTAGTGTTATTTTACAGGGGGTTGGTGGCTATGTTAAAGCTCCACTTCATGTCATCCATTTGAAGTCTGATTTGGTGTCAGGACCGGTCACCGTAGGTTTACAAGCCACTCTTCCTGAAGAGGGAATCTCTTTTATTATCGGGAATGATTTGGCCGGTGGTCGAGTTTCTGGTAATCCGATGTTGGTTGAAAAGCCCAGTATGGAAAATAACACCGCACAGTTAGAGCAGGAGATTCCGGCTATCTTTCCATCTTGTGCAGTGACTCGTGCTATGGGTAGGAAGCACTCTGAAGAGAAGGAGAAGGAAGGTGATGTCGATTTTGGTTCCTTAGCGATATTGGAGGAAAAGTCTGGAAGAGATAATAGCAAAGGGAGTGACATCAAGGAACCGAAGGAAAAGGTGGCATCTGGACCAAAAGAGGAAATGGAGTGTATGTCGGAGACATCTGGGAACGAGGCTGAACAAACGGTGCTGGTCCAAAAGAGGCTTGTTGAAGAACAACACGGAGCTCCGGAGTTTGATTGATAAAGCCATGACAGAGGAAGAGGCTATGAAGTTACCTGTTGGTTACTTCATGAAAGGGGAAATACTCATGAGAAAATGGAGACCACCGGAGGTGCCAGCAAACGATGAGTGGAAAGTTCATTACCAAATTGTGGTGCTACCGCCGTACCGGAAGGAGATATTGAGTTTGGCACATGAGACACCTTTGGCCGGACACCTTGGAGTGAACAAGACATGTGACAGAATATTGGTACATTTTTTCTGGCCAGGATTGTGACGTGATGTGGCGGAGTTCTGTAAATCTTGCCACTCTTGCCAGCTGGTGGGAAAACCTAATCGGAAAGTCCCATCCGCAATTTTAAAACCAATTCCAGCTTTTGAAGAGTCATTCAGCCATGTCATTATTGACTGTGTAGGCCCTTTACATAAAACTAAGGCTGGACATCAGTATTTGCTGACCATCATGTGCGCTTCCACAAGGTTCCCAGAGGCAGTGCCTCTTAGAAAAATTACTGCGGCAGTTATTGCGGAGGCCTTGATTAAATTTTTCACTTTGGTTGGCCTACCTAAGGTCATCCAGTCTGATCAGGGTTCCAATTTCATGTCAACACTTTTTCAGCAAGTGGTACACCTGTTGGGAGTGGAGCAAGTAAGATCATGTACTTACCATCCCGAGAGCCAAGGGTCCTTGGAAAGGTTTCACCAGACATTGAAGAATATGATCAGAACGTATTGTTTTGAATGTGACAAGGATTGGGATGAAGGAATACCCTTATTGTTGTTTGCTACGAGGGAATCTGTTCAGGAGTCATTGGGATTCAGTCCTTTTGAACTTGTGTTTGGACACTCAGTGCGAGGACCGTTGAAATTGGTGAAAGAACAGTAGCTACAGGAGGAGTCACAGTCAACAGTGGTAGAGTATGTGTCAACGGTTAGGCACAGATTGGCGAAGGCTTGTGAAATTGCGAGAAGAAACTTGAAAGTGACACAGGATAAAATGAAAGTGAGACATGACAAGAAATCTCACATAAGAAATTTCAGTCCTGAGGACCGAGTGTTAGTGTTGCTTCCTGTTCCAGGTCAGCCACTACAGCTAGATATTTTGGTCCCTATGCAATCGAAAGGAGGGTTAATGAAACAGATTACGTGGTGACAACTTCCGAGCGACGGAAAAAGCGGCAGCTGTGTCATGTCAACCGACTGAATAAATATTATGAGAGGAAGCCTGTGGAAAAAATGGTTCCTGTCTCACCTGTCTCACCTGCAGTCGGGGTGCAAGAGAATCCAGAGGTTGAGGCCGGTGTGAAGTTTGATAACTTTGATGACCAGGCTTGTCCCAGATTGACGAACTCGGAAGTGTTGTCATTTAGATGAGAAATTAGGTCATTTGACGAGGGAACAACAAGGACAACTATCCAGCTTAATTTTTGAGTTTGCACATTTGTTCACAGATGTACCTGGTCGTACTGACTTGGTATATCATGATATTGAGGTGGGGGAAGCCACTCCTGTGAAACAACACCCCCATCGGATGAACCCTGTGAATATGGAGTATCTTCGGAAGGAGGTTCAGTATATGTTGGAGAATGACATCATCGAACCAAGCAGCAATGAATGAAGCTCACCATGTGTGTTGGTTCCAAAACCCGATGGCAGTTTTCGCTGTTGTGCGGATTTAAAACGGGTTAATGCAGTGACCAAGACCGACTCATATCCCATCCCGAGGATTGATGACTGTATTGATAGAATAGGCCCAGCTAAATTTGTAAGTAAGTTTGACTTGCTGAAAGGGTATTGGCATATTCCTCTTACTGATAGAGCCAAGGAAATCTCGGCTTTAGTCACACCAAATGGGTTGTATCAGTCCAAGGTTCTTCCCTTTGGATTGAAAAACGGGCCTGCTACATTTCAACGGCTGATTAATAAGCTTATTGCAGACCTTGAGGGGGTGGAGGCTTATCTGGATGATGTCATCATCCACACTATGACCATGGAAGATCATATTAAACAAATTCATGCATTTTTCAAGAAACTGACCGAGGCAGGGTTGACCATCAACATATCTAAGAGTGAGTTTATAGAGGCACAGGTGGTGTTCCTATGGCCATGTAGAAGGTCACGGTCAGGTGCAACCGGTGACAGCCAAGATAGAAGCCATTGATCGCTTCCAAGTTCCAAAAGGGAAGAAGGAGCTTATGAGATTCTTGGGTATGGCTGGTTGGTACCGGCGGTTCTGCAGGAATTTTTCTGATGTGGTAGCCCCTTTAACGAATTTGCTGAGGAAAGAGACCAAGTTTATTTGGGATGACAAATGTCAGGCTGCCTTTGCCCACGTCAAAGCGATATTAATGAGCTCTCCTGTCCTAGCAGCCCCGGATTTTCAAGAACCATTCAAGTTGGCCATTGATGCAAGTGATGTGGGGGCTGGGGCAGTTCTATTACAGGAAGATGAGGATGGAGTGGATCACCCGGTGTGCTACTATTCCAAAAAGTTTAACAAACACCAGGCAAATTAAGCCACAGTGGAGAAAGAGACCCTTGCTCTCCTGCTAGCGCTTCAGCATTATGAGGTGTATCTAGGAACTACTACCTTTCCTATAAAAGTCTTCACTGATCACAACCCCTTAACCTTCATTCAAAAAAATGAAAAATAAAAATCAGAGGTTGATGAGATGGAGTTTGGCTTTGCAGGAGTTCAACTTGGAAATTGAGCATGTAAAGGGCAGGGACAGTGTCGTTGCTGATGCTTTATCCAGAGTGAACTAAATTTGGAAATTCCTGTAGGTTGTTTGGAAATTTTGTTGCTTTATTTTGGGGAATATTAATTATTGTTGCTCACGTGAATTGATCATTTGAGGGTGTGTTTTACTTTTGTTTGTTAAAAGAGTTTTTGCATGCAAAGAAAGTTTTCACTATGTTCCAACTTTCTTTCTTGAGGGGGGGGGGGGGGGGGGAGTTACGGATTCGTCACTTCCGTTGTTGTGGTTCTCATCCACTGTAAACATTTTTGGTTGCATGTACTATTATTGTTATCGTTTCGGTGAAATAGAGATAACTGTTTTCGAAATGTAAAAAAAGTTAGTTTTAAAAGAAACCGGAAACCAGATAGGGAACCGGACGAAGAAGAAGAGGAAGAAGAAGGAGAGGAGGCGGAGCAAGTGAGGTCGGAGAAGCAGCCGAGCTGCTTGGAGGTCTGGAGCAAACGCTGGCGAACGGGGGTCACTAGCGAACTTTGGGGTTTCCTGGGAAAGGGATTCCTGCGAGAGTTGTTATCGCTGTGACAGATAAACCTGTGTGACAGGTTTTGCGGATGATTCCGAAAAGAATCATTGGAGTGCCGTTACGTCTCGAG
This sequence comes from Myxine glutinosa, assembly GCF_964187855.1. Taxonomy (NCBI): domain Eukaryota; kingdom Metazoa; phylum Chordata; class Myxini; order Myxiniformes; family Myxinidae; genus Myxine; species Myxine glutinosa. The sequence goes on from NC_136268.1 coordinate 120,489,545, forward strand.
AATGGACCGTTGGCCATTTTGCCCCACGCCTGATTTCGCATCGCTCCAGGTTTTTCACCTCGCTCCAACGATTTTCAACGCATCCAGCCGTTAGCTTGGTTTGCATGTGTAATGTGGATTTCGAGTGGGAATTTGCGGTTCGCCATGTGGGGAGCCGTCGAACATCCATACCCGAAGGTGTGATTTCCCAGTCGCCTCTTGAGGACACCTTTGCCCATCTTTGGCAGTGTGACTAAACCGAGCGGGATTCTGGTCTTGATACAACATTGTTCTGACGATCATTGGAGCATGGATCGACTTTGGCTTAAAGCTGGGACAGAGACATTGGGAATGTTATTTTCGCTCACATGGAGCACAGTGAGTTATATTGTACGAAACTGATGGTACCATCATAGGAATGATATATTGGTTGTACATTTGATTAATATTGTTATTGTACTGACGTACTGTTATTCTTGTGTGACCTTAATACAATACTTGTTTGTTGGTAACAATTGGTGTGGTTTCACCATTGATCTTTGACACACAGAATAACACATCTTTCTGCCGTGACTCCTCTCGGGGCTCGGAGGTACACCATGACCGGGGTTTGGGGAGGAGCACGTAACAGAAATACGTTTCACAACTTCATGAAGTTTGTATTCCCAACGTTTTTTTTTGTTTGTTTTTTTTTGTTTCCAAGGTCGAGGCTCGTGTAAGAGCTAACATTAATCACAAAAAGAAAAACCGATACATAAAACATAAGATAAAGGGAGCGGGAGACAAGATGGGGAGAGAGAGGGAAGCACACAGGTACAACAGTGGAGAACAGGGACATCGGGAGATCTGTGGGAGGGAGAGGGCTTGGGGGGGGGGGGGGGAGGCACGGGAAGGGGGTATAGGTATAAAACACATGGACATTGCTAGGACTTCCATTAAAGAAGTCGGAATTTCAACAAAGTGGATCTGGGATGAATTAACGGGGGTAGAAAAGATAAAGGTTATGGATGGGGGAAGATCAAAGATGGTGGTGAACAGCTGCTTTAAAGACCTGGAGGGAGGAGTGGGATTGAAGAGAGTGTGGGAGTTTGTTCCAGAGGCAGGAGAAAAGTGGAATAAAAGAGTGAAGGTGAGCAGAGAGTCTTGAACTAATCCTGGGAAGCTGATCTTTTGTCTGGATTCAACGCAGTGTGCGAGAGAGGTTTTCTCATCCGCAACGTACTCTTTGTGCGACGGTCATGCCTGGCAGTTGTTGATGCGACATATTTCCTCATGTAACATGTCGCAGGTGGCGGCGCACAATATTTGTGAAATATGTGCATGGTAATGCCTGCGGAAACAAATCTCCTAAGTGAATTACCATTTAGAGACTCCCCGTTATCAATAAACCAAAGTGATTTGCAGGGACTCAGTTGACCCGTTTGGTTGAGGAGTGCTCCAATATGAAGGTGTTTGGATTGTTTCACTAAAGAAGAATAAGAATTGCTTACGTTGTTTAGCGTATCTGTACATTTGATGAAACGACACGGACATTACAATCGAAAAATTTTGTCATTAAAATACCCATAAAAACAAAATGTCAGTAACAGAGAGCTCTTTGTGTGAGTGACTACAGAGGCAGTGTGTGCTCAGATCTTAAATTAATCCCTACTGGGGTTTGGGTGGAGTCGGTGTATGTGGAGGAGCGACGTAGACACTGCAAATACATCAAGTAGGACCCAGACAACCATTCTCATCATCAGCTGGTAAAAGGAAGAAAAAAGGCAATTCATAGATTTCTACAATGACTTCATAGACATGCAAGTATGAGGTTGTACAATAGTCAGGCCAAGGTCGCTCATGTCTTGGTAACGGCGCGCAAAAGCAAGACAATGCATTAAATAGGCCGAGGCGTTGGCTGAATATAATGTACAGGAAGATTTACAGTTGCAATGTCCAACGTGTAAGATAAATGCATTGTAATAGCAACGGTCACACACCCAAGCAGATCAATATTTGGGGAGGGGAAGGTTGGGAGGAGGTTGCCTTGGTTCTCCTCGAGGTACGCACCCAACATCGTCAAAATGTAGGTAAGTGCGCTCGGGAATTTTGCAGTTCGGTCCTGCCAATGCCAGTCCCAGGACCGATGTATCGAGTCAGACCTCTTCATGCGGTTTCACTTATCAACTGCAACATAAAGCAGTTTACTCCGAGGTCATGCTTGAAGCCCTAAAATATTTTAACAAAGAAAAGCGCACACACTGATATAATGTTTCCAGTCATATGGGTGTCAGCTCATAACTCCATGATGCTCTGCCCACTCCGTCACCATTTTATGAAGATCCGTCTATCTTTTTAGAAATAAAACAAAAATCAAATCGATTTATTTTTCGACAAACTCCAAATAAGTAAATTAGGCTGATCATGCGGCTGATCATGCGGATCTTGGAAGTACAAATAAACCGAGGAGAGCAGCACAATATTAAACTGCCTGAAAAGGAAGTGGGTGAAAAACTAAAATATCCAACAAATCCTGAAGAGGCCCAAGGGTGCGTTTATGAACATACGGCTGAGCTTAGAGTAAGCAAACTTCCCAATGAGCTGTTTATAGTCATGGTTTGACGCTATAAACAGTCATCCTGGTGCATCACAGTCAGCGTTGCATCAAAGAACACACCATCCTGCAGAGTTGACAGGCTGTCTTTCTCTTCTGCGGAATTCATCGGTGCATTTTAAAAACGATAGGCCATTGTGTGTCATCACCCTGATAAAATCCTGAAGCCTGGTGTTGGCTTAGCGGTTAGGGTGCTGACTTGGGATACTAGGATCCTGGGTTCGAATCCCGGTTGGTCGCTGAATTAACACCAGGAGGGTTGATTCAGCCTGTCATCCTTCCGAGGTCGTCAAATTGAGTACCAGTTCACTGGTAATTCCCTGTGTGTCGCAAGAGGCGACCAACAGGGTTGGCGGCAGGAAGGGCATCCGGCCATAAAACATTGCTTCAAAAAGGGGGCCATGGTGCTCGAAAAAGGCCAACCCCTGCTCTGCGGGGAAAAATGGCCTCCAAAGGTGGTGCTACCCTGGTCAAATCGCGAATTCCTGCTTTAGCTAACACCGGGCTACCCTGGTCAAATCGCGAATTCCTGCTTTAGCTAACACCGGAAAGGCCTAGCATCTGAGTAAGAGCTTCAAGCTCTGCCACTTGGAATCGATGAAGCTCACATGCAATAGTGGATGCTTGCTGAGCAGGTATCGAAACCACAGCAAGAGTGACATCACATTGGGATCAGCTCGGCCTTCTCCTTAGTAGAGCCAAACCTGTGAGCAGCCAAATATCGGGTTGGGTATTTGTCCTTTGCAAGAAAAGTCGTCTTTGTTTAGTCTTTTTCGTTAAGGTTTGGTTTTTTTTTTCCCTTGGTTGAAGCAAAAGAGGTGTCATCCGCACATCAACTTCCCCTTGCTTCCCACAGCAGTCGACATACTCCGAACAATGTTCTGTTAATTCCATCTGTTGGCAGCATTGCATTACCTCTGCGTTAACTGCAAGGTTTGTTGCTCATACGGATGATCCCTGCACTGCTGAAGAATGTACAAACAGAATAGAGCACAGGATTACAATCGAGCACTGCATCGTATTTGAAGCAGACGTGCTTGAGCATATCACAATGTCTGTATCGCCCCCAAAAGGATAGGGAGCATCCCAAATTTCACTACGGCAATACAATCTGTACCTCAGCGCAGTGAGCAGAAAAATTAATCTTCATTTAAACCCCAATAATACTGCAAATACCTTCACAATTCCTATTTTGTTAACTAGTGGGGTCCGTCGTGGGAATCCCACGGGCATGGAGGTGTATCGTTGTGATTGGTGCAGCCGTTTTTGCGGTACCCGGGACTATAACATTAGGCGGGAGTCTAAACCTGTAAGTGCTGGAGACCAAAGTTGAAATTGGAAAAACAATATTGCCTATTTTACTCCAGGTGATCCCAGGGTTACCCACCCAAAATATCGTTGCGATCGGTTCAGCCGTTTTTTGCGGTACCTGGGAACGGACGGAGAGACAGACAGACAGACAGACGGACAGACAGATGGACATTTGGTGACTTCTTTTGTTAATGTGTATAGTTTTCCTCTCATTGCCATAAAGCACTTACTTGCAAACCATGGTTGTGAGAACACATGGTATCCTGATGAGAGGAAAAAAAGAACAGTAGCAAAATGACTTGTGTTTGACTGTTTGAAAGCTTGAATCATCCAGGTGAAATCAACAACAGGTGTGTCTGGACAGAGAGAGAGAGAGAGCGACCTCGGAGATATGACAGGACTTCCTGTAGGCACTCAATGAGGATTAGAATCGTCATATGCCAATGTGGGGCCATAGTGGAAAATGGGTGCAGGCCGCAGGATTTTAATTATAGGAAAGATCGGAGGCCAAAGTCTCTCCAGAACAAGTTGCAGCCATCTCAATATTTTAATATCTATCTATAATTCCAGTAATCTCTGTGTGTATGTGTGTGTGTCTGTGTGTGTGTGTGTGTGTGTGTCTGTGTGTGTGTGTGTGTGTGTGTGTTTGTCTGTGACCGCTGTTTCTCGACAACCACGGGTCCGATCTAATTGAAACTTGCCAGATATATTGCTGGGGACCCGAGGATGTGCCTTTTCAAGGTTTGAAATTAATCGGACAAGTGGTTCCCAAGGTATGGTCACCGTACTCGCAAGCCGTTCGCTTTGGCTTTGCGAATGGACCAAACCATTTCACGTAAATAGAGGGGGGGTTCTGTGGTCGTTACTGCCACGTGGTTTCAAAGTTGCCAATGGACCAAACCATTTCATGTAAATAGAGGGGGGGGTTCTGTGGTCGTTACTGCCACGTGGTTTCAAAGTTTTTTTTTGTTGTTGTTGTTGTTTGCACGCATGTTTTTTTGCACGCACGTACGGGACCAAACCCGTATGGACCAAACCATTTAATGTAAATAGAGGGGGGGGGGGGGATATAATTTTAGATATATATATAGTACGGGCACGCCCTAGTATAGTATAAAGAGAACTAGTATTTTTCAAAACTTTACTCTTGATTGTTCCATAAGTTTCCAACCCAACCTTTTATAGGAATATTGGAGTGCATGGTTTATGGAGCTAACGGTAAGATTCTGTAGAATAAAATCAATGAAAAAAAATCAGTCATTTTGGATTCAGAAGAGAACAAGATGGTACTTCTTGTTCATAAAAGTTAATCTCCTGGCAGTTCACAGCCTCCTTAGACTTGCTGCAAAAGGAAACCACACTGACCATGTGAATCATTTACTGGTACAAGATATTTCAGCAAGTTAAAGAGATGGGCCTCTAGATGAGATAACTACTTCTCAGTCCACAGTAAGTACTGTTTAGATGTGAAAGCGCTGTAATTCGATCTCCAGAGCGTCGCCCGTTATGGCTAGGAGGAGAACTACCATTGCTCATGTCTAATAGAGAGAAAGTTCAGACTCATTGGCAACTTGGGACCAGAGCCGTACATGGTTGCCTCGATGATCTATTTGTCTCCGATTGCGCATCTTTTTGTACCACTCTGCTGATGAATCTACAATCCATTGGATCTGTGCCACTGGAGAGCATTTGAATTGGTCTCGTCTGGCAATTCCATTGTAGCTTCCAGTCTAATGACTATTTGCTGGATTGCTTCAATAAAAGGGTGGAATATTTCCAGTTCCCAAGGTGATTGGAAAGATTTTCATGGAGCATGACGTTCATAAGAACATTTTGTCCCATAATGGTGTCATTTTTCATTTGCCTTGTTCCATTCTAATCGTTTGGTGACGAGTTAACAGTTCAAGACCAATATGATTAAATACTATGGGAATCACATGTACAAGCACACAGCTCGTACAGCCGTTGTTCTATAGGTACATAAACAAGGATGATGGTTCCCTGGTACAAAAATCTCCAAATATTTCAAAAACTCATCTCAGTCAGCAAAGAAAGTTTCACCTTTCGATCTATTGTCAGGTCAAAAGACTACCCACTATTTTTTGTCAAACAAGCATTTTAGGAGTTGCTCAAATTCAACTAAGAGTTGGTTTTACCTTTATTGACATTTATTTAGTTTCTTGTGAAACACTATCCTGCAGTTTGTGATAAGAGAGGAGGAATATTGCATAAATAATCAATTTCAGGCTAAATCTCTCTTCACCAAGACTAAAAGTTGTTCTTTCAGGGGATAAGCTTGTGGGATGAAAGAAAGAATGACAGAAGAAAAATAAAAGAAAGAAAAAGGAATAAAGAAAGATAGAAATCAAACTAGAGATGGATGAAACACAGCACGTGACACAAACACATCTGAATAATGTTAAACAAAGCAGGTTTCCAATTTTGAACAAGGCTTAATATTTTTGCTGTGGCAGACAAAATATTTCTCCAACAATTCAAGAGTGTGACGTCACCATTCACTGCAGGTGGATGCACACAAATCATAACAATTATCTGAGACAAGTATATTGGTACCCCGCGCATGCGAAGCAAAAAGCACGGTTAAGCAAGTGGTTCACTTTGTCTATGTCTACAAACGTGAGTTTATGATCGAGGAAAACAAATCAATTTCAATTGAATGTTATCGTTTGAACAGGAATTGGAACTTCAATGAGAAAACAAACCTGCCATTCAGCATTACTTTGGCTTTGGATTTGTCCCGATCGCACATGCGCAGAGAAGAGTGAGATAACTTTTTTTACTCTGCTTGTCTAGCAGTCAAAACAAACTTGAAAACCTTTCACAGCAGGAAACTTATTGTTTTTAAGGACGCCAAAAAGGACACAAACAAGAGACACCAATAACTAATGTAACGTGTTAAATAAGGTGGTGTAAAAGAAGCTCCAGCAATGGTGGTAAACTTCGAAAAAAAAGAAGTTTTTCGACAACCTTTAAAATCTATACTTTATTTCACTCGACTTATATATAATACTTGAACACTGGAACACAAATTGCCCTTTTGACACTTTCAAAAACCCTTCTCTTCAGCACCGTGGTTCCCAACATGGGGGCCATGGTGTATTTCTCGGGGGGCCATGGAATAATTTGAACCAACCTTTTCATACTGTTTCCTTGTGTGACAGTTCCATTTTATACTGTCCATAGTGTTGCTACTGATAATATCAAAATATCATATCAAACATGCATCATTCGAGCGACGTTGCTTTGTTTGCTTCTTCCACAAACGATGTAACTGGGAGCCAGTAAGGAACAGAAAAAAACTATGGAACTAAATGTTCATGTTGGCTACTTGGAATTCCTCATTTTCTGTGTAATAACTTACAAATTCTCATACAAACAAAATAGCCAATTAAAGGAAAAAAACACCTCTCAGAATGCACCACAGAGCATCTAGAAATCAAAAAAATTCTGTGGGGACATGGTCCCAGACCACCCCTAGCCTGCTTACACGTGCTCCGCCGCTCGACCCTCGCGAAAGGGAGGGGGTGCTGGAGATGTGCTCTGGGAGCCAAGGGGGCCATAACACAAAAAAGGTTGGGAACCCCTGCTTTAGCAATACTTGGATAAAATATGACAGCATTAGTGAGGTACCCATGCTACACACAGGTGGGAAGCCAAAAGCAAACAAACAATTGCGGAAATGACAAAATGCTAAACCATGAACCAATAAATTCCATAATCCTGCGCCATCTTCAGTCAAACATAAGACATTGACAGCAGGTTCGTGAAACGTACCCATCTGAATGTTGCTATATCCAGTCAATGGCGAAAATGCAAATGAGGAATCCGCGAATGTCACGATGGAAACCTTTACGTCATTTCCTCATTCTGATTTAAACTCAATATCTCTATACTTTCATTACAAACAGCATCATTCATCATTCAATCACAAATTAGTACTATAGTAAACTGAACATCAAAATAAACTTATCACTTTCATTTTTTGAAATGTGCAGCTTTACAAACACGTTTCTTTAATTGTAATGGCTGATTACACTGGTCAACAGCCAAATTGGTTCTGACTTATTTTCAACTGTTTCTAACTAATTTGGTGCCCACGAATCCGAATCTGACCTTAAAATTTCGCTATCACGTAACCTTGACGTAGTACATCATAAGTGTGGAAAAAATCTTTAGAGCACGCAAATTTCTTGATCAGGTCTCAAAAAGTCTATTTATTGTCACAAAAAATAATATGAACTTAATGTTTTTATTTACATCACATAAAAAAGGTAAATCTCCAAAAATAATATGAACTTTATAAAATATCACAAAAAATAATATGAACTTTAAGTTTTTATTTACATCACATAAAAAAGGTAAATCTCCAAAAATAATATGAACTTTATAAAATATCACAAAAAATAAAATGAACTTTAAGTTTTTATTTACATCACATAAAAAAATGTAAATATCCAAAAATAATATTAACTTTCAAAAATATCACAAAAAATATGAACTTTAAGTTTTTATTTACATCACATAAAAAATGTAAATCTCCAAAAATAATATGAACTTTATAAAATGTCACAAAAAATAATATGAACTTTAAGTATTTATTTACATCACATAAAAAAATGTAAATCTCCAAAAATAATATGAACTTTATAAAATATCACAAAAAATAATATGAACTTTAAGTATTTATTTACATCACATAAAAAAATGTAAATCTCCAAAAATAATATGAACTTTATAAAATATCACAAAAAATAATATGAACTTTAAGTGTTTATTTACATCACATAAAAAAATGTAAATCTCCAAAAATAATATGAACTTAAAGTTTTTATTTACATCACATAAAAAAATGTAAATCTCCAAAAATAATATGAACTTTATAAAATATCACAAAAAATAATATGAACTTAAAGTTTTTATTTACATCACATTAAAAGTGCTTCTGAACTTTACTTTTGCGTTTGTAGGAGCAATCACTTTCACGCTGTAAAGTCCAACAGCAGTCGCCCATCATGTTTGGATTGAATCGGCCTTGATATCGAGTCTCCATGATGGCAATTTCCTGGTGAAACCTTTCTCCGTGTTCATCACTGACATCGCCAAGATTTTGTGGAAAGAAGTCCAGGTGAGAATGGAAGAAATGTATCTTGAGTGACATTCGAGCACCTGGTAACTCTTCAACATCTTGTCCACAAGCTCTTCATAATTTGGTGCTCGAAATTTCCAAGGTAGCTGTTAGCAAGAGCCACAAAGTTATCCCAAGCAACGCTTTCCCGCTCAGATAGTCTCGTTACAAAGTCCTGATTAGTGAGTACAAGACGAATTTCGGCTGTGGCTGATATTCCTATGGTATACTGGTTCTCAAAAACTGGATGTGCTAGTGAAAATTGGATATCATCATAGAAATATACCGGTTCATGTTGGTTAGAATCACCTCAAAATATACTAGAACAATAAAATATACTAGAACATAAAACTTTTAAAATTTTGTTGACCAGTGTTATGTAACAGGAACTCACTTCAATCACCTGGTTGATCAACAATGGCATGCTTGAGTGGTTCTGCAGAGGGATCATTCCCTTTAAATACTGACCCTCATAATGAAATCCTTCAATTCTCGTGGTTAGACATTCACTTACTGCTGTCTATAGTCACTCTGGACGTGAGGCTTCTGACAGGGAAAACAACAAGAAAATTCAGATTCCATGCCTGACATCTGAACAATGTTTAAGGGCAATTGGGATGCTTGAGGCTGGTGTAAGCCAGCGAACAATTGCCCAACGTCTTGGATGCTCACAGCCTACAATTTCCAACCTGGCCAGGCGTTATGGTGAAACTGGAACTGTGAATGATGGTCCACGAAAAGGAAGACCACGGGTAACCACCCCAAACCAAGACCACTGGATTGTGCTGCAGCATATTCGTGATAGTTTCCGCCCTGCGACGCAAACAGCTGCAGTGACAAAAGGACACCACAACAACCGCATCAGTGTCTCCACTGTGCGGAGGCGCTTGAGAAGACGGGGCCTGGTGGCAAGACATCCTTGCAGAGGTCCAGTGTTGAACGCAGTGCATCAGCAGAACAGACTATGATGTCTGCAGCATCACTGCTGGACACAGCAACAGTGGAGTGCAGTCTTGTTCAGCGACGTGTCCAGATTTTGCCACCATGCTGCTGATAGGCGTCAGCAGGTATAGCGCAGAGGTGGGGGAAATGTATGCATCATGCTGTATTTGCCAGATCGATCATTGGGGAGGATCCAGTGTGGTAGTATGGGCCGGCATTTCCAACTATTTCAGGACACCTCTGGTCGTCATCGAAGGCAATACTTACTTTCCCCTCAAGTTATGTATTGCGTCATATATTATAACACCTTTTTCTTCTTCTTCTTTAAAAGGCTGCTTTCGACTTGCTCACCAAATCTATTCATCCCCCCAAAAAATTCCATCTCCTATAGTGCCTTTTTTCTACATTCCCTAAACTCTCCTGCACTCCATCCTCCATCCAGCGTCCTTAAACTTATTTTTAACTCGAAGGTCACAAGAAACTCATTTTGCAATAAATGTTCGTTTTCCATAAATCGTACACTTTCTAAAATCCAATCTCACCCCTCCCCTCCAAATCTTCCCCATAACCTCTCCCCTCCAAATCTTCCCCATCACCCATCCCTTTCAAATCTTCCCCCTTTTCCCTCTCCTCCTAATCCTCCCCATCACCCATCCCTTTCAAATCTCCCCCCTTGCCCCCTCCCTCCTAAACTACCCCCTCACCCCTCCCCTCCAAGACTCCCCCTCGCCCCTCACCTCCTAGACTCCTCCCTCACCCCTACCCTCCAAATCTCCCCACCCTCATTTCTTCTCAATTTCCCCCCTCTCACTCCCCCTCCTCAAAGCGTCCTCCCCGCTTCTTCCCCCTTCCAACTCTCACCTCCATCTCCCCCAACCTTCTGCCTCGCTCTTCCCCCTCCTCAAATAACACCTCATTGTGCCTCACGCAATCACCATCAAACCTTTTGTCCGCCCCATCTTTCCCTTTCTCCGAGCTATTCTGAAATCTCTGACACACCTTCAACAGCTCTCCCTACCTCTTCCACCTCTTCCACATCTTATCCTACCCCTCCTCCCCCCTGTTCTGTATCCGATGCTCCCCCTTCCTCTTCATTAACGGCATGGACCTCAAACATCCGGGGCCTTCGTTCAAACTTAACTAATCTCCCCATACAGGTTGCTTCTGTCAAACCAGACGTGATCTGCTTAACAGAAACTTTCCTCCTTCATGATGTCTCTGATTGCTTAGTATCTCTCCCGGGCTACTCCCTCCTCCGGTATGATAGACCTGAGCCTCGTCCTGGAGGTGGGGTTGCTATCTTTATCAAAAACTCTCTTCCTCACTCGCCCTGCACTGCACTCTCTCCACCTCACCCCCAGGAATACCTCTGGCTATGGCTTCCCCTTCGCTCCCACCTCTTGTTCATATGTGTGTTCTACCGTCCACCAAACAGTGATGACTCCATCTACATCTCGCTGTCTGATATATGGACCAACTTCTATCTACTCATCCCAACTCTCTCTTCCTCATATGTGGTGATTTCAACTGTCATCATGCCAGTTGGCTGGGTGTGGGTACCACTCTCACCAGCCATGGCTCCTCAGCAAAGGACTTCTGCGACTCACTGGGACTGACACAATCTGTCAATTTCCCAACCCGGATCTCAGTCAACGGAGCATCTTCTCTTCTGGACTTGGTTATGACTAACTTCCCTGAAAATGTCTGCTGCTCTTCTTCTGCTCCAATCGGATCATCTGATCATGTCCTTGTTAAAGTGGACATCTCTCTGACCATCCTCAGGGAGCCTGCTCAGCGTCGACGAGTCTGGCATTTCACTCAGGCCAACTGGCACGGTCTTCAAGCAGCCATCAATCATCTGGACTGGTCTCCCATCTCTACCACCTCTGACATCAACTCATCCTGGGAATTCTTCCAAAGTAAATTGCTCTCTCTCATGCACAGATTTATCCCATCTCGTCTTCAGTTGTCATACCCTTCCTCCCGTCCATGGTACACGGAATCTTGTGGTGAGGCTGTTGCCCAGAAACAACTTGCCTTCGTCTCCTGGAAAGCAAATCCAACGGAAGGAAATCTCATTTCCTTTCACAAAGCCCGAAACAAGTGTGTGTCCACCCTCAGGAGAGCCAGGAAACAATATCTCTCCATTCTCAAGACCGAACTCTCTTATCTGTCTCCCTCTTCCAAATCCTGGTGGTGTCTGGTCAAATCCGTTTCTGGTGTTTGTTCCCCCTCCATCCCCTCCCTTACCTCAAACGGCTACACAGCTGACTCCGCACGTGAAAAAGCTGAATGCCTCAACTCTGTGTTTGCCTCTAAATCTTGTGGCCAAAACCCATCCCTCTCTGTACCCACCATACCCAGTCGTACCCAGCTGCTCCTGGACTCCGTGTCCTTTCCTCCTGACAAGGTGGAAAAGTTTCTGTCAACCCTCGACTCTGATTCTGCAACTGGACCCGACGGCATCAGCCCACGGGTCCTAAAATCATGCTCTGCCGCTCTATCTCACCCTATCTCTGTTTTCTTCACCCTCTCTTTTGCTCAAGGTCAACTGCCATCTGCTTGGAAATCAGCCAACATCACCGCTTTGCACAAAAAAGGTGCAAAAACAGATCCTAGCAACTACAGACCAATCAGCCGTCTCCCAATTATCAGCAAAGTCATGGAATCCATCATTGCTTCGGATATGAAATCTTTCCTCTTCTCCAATGGCTTGATCTCTGATCATCAATTTGGTTTCAGACCAGGTCACTCTACTCTGGACATGCTGCTTCTGCTGTCTCAACAATGGATGGAGGTCCTCAATGCCAAACAGGAAATTAGAGCTGTCTCCCTCGACATATCACGTGCCTTCGATACGGTCTGGCACCCCGCTCTGCTCACCAAACTCTCCTCCTTTGGTATCCATGGAAATCTCCACGCATGGCTGGTGGACTTCCTCTCTAGTCGTCATCAACGTGTGGCGCTGAATGGGTTTCTCTCATCTCCTCTTCCTGTTCAGGCTGGAGTTCCCCAAGGCAGTGTTCTGGGCCCTGTGCTTTTTCTGGTCTTCATCAATGATCTCTCTGACTCTCTTGAAAATCCTCTCTATCTCTTTGCTGATGACTCCACTCTCTGCCGCTCCATTCCTCTTCCCTCAGATCGGCAGTCTGCAGCCTCCTCACTCTCTGAAGACTTGGACAAAATCACAGACTGGTCAAACAAGTGGAACATGTCTTTCAATCCTGACAAATCTCACACTCTTACTATGTCTCTCCGAAAAGATCGACTGGACAACCCTCCCATCTACTTTCTCAACAATCCTCTCCAAGATGTTCGGTCGCTCAAGCTTTTGGGTCTCACTATCTGCCATGATTTTTCTTGGGAAAACCACATTTCCAAGCTGGCCTCCAAAGCCAGTCGCCGACTGGGCATCCTCCATCGTGCGAAGTCCTTCCTCGGCACACCTGAGCTCCTCACCACATACAACGCTTTCATCCGCAGCTCAATGGAATACTGTTCTCCGCTATGGGCCGGTGCTCCTGCCTCACACCTAGCTCGGCTTCACGCTGTTGAAACCAAAGCTTTCAGAATTATTGGAATCTACCGCGATGAAGCTATCTATCTCTGAGGGCCTTTCACTCACTCACCGCAGGCAGGTAGGTGGTCTTTCTGTCTTCTACCGACTCCTCTCCGGCCTTGCACCCCCAGCTCTCTCTGTGCTCTGTCCCCCAAATATTTCTACAGGTCGCACAAGATCTGCCAGCAACCCTCTGATGGTGAAACTGCCGAAATCTCGGCTCTCTGCTCACCTTCACTCTTTCATTCCTCTTTTCTCCCGCCTCTGGAACAAACTCCCTCACTCCCTTCAATCCCACTCCTCCCTCCAGGTCTTTAAAACAGCTGTTCACCACCATCTCTTATCTTCCCCCATCCAAAACCTTGATCTTTTCTACCCCCGCTAATTCACCCCAGATCCACCTTGTTTGAAATTCCAACTTCTTTCCTGGAAGTCCTGGCAGTGTCCATTAGTTTTATACCTCTCCCACCCCCCCCCCCCTTCCCATGCCCCCTCCCAAAGCCCTCGCCCTCTCTCAGATCTCTCGATGTCTCCATGTCTCTCGGTCCCTGCTCTCAAATGTTGTGTTTGTGTCCTTCCACCTCTCTCCCCATCTTGTCTACCGCTCCCGATGTTGTATGTTTTATGTGTCGGTTTGTCTTTCTGTGTGATTAATGTTCGCTCTTTCACGAGCCTCGATCTTGTATACAAAAAAAAAAAAAAAAAATACCACTAGTCAGCATTATGTCAATGAAGCTTTGAGACCGCATATGCTGCCATTTCGCCAGGCTCATCCTGACATTGCAGTTTTCCAGCAGGACAACACTCGACCCCATGTTGCTCGCCTGACCACCAACTTCCCTCCATGAACAGGGTGTTGAAGTGTTGCCTTGGATGCCTTATTCCCCTGACCTCAATCCAATTGAGCATTTATGGGATGAGCTTGGTCGACGTCTTGCATCGAGGAGATCAACGGCTGTCAATCGGCAAATGCTCATTCAAGGCTTGCAGGAGGAGTGGGACAGACTTCCCCAGGACCGCATTAGACACCTGGTACAGAGCACGCATCGGAGGTGTACAGCCTGCATCACAGTTCAGGGAGGACACACACGATATTGAGGACTGCTGTCATTCTTTCCTTGACTGTTAGGAGTGTTGTGTCCATTCCTGTGTCATTTTGTCTTGACTGTATTCATGCCTTTGTGTTGCAGTGCTGTGACTTTTGTTGCACCACCCCTTGTGATGTTCATGCTTTTTGCTTTTTTGTGATTGAGGCAACCTCTTGTTTACTGCCATGTGTTTAGTAAAGATACCTGAACTTTACCTCTGTGTTCAAATATTTTTCATTTTTGCGTGGAGGATTTCAATGAGTGTTCTTCTAAAGATTTGATAAGTTTCTTTTGATGTTGAATATATGTATGTATATATATATATATATATATATATATATATATATATATATATATATATATATATATATATATATATATATATATATATATATATATACATATATATACATATATATATATATGTACTCGTATATATATATATATATATATATATATATATATATATATATATATATGTACTCGTATATATATATATATATATATATATATATATATATATATATATATATATATACAGTCACGTGAAAAAGTAAGTACACCCCATGTAAAGTTTTGACTTTTTCAACATATTTCAACATACAGCTATTTGATCTTAATTTCAACAATATTGATAGATAAAGGTGACATAATATAACAAATATCATGAAACATTTACATTTTGTAGTCCATTGTATAATTTAAATAAACATAAATGCAAATTTCGCATGTGGAAAAGGTAAGTACACCCCTCCATTTATCACTACTTCAAATACCTAAAATTAGAATCAGGTGCACCAGCTCAGGTGCAAATGATTAGAACATCGTTAGAGAGGATCTTGGAGGAACCTGTCTTATTTAAACCTCAGACATTTAGTTTGGTTTGCTCTTTGTTGTTGAAGTGTGCAGCGTCACCATGCCTAGATCAAAAGAGCTCTCTGAGGCCTTCAGAAACAAGGTTATAGATGCCTACGAGTCTGGGAAGGGATTTAAAAATCTCCAAACAATTTGAAATCGATCATTCGACTGTCCTGAAGATCATCTAAAAGTGGAGAAGATTCCAAACAACTGCCAACTTGTTCAGGCCAGGCCGCCCCAGCAAGTTCAGCCCGAGAGCAGACCTCAAGATGCTGAAAGAGGTCTCTAAGAACCCCAGAATGTAATCATGGGACCTACAGGTAGGTCTTGCCACTGGTGATGTCAAAGTGCACGAGTCTACCATTAGAAAGAGGCTGCACAAATTTGATCTACATGGGAGGTGTGCCAGGAGGAAACATTTGCTGTCCAGAAAGAACATCAGGGCAAGACTAAAGTTTGCCAATGAACACATAGGCAAAGACCAGCACTTCTGGAACAATGTGCTCTGGACATATGAGTCAAAGGTAGAGCTATTTGGCCACAGTACCAGAAGACATGTTTGGCGAAAACCAAAGACAGCATTTGACCACAAAAACCTGATACCAACTGTACAGCATGGTGGTGGAAATATTATAGTTTGGGGCAGCTTTGCTGCATCAGGGCCTGGGCAGCTCACCATCATATAATCCACGATGAATTCTTCATTGTACCAGAGGGTGCTTGAGGATAATGTGAGGCCATCTGTTGGAAAGTTGAAGCTCAACCGAAGGTGGACCTTGCAACATGACAATGACCTAAACATACCAGTAAATCCACCAAGGAATGGCTGAAAAGAAAGAAATGGAGGGTTCTGGAATGGCCAAGTCATAGGCCGGATCTAAATCCCATCGAGATGTTGTGGGGGGATTTGAAACGAGCTGTGCATGCAAGAAACCCCTCAAACGTCGCACAGCTGAAAGAATTCTGCATGGAGGAGTGGGCAAAAATTTCTCCCAGTCGATGTCAGAGACTGGTAGACAGTTATAAGAAACGCCTACTTGAGGTTGTTTCTGCCAAAGGGGGCAATACCACCTGTTGGAGCCAAGGTTTGTACTTCCTTTTTCCACATGCGAAATTTGCATTTATGTTGATTTAAATTATACAATGGACTATAAAATGTAAATGTTTCATGATATTTGTTATATTATATCACCTTTATCTATCAATATTGTTGAAATCTATATATTCCCCCTATATAGTTCCGCGCTATATAGTCCCCCTGTCCTGTCTTTCCCTCGTGGTCCCCCTGTACTGACTTTCCCCCGTGGTCCCCCTGTATTGTCTTTCCCTCGTGGTCCCCCTGTATTGTCTTTCCCTCGCAGTCCCCCTGTGCTGTCTTTCCCTCGTGGTCCCCCTGTACTGTCTTTCCCTCGCGGTCCCCCTGTGCTGTCTTTCGCTCGCGGTCCCCCTGCACTGTCTTTCCCTCATGGTCCCCCTGTGCTGTCTTTCCCTCGCGGTCCCCCCCTGTGCTGTCTTTCCCTCGTGGTCCCCCTGTGCTGTCTTTCCGTCGCGGTCCCCCTGTACTGTCTTTCCCTCGTGGTCCCCCTGTGCTGTCTTTCCCTCGCGGTCCCCCTGTGCTGTCTTTCCCTCGTGGTCCCCCTGTGCTGTCTTTCCCTCGTGGTCCCCCTGTTCTGTCTTTCCCTTGTGGTCCCCCTGTGCTGTCTTTCCCTCGTGGTCCCCCTGTGCTGTCTTTCCCTCGTGGTCCCCCTGTGCTGTCTTTCCCTCGTGGTCCCCCTGTGCTGTTTTTCCCTCGAGGTCCCCCTGTGCTGTCTTTCCCTCGTGGTCCCCCTGTGCTGTCTCTCCCTCGTGGTCCCCCTGTGCTGTCTTTCCCTCATGGTCCCCCTGTGCTGTCTTTCCCTCGTGGTCCCCCTGTGCTGTCTTTCCCTCGTGGTCCCCCTGTGCTGTCTTTCCCTCATGGTCCCCCTGTGCTGTCTTTCCCTCGTGGTCCCCCTGTGCTGTCTTTCCCTCGTGGTCCCCCTGTGCTGTCTTTCCCTCGTGGTCCCCCTGTGCTGTCTTTCCCTCGTGGTCCCCCTGTGCTGTCTTTCCCTCGTGGTCCCCCTGTGCTGTCTTTCCCTCGTGGTCCCCCTGTGCTGTCTTTCCCTCGCGTTTGTCAGCTCTTTCACGAGCCTCGATTCAGTATACAAAAAAAAAATAAAAAATTAAGATCAAATAGCTGCATGTTGAAATACAGACTTGGCATTTAATATGGAATATATATTTTTTCTTGACTTGGGGTTACTTTCTGAACTCAGTATATCAATCTGGTGAGTTTCTTTTACGCTTCGGTGATTTCATTGTTGAAAGAACCATGTCACTGATTGTCTTTCGCAGCAAGAAGTCAATAACAGGATTATATCACAGGTGGCGTGACAAAATGTAAGGACAGGTACATTTGACGATTGGTTTCACAATCGGGTATATAAGGGTTGTTGCGTTGTGTATTAGTGGAAAACAACTGCTGCACGTCTACAAAAGTTATTGCCGCTTCCTCTGGAGATGGTCCGTCAACTTGACAATGCTGTTTGTCATGGAGTGGTGGCTTTACGAAATTCTGGCATGAAACAGCATGCTGTTGCTCGGCAGTATGGCATCACTCAAGGTCAGGTGTCAAAGATCCTGAAACGAAATGCTCAGAGGGGTGTCCCTATTCCAATACCGAGGCCAGGACGTCCACGCAGAACCACAAAGAGAGATGATCGCCAGCTCCACCGGTTAGTCTGCAATGACCGTACCAAGTCAGCTAATCGGCTTCGGGCTGAGTGGCAGCAACTGACAAATGTGTATGTATCCAGAAGGCTAGTCAACCAACGACTGGTTCAAGCAGGCTATCGTGCCAGGCGTCCCCTGAGAAAGCCACGCCTGACCAGACAACACAGCCAGCGCCGATTGCAGTGGGCCAGAGAGCACCGTCAATGGCAGCCAGGACACTGGAATCACGTGACCTTCAGTGATGAGTCTAGATTTCTGGTCTACTGTCAAGATGGCCGCGTCCGAGTGCGCAGACAAGTGCATGAAGCCCACAACGAAGATTGTATAGTGCCAAGAGTCCAAGCTGGAGGTGGCGGGGTGACCGTTTGGGCTGATTTTCATGCAGGGGGAAAAACTGACCTGGTTGTTCTGAATGGAAACCTGAACCAGTTCAAGTACAGGGTCATTCTGGAAGAAACATTGCTTCCATTTGCTCGTGCAGCCTTTCGAGGAAACTTTGTCTTCCAAGATGACAATGCACGGCCTCATCGTGCTCGCATGATCCAACACTTTCTTGCTGACCGTGCTGTAGAGCATATGGAGTGGCCTGCCATGTCCCCGGATATGAATCCGATAGAGAACTTGTGGGCAGAATTAACGCGTCAAATCACAACTTGGACCAGCAGCCTACCTCTGTGCGTGAATTGCAGCAGGCTATTGTCACTGCATGGCAAGCAATTCCTGTCCAAACCTTGGCAAATCTCGTGAACAGCATGCCTCGACGTGTACGTGCTCTCCTGAATGCTCGTGGGGGTTACTCGAAGTACTGAACTGTAATTTTACTGTCCGTAATCCCAGTCATAATTTAGCTTTTGTTTTTGTTGAAATTTTTTTTGGCTAATGTGCAAAATAAAGAGATACTTCTGGAAAACGTACAAAAGTTTAACACAGTACTGTCCGTGAATTGAGTTCGATATCAGTTTACATCACTTTCAAGGATCAATTTATTTGCTTCGAAATGTCAAATGTGGTTTTTGTTTCTTTTAAAGGTCACATTAACAAAATCTAGAATAATTTCAACATAATTCCAATGAACTTTTGGTTCTAAGTCATCTTGAAAAGTAAGTTCACCCCCACAAAAAAATATTCCATATTAAATGCCAAGTCTGTATGTTGAAAAAGTCAAAACTTTACATGGGGTGTACTTACTTTTTCACGTGACTGTATATATAAAAAATATAATGTTAATACATAATTGTATTGAGATATTTTAAAAATCAGCGAATCGTCGCCATCTTGTTCACTTCCGGATCAGCAGCCACGCCACTGGTATTTCAAAATCATAATTTTATTTAGGAATTTATGAAACCTCCTACCTACTTTATGACACCCTCTGGGACCCAAAAACGTTCCACAGAAGGTTTGGCGGGGCTCGCCCCAAAACGGAGGGAGTAGTTTGGGGACGGACAGACAGACAGACAGACACTCTGTTCTATAATATAGATTTTACAAAATCAGTACCAATCACATTTGCTGCTCTTGGACCCCACCCATGTTATTGTTTCTCAAGACTGCGTGGGGTAAGGTGTTCTATGAACAGTAGTTGTATTTTGCATCTATTTTCGACACTATTTGCAGACTTGTGACCCTTGTCTCTTGACAAATATTGACAAAAATATAGAACAATGTTTCTCAGTGCCTTACCATATGAACTCAAAGTTTTCCTTTGGCCGAGAAATGTTTTCCAGAACTATATTTTGGATGGAAAAAGGCAAAATATCTGGTCATCTTTGGAAAATATCATATAACCTTATATTTGATTCAAACTCAGGCTGTAGGAAGTGGGATAATAGCATCCTTACCACGAGAACTGTAACTACAGGAATCTACTTGTTGAAGTAATTCGGAAAGTCCAATGATACACTTCTGGAATGTCATAATTTCTGATCCAGCCTGTATCCAAATGGAAGCTTGATGGTGACTTAACAGCTGAGGAAGTTGGCTTAGAGTCTTAAGGTCCTAAGTTCAAACCCCAGCTGTGCCAAAATAACACTAGGTGGGTTGACTTAGTCTTTCTTCCAAAATGGGTACCAGCTTGCTGGGAAAAGTGAGCCAATCGATTGCCTGTTTCAGAGTGGCGACCCATCCAGGATTGCGCTCCCTAACCAATTAAACTCCCTCCGCAGCCTCATGCACATGCTGGCGTGAGGAAAACCCATCCATACAACAAAAACAACAACAACCATTCATCCTGTTTCAAAATGAATCTCAAAAGAAGAGAAAATAAACAACCGATGATCATTGAGGACCTCAATTGAAAATTCCAGGGAGAAAATGAAGCAAACTGAGGTGGTAAAAAAAATTATGAATAAAAATGGAAAGCTCAACAAGACTGGTGGAATTGACAATCTGCAAGAGGTACGATAGTGTCTGGCATGAGGATAAAGATGCAAAAAACACGTGATCAAAGAGTTCGAAAAGATAAGAATCATGAGCCAACAATAAGGCAAGGGAAGTGGTGCATCACAATGCCATGAGATGCAGTTGACCAATAAATTTGAGTGCACTGTGCAATTGACCTCAACACATCACAAGTACAAGTGTACATTGAACAACCTGTGATAATACCACTGACAAACACATAACAGTGCAAACCAATAGTGTCAATGCGGTACAATAATACAGACCGACGGTAGGTGTGTAGTAATGAATGGATCAGTAGACGAAGTGGCAAGATGGTCTCCAAAACCAGTCGCCGACTGGGCATCCTCTGTCGTGCGAAGCCCTTCCTCACCACATACAAGGCTTTCATCCGCAGCTCAATGGAATACTGCTCTCCCCTCTGGACTGGTGCACCTGCCTCATGCTGTAGAAACCAAAGCTTTCAGAATCCTTTTAGGATTTCAGGATCATTGGAATCTCCTGCGATGAAGCTAATTCTGAAGGCCTTTCACTCTCTCACCGCAGGCAGGTTGGTGGTCTTTCTGTCTTCCACTGACTCCTATCCGGCCTAGCTCCCCCAGCTCTCTCTGTGCTCTGTCCCCCAAATATTCCTACAAGTCGCACAAGATCTGCCAGCAACCCTCTTATGGTTAAACTGCCAAAATCTAGGCCCTCTGCTCAACTTCACTCCTTCAGTCCTCTTTTCTCCCGCCTCTGGAACAAACTCCCTCACTCTCTTCAATCCCACTCCTCCCTCCAGGTCTTTGAAAGAGCTGTTCACCACCATCTCATGTCTTCCCCCTGTTACGTGCTCCTCCACGACACCCTGGTCATGGTGTACCTCCGAGCCCCGAGAGGAGTCACGGCAGAAAAATGTGTTATTCTGTATGTCAAAGATCAATGGAGAAGCCACCCCAATTGTTACTCACAAACAAATATTGTATTAAGATCACACAAGAATAACAGTACAACAATAATAGTATTCAAATGTACAATCAATATGTCCTATGATGGTACCATCAGTTTTGTAATATATAACTCACTGTGCTCCAAGTGAGTGAAACAAGAACATTCCCAAATGTCTCTTATTCCCGGCTTCAAAACGAAGTTGATTCGCTCCAGCGATCGCCCGAACGATGTCCAATCGAGACCAGAATCCCGTGCGGATGGCAAGAACAGTCACACAGCTGAAGCTGCACAAAGGCGCCCTCAATGCGACTGGGAAATCCAAAGGCGCCCTACAGGCGACTGAGAGATCGCACCCTCGGGTATGGACGAATTAACCTTCAAAAAGCGACGTCACACACACGCCCCAGATCGATGTCTGAATGCTGTGAAAATGGTCAAAAAGAGACGAAACCGCGAGCGAAGCACAAGTCCTGCGTGAGTCAAAATGGCCGACGACCCGCTCTTCAGACGTCACGGCCCGGTGATAATTCTCCTCGGAATCCACCGCCAAAAACCTGACACGCAGGTTGATCGGTCACAGCGATGACAACTCTGTCGTAGGAATCCCTTTCCCGGAAACCCGAAAGCTCGCTAGTGACTCTTGCTTGCCAACGTTCGCTCCAGACCGCAAGTAGCTCGGACCCTTCTTGTCCGACTCACTCGCTCCGCCCTTTTTTCCCTCTTCTTCCTCTTCATCGTACGGTTCCCGATCCGGTTTCCTGTTTCTTTTAACATTAACTTTTTTACCTTTTGAAAACAGTTCATGGACAAAAAACCTTTTGAAAACAATAATAGTACATGGAATCAGAAATATTTACAGTGGATGCAAACCACCACAATGGAAGTGACGAATCCGTAACACCCCATCGAAAACCTTGATATTTTCTACCCCAATTAATCCACCCCAAATCCATCTTCTTCAAATTCCGTTTTCTTTCCTGAAAGTCCCTGTAGTGTTCATCTTGTGTATCCCCGTGTGCCCCGCCCTGCCCCAGCCCTCTCTCTCCCACAGATGTCTCTGTTCTCTACTGTTGTTGTGCTTCCCTCTCTCTCCCCCTCTTGTCTACCTCTCCCTTTATTATATGTTTCTACGCGTTAGCTCTTATACGAGCCTCGACTTAGTACACAAAAAAGGTGGTGGAGTGGGTAAAGCCATGTTTCATTGGCGAAAGTGTTGTGGATTTCATTGCAATAATGGATGCTCAGCAACCTGGTCAGTAATGCAGTACGTCACCACCGGCTCTATAATATCCAATATGGCACCCCGACAATAACCTTCATTTGGTTCTGCCACCACAACCACCCCATCAGTGGACAAGACTGTTAAATTTCATTTAAAATGGTTTTAAGGGCTGTCTATTTATTATGTACAAAAGGAGGGAGAGATTGGGTTTGGTCCACTGCATGTACAGCACAATAAAACCTGTACCTGTATATTAAGAGTTTAACAACGAATGATTTACCTGGGAGGGGGTAAAGCGACTTTCAGGCCACCCTGTTGTGTACTGTTGCGGATCTTCAAAGCCCGTTCCAGTTACAAAGGGGAGATTAAACCCTTGCTTTCCTCTGTGTCTTCGAAACCGCGAGACCGAGTCGCCACTTCCGGGCAAACGTGGAAAAGGGTTTCGGGACAAATTCACACGTACCTTTGGTACCCACGCCGCAGCGGAAGTGGGGATCGAGTCTCACACGAGACACGCTTAAATGAGTATGCCCGAGCGGAATGCGTACCACGAAAACTCGTGCTGTTACTTTTCTATTAGAACCCGATTAGAGCGATTTCTTTCGTAGCATGCGAAGCCAATCATGGAAAAGACAGGACGGTCGAATCGGAAGAAAGAACAGATTTATTTACACTATTTACAAGGATTGGTAGAAGGAAAGGGACACAGGGCAGAACTTAGTCATTCTTACTTATAACCAGACAATGGGCCCACTTACACACACTGGGAGATGGAGGAAGGATATTCGCGTGCCAAACGTGCCTGCTTCGGTCGCTCACCCGGCGTGGCCCTCTGGTGGTCACGGGACGTATCCCGGCGAAAGCAGGCAGGAGGAAATCCTCGCGGTGCGTATTCAGGCAAAGGCAGGCAGGAGGGAAATCGCGCGTCTGAGGCCCGGCGTGGGTTGTTCTTTACAGCGCGCGATTAATACTGCACAGAGAGCGGGGAGCAGGGCAAAGTTCCTATACAACGAGGTAATTCAGTTCATGGGTGGTACGACTCAATACGAAGCAATCTCACGCACGTTCTCAACTCCTCTCATGGGCTGCGCAACTCATCTGACTCGGAACTCATCTCTCATCTGAGGCGGGGGGCTCTGAGCAGGGTTATATGGCCCCGCCCCAGCCCGACTCGAATGTTCCAAACCCCGCCTCTTGCCGCAGTGGTAAGTCACTCCCCTCGAGCCCTGATTGGCGGCTCGTGCTTACCGACAACTCCTCCTCCTGCCCCGCCTTCCTTCGGCCTCGGTCGACTTGTTCAGGCTTGCCGCGAGGTATTTCGGCGCCAATACCAAACCAAAGCGCCATAAGCACACCTAATTTTCACTGGCCTACTCAACGCAAAACTAACACAGGAAAGGACTACGCTTACATTTACTAAGAAATAACTGAACTTAAGCGAGGCTACATGTTGTAGTGTAACTAACTAAGAGGGGAAATTAACCTTTATTACAAAACCGCAACAGTACACATCATCTCTGTACATAATAACCAGATGACCCTTTTAAATTGAAACATGAACAGTATTGGAATGATTTTTTAATATAAAAATAATATTTAAATGCTCTTCAATACTTTGCTTTCTGTTGTGTCTCCAACTGTGTTTGAGACTATTTTCTACTGCAAGTGGATTTGCAAACAGCAAAATGAATAACAACCAAGATAAATGTACAAACTATTTTTAACATCACACCATTGAAGAAAATAATCACAACCACCTTTGTTGTGACCTTTTGACTTGTGGGTTTCTCATTCCCATGAAGTGTATTGTGGGAATCAATCAATGCCGAGTTGTGAGTGGGTTTATCGGATTCTCTTACCAAGTGGCAGTGACTTGGCCTTGAATCAGCCGTTGTCACTCGCATCTGACCAAAGATATCGCTTTTGCTCTTATCAATGCATTTCGAGAAGTTTGAGGCTCTTCGTTCGTTCTTCGATCGCACTGGCTTCCACATAATGTGAAGAGCACAACACAACAAACAATATTTATCTTCTTCATGTCTCTGTAATTTCCGGCACAAGAAGAGAGGAAAGATTCAAAACATTTGGCAAATGCTTTGAATCTCTCTTTTTTTGTCTTGGTATATTATGTTGTTATGCTCGAAATTATCTGATGGGTATGCTGATATTCTATTCTTCTATTCTATTATCTTATCGAAATTCGAAATTCTGATTATCCGAAATGAAAATTCGAAATGAAATGAAAATTCGAAATTATTCTGATACCGATTCGAAATTATCTGATGGGTATGCTGATATTCTATGATCTATTGATATGGTATGGGATTCTGATGGGTATCTTCTTTTGCTATTGTGACCTCCACCACCAAAGGTGGATGGAGGTTATGTTTTCACCCATGTCTGTTTGTCCGTAAGTTTGTTTGTGAACAAAATATCTCAAAAAGTTGTGGACGGATTCGGACAAAATTTTACAGCGATGTAGTGCATGTGACAAGGACAAAAGTATTAGATTTTGGTGAACATCCGGATTCGGATCCGGTTCATATAATTTTTTAAGTGATTCTTCACCATTGGGAGATAGGGCCAAAAACGATACATAGCAATGCATCTCAAAAAGTTGTGGACGGATTTGGATGAAACTTGTTGGACATGTGTGTGTGACAAGGACAAACAGATTCGATTTTGGTGAAGATCTGAATATGGATTCGGATACGAGAATTATTTAATTTTTAAGTGATTCTTCACCATTGGGAGATGGGGCCAAAAATGATACATAGCAGGATGTCTCAAAATGTTATGGGTGGATGTGGACGACACCTGGTGGACAGGTTGTGTGTGTGACAAGGAAGAATCGATTCAATTTTGGTGAAGATCCTGATCCAGATCCAGATAGCAGAATGTTTAAACTGATTCTTCATCATTGAGTGATATAGCCAACCAGGTGGAGGTATGCTCTCCACTGAGTGCCGTTCTAGTTGATAATAGTAATTGTGAACAAGATAATGGCAGGGAAACTTAATATGGTCAGTACGTTTTATCACTGGCTCCCAAATGTTTGTTTGGCTAATTCAAAGGCATATGTACCTTGGAAAACAAGATAAAACCAGAACAGCACCCGGTAGAGCACAAACCTCCACCAGGCTGAAGAGTTTATGCTTTGTATCCCACTAACAGGTCGGATCTGGGTCCGGACCTGAACCAAAATCGAATCGGCTTGTTCTTGCCACCGAACCAACTCATCCACCTAGATTTGTCATAATCAGTCCACAACTTTTTCAAATTTCTTGCTATATATCGTTTTTGCCCCATCACTCAATCAATCAATCAATCAATCAATCAATCAATCAATCAATCAATCACTCAATGGTGAAGAATCACGTAAACAAGTAAACGAAAAAACATGTCTTAGGGCTACACACTTTATTTTATGCCTCCGCCGACTTGGGTTTTCCCTCCGTACGGGCTAAACCTCGTTTTTCTCAGCAACCATATGTCCGATTGAGACGAAACTTTCAGGGCAGGAGTGACACCCATGCAGAATATTTTATGATAATTGTGATGTCAAATGTCACGTGATATGGCAGCCCTATTGCATTAAAAGCAAATAATTAAATAATTATTTCTCGGAAACCGCCGAATGGAAATTTTTGAAACTTGGCACATTGTCAATTACTCCCAATAAGGAACAAAAGCATGATAATGATGACATCATAGGTGAAGTGGAATACCAGCCAAAAATGTTTTAATCGAATTCCTTATCCTAAAAATCTAAAATTGCATGCACATGATCCATGACCCATTTGTCTTGAAATATTAAATTATGACATCATAGATCACATGGTTTGGCAGCCATTTTGGATTGAAGGAAAATATTAAATAATTATATCTCTGAAACCGCTCACCCTATCGATGCAAAATTTTACAATTATATGAGCTTCAACCCATATTACATGAACAGTAGATCAGTAACCGCTGTTACCTCAGCCTCAGGCTTTTTCTTCTTCTTGCGCTAAACTTCCCCTTATCCTCTCGTGCACCTCCCCCATGTTCTCTTCCCAAGGTACAGTCAACTCCCCTAAGATGACCTGTCTTGTTGCACCTGACCAAATGACAATGTCAGGCCGCAACCTTGTCACACAGATCTCCTCTGGGAATACCAATTGTGGCTTCAGGTCCGCCACCACCTGCCAATCACAAGCATCTGACAGCCCTCTTGCTTTCCACCTCCTCCTCTTTCCACCTCTTACCACTTGGCCCTCCTTGACAAACCACACCTCTCCCCCATCAGTCTCCTTCTCCACTCTTCTCTCTCTCGACCTCAGCAACTCTTGTTGCACAATCTGCACCACCACCGCCAGCCCCTGATCATGTCGCCACCTGTATTGTACTACTGCCAATGCTACTGAGCATGCACTCAGTGCATGCTGCACTGTTCCTAACCTCCACACAAATAACATCTCTTCTCCTGCAACCCCCATACAATCCCAAGTTTACTGGTGACGGAAGCACATCATACGTTGCCTGCAACAGGAAACTCAACAATATTGGCTCCATCCTCCAAATCCCTTGCCACTTCAACATCCTCACCCACACACCTTCCCACCGAGTCCAAGCACCTTGCTGAGCCTTGCTGTGCTTTCACATATCTCCCCTCCTCTTCCTTTCTTCTCAACTCCCTCTCAACCATCTTCCTCCTCTCTTTCACACATGCCTTTCCCCATCGCTCATGCTTCATCCACCCCAAGGCATGCTTCCCGTGCTGTACCATGGATACATACATACATATATACATACATATATACACCTTATATACACCATATAAACACCAAACATATACACACCATACATATATATATATATATATATATATATATATATATATATATATATATATATATATATATATATATATACATACATATATGTATTACACCTCACCACCACGTAATTCAAAACACCTCACCACCACATGATTTAAAACACCTCACCACCACATAATTTAAAACAACTCATCACCACATAATTTAAAACACCTCACCACCACATAATTTAAAACACCTCACCACCACATAATTTAAAACACCTCACCACCACATAATTTAAAACACCTCACCACCACATAATTTAAAACACCTCACCACCACATAATTTAAAACACCTCACCACCACATAATTTAAAACACCTCACCACCACATAATTTAAAACACCTCACCACCACATAATTTAAAACACCTCACCACTACATAATTTAAAACACCTCACCACGAAGTATTTTAAAACACCTCACCACCACGAAGTATTTTAAAACACCTCACCACCACGTAATTCAAAACACCTCACCACCACGTAATTCAAAACACCTCACCACCACATAATTTAAAACACCTCACCACCACATAATTTAAAACACCTCACCACCACATAATTTAAAACACCTCACCACCACATAATTTAAAACACCTCACCACCACGTAATTCAAAACACCTCACCACCACGTAATTCAAAGCACCTCACCACCACGTAATTCAAAACACCTCACCACCACGTAATTTAAAACACCTCACCACCACATAATTTAAAACACCTCACCACCACATAATTTAAAACACCTCACCACCACATAATTTAAAACACCTCACCACCACATAATTTAAAACACCTCACCACCACATAATTTAAAACACCTCACCACCACATAATTTAAAACACCTCACCACCACATAATTTAAAACACCTCACCACCACATAATTTAAAACACCTCACCACCACATAATTTAAAACACCTCACCACCACATAATTTAAAACACCTCACCACCACATAATGTAAAACACCTCACCACCACATAATTTAAAACACCTCACCACCACATAATTTAAAACACCTCACCACCACATAATTTAAAACACCTCACCACCACATAATTTAAAACACCTCACCACTACATAATTTAAAACACCTCACCACTACATAATTTAAAACACCTCACCACCACATAATTTAAAACACCTCACCACCAAGTATTTTAAAACACCTCACCACCACGTAATTCAAAACACCTCACCACCACGTAATTCAAAACACCTCACCAGCACGTAATTCAAAACACCTCACCACCACATAATTTAAAACACCTCACCACAACATAAATTAAAACACCTCACCACCACATAATATAAAACACCTCACCACCACATAATTTACAACACCTCACCACCAGATAATTTAAAACACCTCACCACCAAGTATTTTAAAACACCTCACCACCATGTAATTCAAAACACCTCACCACCATGTAATTCAAAACACCTCACCACCACATAATTTAAAACACCTCACCACCAAGTATTTTAAAACACCTCACCACCACGAAATTGAAAACACCTCACAGACACGAAATTAAAAACACCTCACATCCACGAAATTAAAACACCACACAGCCACGAAATTAAAAACACCACACAGCCACGAAATTAAAAACACCTCACCACCACGAAATTAAAAACACCTCACCACCACGAAATTAAAAACACCTCACCACCACGAAATTGAAAACACCTCACCACCACGAAATTAAAAACATCACACAGCCACGAAATTAAAAACACCTCACCACCACGAAATTAAAAACACCTCACCACCACGAAATTAAAAACACCTCACCACCACGAAATTAAAAACACCTCACCACCACGAAATTGAAAACACCTCACCACCACGAAATTAAAAACATCACACAGCCACGAAATTAAAAACACCTCACCACCACGAAATTAAAAACATCACACAGCCACGAAATTAAAAACATCACACAGCCACGAAATTAAAAACACCTCACCACCACGAAATTAAAAACATCACACAGCCACGAAATTAAAAACACCTCACAGCCACGAAATTAAAAACATCACACAGCCACGAAATTAAAAACACCACACAGCCACGAAATTAAAAACACCTCACCACCACGAAATTAAAAACACCTCACCACCACGAAATTAAAAACACCTCACCACCACGAAATTAAAAACACCTCACCACCACGAAATTAAAAACACCTCACCACCACGAAATTAAAAACACCTCACCACCACGAAATTGAAAACACCTCACCACCACGAAATTAAAAACATCACACAGCCACGAAATTAAAAACACCTCACCACCACGAAATTAAAAACATCACACAGCCACGAAATTAAAAACATCACACAGCCACGAAATTAAAAACACCTCACCACCACGAAATTAAAAACACCACACAGCCACGAAATTAAAAACACCTCACCACCACGAAATTAAAAACACCTCACCACCACGAAATTAAAAACACCTCACCACCACGAAATTAAAAACACCTCACCACCACGAAATTAAAAACACCTCACCACCACGAAATTAAAAACATCACACAGCCACGAAATTAAAAACATCACACAGCCACGAAATTAAAAACACCACACAGCCACGAAATTAAAAACACCACACAGCCACGAAATTAAAACACCACACAGCCACGAAATTAAAAACATCACACAGCCACGAAATTAAAACACCACACAGCCACGAAATTAAAAACACCACACAGCCACGAAATTAAAAACACCTCACCACCACGAAATTAAAAACACCTCACCACCACGAAATTGAAAACACCACACAGCCACGAAATTAAAAACACCTCACCACCACGAAATTAAAAATATCACACAGCCACGAAATTAAAAACACCTCACCACCACGAAATTGAAAACACCACACAGCCACGAAATTAAAAACACCTCACCACCACGAAATTAAAAACATCACACAGCCACGAAATTAAAAACACCTCACCACCACGAAATTAAAAACATCACACAGCCACGAAATTAAAAGCACCTCACCACCACGAAATTAAAAACATCACACAGCCACGAAATTGAAAACACCACACAGCCACGAAATTAAAAGCACCTCACCACCACGAAATTGAAAACACCACACAGCCACGAAATTAAAAACACCTCACCACCACGAAATTAAAAACATCACACAGCCACGAAATTGAAAACACCACACAGCCACGAAATTAAAAACACCTCACCACCACGAAATTGAAAACACCACACAGCCACGAAATTAAAAACACCTCACCACCACGAAATTAAAAACATCACACAGCCACGAAATTGAAAACACCACACAGCCACGAAATTAAAAACACCTCACCACCACGAAATTAAAAACACCACACAGCCACGAAATTAAAAACACCTCACCACCATGTGATTTAAAAACACCTCACCACCATGTGATTTAAAAACACCGCACCACCACGTTATTAAAAACACTTCACAACCACGGAAACAAAAGTTTCAGGGAGTAGTTCAGTGACAACAGACACAGCCCAGATATGTAGATATACAGATAAATGACTCTGCCTGAGTTGCTGTTTTGTCATGGTTCATACCAATCATAATTCAAACAATCATAATGCACAAATGTATTTGTAATATACGTGATATCACATCTTATAAACAATTGAAGTTGAAAACTTACTTTGAAAAAAAAAAAAATTCCCAAAAAATATCCCCCCAAAAAAAAAAATTGGAAATTTTTTCAAGTAAAATACCTTTAGGACATACCGACGGGAGAGATATGTGCATACCAGAAGTTTGGTACGATTTCACAAAAGTTTGGGGGAGTAGTTTAGTGACAACACAAGACAGAAACTGCACAGATACAGTCATGTGAAAAAGTAAGTACACCCCATGTTAAGTTTTGACTTTTTCAACATATTTCAAATTACAGCTATTTGATCTTCATTTCAACAATACTGATACATAAAGGTGATATAATATAACAAATATCATGAAACATTTACATTTTGTAGTCCATTATATAATTTAAATAAACATAAATGCAAATTTCGCATGTGGAAAAAGTAAGTACACCCTTGGCTCTAATAGGTGGTATTGCCCCCTTTGGCAGAAACAACCTCAAGTCGGCGTTTCTTATAACTGTCTACCAGTCTCTGACATCGACTGGGAGAATTTTTTGCCCACTCCTCCATGCAGAATTCTTTCAGCTGTGCGATGTTTGAGGGGTTTCTTGCATGCACAGCTCGTTTCAAATCGCCCCCACAACATCTCGATGGGATATAGATCCGGGCTTTGCCTTGGCCATTCCAGAACCCTCCATTTCTTTCTTTTCAGCCATTCCTTGGTGGATTTACTGGTATGTTTAGGTCATTGTCATGTTGCAAGGTCCACCTTCGGTTGAGCTTCAACTTTCCGACAGATGGCCTCACATTATCCTCAAGCACCCTCTGGTACAATGAAGAATTCATTGTGGATTCTATGATGGTGAGCTGCCCAGGCCCTGATGCAGCAAAGCTGCCCCAAACTATAATATTACCACCACCATGCTGTACAGTTGGTATCAGGTTTTTGTGGTTAAATGCTGTCTTTGGTTTTCGCCAAACATGTCTTCTGGTACTGTGGCCAAATAGCTCCACCTTTGACTCATATGTCCAGAGCACATTGTTCCAGAAGTGCTGGTCTTTGAGTAGGTGTTCATTGGCAAACTTTAGTCTTGCCCTGATGTTCTTTCTGGGAGGCAAAGGTGTCCTCCTGGCACACCTCCCATGTAGGTCAAATTTGTGCAGCCTCTTTCTAATGGTAGACGTGTGCACTTTGACATCAACAGTGGCAAGAGCTACCTGTAGGTCCCATGATGACATTCTGGGGTTCTTAGAGACCTCTTTTAGCATCTTGCAGTCTGCTCTCGGGCTGAACTTGCTGGGGCGGCCTGGCCTGAACAAGTTGGCAGTTGTTTGGAATCTTCTCCACTTATAGATGATCTTCTGGACAGTCGAATGATTGAATTCAAATTGTTTGGAGATATTTTTAAATCCCTTCCCAGACTCGAAGGCATCTATAACCTTCTTTCTGAAGACCTCAGAGAGCTATTTTGATCTAGGCATGGTAACGCCACACACTTCAACAACAAAGAGCAAACCAAAATAAATGTCTGAGGTTTAAATAAGACAGGTTCCTCCAAGATCCTCCTTAAAGATGTTCTAATCATTTGCACCTGAGCTGGTGCACCTGATTCTAATTTTAGGTATTTGAAGTAGTGATAAATGTAAGGGTGTACTTACTTTTTCCACATGCGAAATTTGCATTTATGTTTATTTAAATTATACAATGGACTACAATATGTAAATGTTTCATGATATTTGTTATATTATATCACCTTTATGTATCAATATTGTTGAAATGAAGATCAAATAGCTGTATGTTGAAATATGTTGAAAAAGTCAAAACTTTACATGGGGTGTACTTACTTTTTCACGTGACTGTATATATATATATATATATATATATATATATATATATATATATATATATATATATATATAGATATATATATATATATAGATATATAGATATATATATATATATATATATATAGATATATAGATATATAGATATATAGATATATAGATATATATATAACTGTGAGAAATAGTAGAAACTCCACAGTACGAGCAGGGCGTCTCATTTGCATTGAATATATAATCGGGAGATTGAATAAGACGCGGACGTAGCTTCAGGACTTCGATCTTTAATTCGACAAGCTTTCGACCAACAAAGGTCTTCTTCTGAGTCGGCCCCAAGTTCAACGGAAGTCCGTTGAACTTGGGGCCGACTCAGAAGAAGACCTTTGTTGGTCGAAAGCTTGTCGAATTAAAGATCGAAGTCCTGAAGCTACGTCCGCGTCTTATTCAATCTCCCGATTATATATGTATATATATATATATATATATATATATATATATATATATATATATATATATATATATATACATATATATATATACATATATATATATACATACATACATATATTCACACACATTCATGCAATCGACATTGTGCACATACACAGACACACACACATGCAGACACTCACAGGGAGACGCACACACACATTCATGCAATCATCATTGGGCACACACAGGCAGACCAGACACACACAGGGACACACACACATTAACACATATACACACACACACACACACACACACACACACACACACACACACACACACACACACACACACACACACACACACACACACACACACACACACACACACACACACACACACATGCTGTTTAAAAGATCAAGGTTTTGGATGGGGGTTGATCTGAGATGGTGATGAACAGCAGTCGTGAAGATCTGGAGGGAAGAATGAGATTGAAGAGAACGTGGAGGGTGGTTCCACAGGCGGGTAAAAAGAGGGAAAAATGAGTGAAGGTGAGCAGTGGTCCTGCATTTTGGGAGTTTCATAAAAAGAGGGTTGATGGTAGACCATGTGTGCCCTGCAGAAACATGGGGGAGAGGGGTGAGGAGGGGGACAAAGCACAGAGAGGGCAGAGGGTGCAAGATCAGAAAGGAGGCAGAAGAAGAAAGAGAGACCACCGACCTGTCTGCGATGGCAAAGTGATAGGCCAGTAGATTCAGCTTTATCGCGAGAGACCCAATGATCTTGAAGACCTTGGTTTCTATGGTGTCAAGCTGAGCAAGATGTGAGGCAGGGGAGCCAGCCCATAGGAGAGAGCAGTATTCCATCAAGCTGGACATAAGGTGATGGAAATAGGAAATAGGTATTGTTCAAGTGATGTCATCCCAGTTGCCACAAATGTTGTGTTGCTCAATCACTAATGTTCTGTGCATGGATCGTATCATCAACCAAGAATGCTGCAAGAGGAATCCTTCGTTTCAATCTGTTCAAGATACCTGTCTTTTAGTTTGGTATAAATTTGGATCCAGAAGAGAAATTCAGTCTGCAGCGAATGCTGGCTCATGGCCGACAACCTTTTTGTGTCTGTGGCCCACACAACTTGCCTTTCCATACTAAGCACCCTGCTGCACCCCTGATCATGCTCCCTGCGAACACAGACTCTGCTCGAACTAAGACAGAATGTCTCAACTCTGTGTTTACATCCAGGTCTTGTGTTGCCAACCATCAGAGAAGAGGTGGTTAAAACAAAGAAGCCACCAACCTGTCGAAGATATGAGGGCAACAACCATGTGATTCTGCGCCATTGCGGGAGATACCAATGCTTTTAAAGGCCTTGGTTTCATCAGCATCAAGCTGAGCAAGATGTGAAGCAGGGGAGCCAGCCCAAAGGGGAGAGCTGTACTCCATCAAGCTGCGGATGAAGTCTTTATAGTTGGAAGCTTAAGATTTCAGACGAGCAAAGAACTGATCCTTACAGAGAGGTTAAATTCCCCCACCAAGACGTATTTTATTACCTCCACCACCTAAGATGGTCAGAAGTTATGTTTTCACCCCTGTTTGTCTGCCAGTCTCTTTGTCTGTCTGTTTTTTCTTTGAGAAGGATATCTAAGAACATTACAGATGGATTCGGACAAAACTTGCTGGACTGGTCCGGTGGACGGCGGTCATGTTTCACCCCTGTCTATATGTTTGTCTGACCGTGAGCAGGATACCTCAAACAGTTATGGATGGATTTGGATGAAACTTGGTGGAAGAGTGTGGGATCTGACAATAACAAGCCGATTAGTCTTCGTTTAAGGTACGGATACAGATCAGGCCTGAGTGGCTACAAAACGTTCAGCCTGGTGGAGGTATATATATATATATATATATATATATATATATATATATATATATATATATATATATATATTTTGTATACAAGATCGAGGCTCGTGAAAGAGCGAACATTAATCACACAGAAAGACAAACCGACACATAAAACATATAACATCGGGAGCGGTAGACAAGATGGGGAGAGAGGGGGAAGGACACAAACACAACATTTGAGAGCAGGGACCGAGAGACATGGAGACATGGAGAGATCTGAGAGAGGGCGAGGGCTTTGGGGGGGGGGCATGGGAAGGGGGCGGTGGGAGAGGTATAAAACATATGGACACTGCCAGGACTTCCAGGAAAGAAGTTGGAATTTCAAACAAGGTGGATCTGGGGTGAATCAGCGGGGGTAGAAAAGATCAAGGTTTTGGATGGGGGAAGATAAGAGATGGTGGTGAACAGCTGTTTTAAAGACCTGGAGGGAGGAGTGGGATTGAAGGGAGTGAGGGAGTTTGTTCCAGAGGCGGGAGAAAAGAGGAATGAAAGAGTGAAGGTGAGCAGAGAGCCGAGATTTCGGCAGTTTAACCATCAGAGGGTTGCTGGCAGATCTTGTGCGACCTGTAGGAATATTTGGGGGACAGAGCACAGAGAGAGCTGGGGGTGCAAGGCCGGAGAGGAGTCGGTAGAAGACAGAAAGACCACCTACCTGCCTGCGGTGAGTGAGTGAAAGGCCCTCAGAGATAGCTTCATCGCGGGAGATTCCAATAATTCTGAAAGCTTTGGTTTCAACAGCGTGAAGCCGAGCTAGGTGTGAGGCAGGAGCACCGGCCCATAGGGGAGAACAGTATTCCATTGAGCTGCGGATGAAAGCCTTGTATGTGGTGAGGAGCTCAGGTGTGCCGAGGAAGGACTTCGCACGACGGAGGATGCCCAGTCGGCGACTGGCTTTGGAGGCCAGCTTGGAAATGTGGTTTTCCCAAGAAAGATCATGGCAGATAGTGAGACCCAAAATCTTGAGCGACAGAACTTCTTGGAGAGGATTGTTGAGAAAGTAGATGGGAGGGTTGTCCAGTCGATCTTTTCGGAGAGACATAGTAAGAGTGTGAGATTTGTCAGGATTGAAAGACATGTTCCACTTGTTTGACCAGTCTGTGATTTTGTTCAGGTCTTCAGAGAGTGAGGAGGCAGCAGACTGCCGATCTGAGGGAAGAGGAATGGAGCGGCAGAGAGTGGAGTCATCAGCAAAGAGATAGAGAGGATTTTCGAGAGAGTCAGAGAGATCATTGATGAAGACCAGAAAAAGCACGGGGCCCAGAACACTGCCTTGGGGAACTCCAGCCTGAACAGGAAGAGGAGATGAGAGAAACCCATTCAGGGCCACACGTTGACGACGACTAGAGAGGAAGTCCGCCAGCCATGCGTGGAGATTTCCATGGATACCAAAGGACGAGAGTTTGGTGAGCAGAGTGGGGTGCCAGACCGTGTCGAAGGCACGTGATATGTCGAGGGAGACAGCTCTAATTTCCTGTTTGGCATTGAGGACCTCCATCCATTGTTGAGACAGCAGAAGCAGCATGTCCAGAGTAGAGTGACCTGGTCTGAAACCAAATTGATGATCAGAGATCAAGCCATTGGAGAAGAGGAAAGATTTCATATCCGAAGCAATGATGGATTCCATGACTTTGCTGATAATTGGGAGAAGGCTGATTGGTCTGTAGTTGCTAGGATCTGTTTTTGCACCTTTTTTGTGCAAAGCGGTGATGTTGGCTGATTTCCAAGCAGATGGAAGTTGACCTTGAGCAAAAGAGAGGGTGAAGAGAACAGAGAGAGAGGGTGAGATGGAGCAGCAGAGCAGGATTTTAGGACCCGTGGGCTGATGCCGTCGGGTCCAGTTGCAGAATCAGAGTCGAGGGTTGACAGAAACTTTTCCACCTTGTCAGGAGGAAAGGACACGGAGTCCAGGAGCAGCAGGGTACGACTGGGTATGGTGGGTACAGAGAGGGATGGGTTTGGGACACAAGATTTAGAGGCAAACAAAGAGTTGAGGCATTCAGCTTTTTCACGTGCGGAGTCAGCTGTGTAGCCGTTTGAGGTAAGGGAGGGGATGGAGGGGGAACAAACACCAGAAACGGATTTGACCAGACGCCACCAGGATTTGGAAGAGGGAGACAGATAAGAGAGTTCGGTCTTGAGAATGGAGAGATATTGTTTCCTGGCTCTCCTGAGGGTGGACACACACTTGTTTCGGGCTTTGTGAAAGGAAATGAGATTTCCTTCCGTTGGATTTGCTTTCCAGGAGACGAAGGCAAGTTGTTTCTGGGCAACAGCCTCACCACAAGATTCCGTGTACCATGGACGGGAGGAAGGGTATGACAACTGAAGACGAGATGGGATAAATCTGTGCATGAGAGAGAGCAATTTACTTTGGAAGAATTCCCAGGATGAGTTGATGTCAGAGGTGGTAGAGATGGGAGACCAGTCCAGATGATTGATGGCTGCTTGAAGACCGTGCCAGTTGGCCTGAGTGAAATGCCAGACTCGTCGACGCTGAGCAGGCTCCCTGAGGATGGTCAGAGAGATGTCCACTTTAACAAGGACATGATCAGATGATCCGATCGGAGCAGAAGAAGAGCAGCAGACATTTTCAGGGAAGTTAGTCATAACCAAGTCCAGAAGAGAAGATGTTCCGTTGACTGAGATCCGGGTCGGGAAATTGACAGATTGTGTCAGTCCCAGTGAGTCGCAGAAGTCCTTTGCTGAAGAGCCATGGCTGGTGAGAGAGGTACCCACACCCAGCCAACTGGCATGGTGACAATTGAAATCACCACATATGAGGAAGAGAGAGTTGGGATGAGTAGATAGAAGTTGGTCCATATCATCAGACAGCGAGATGTAGATGGAGTCATCACTGTTTGGTGGACGGTACAACACACATATGAACAAGAGGTGGGAGCGAAGGGGAAGCCGTAGCCAGAGGTATTCCTGGGGGTGAGGTGGAGAGAGTGCAGTGCAGGGCGAGTGAGGAAGAGAGTTTTTGATAAAGATAGCAACCCCGCCTCCAGGACGAGGCTCAGGTCTATCATACCGGAGGAGGGAGTAGCCCGGGAGAGATACTATGGAATCAGAGACATCATAAAGGAGGAAAGTTTCTGTTAAGCAGATCACGTCTGGTTTGACAGAAGCAACCTGTATGGAGAGATCAGTTAAGTTTGAACGAAGGCCCCGGATGTTTGAGGTCCATACCGTTAATGAAGAGGAAGGGGGAGCATCAGATACAGAACAGGGGGGAGGAGGGGTAGGGTAAGATGTGGAAGAGGTGGAAGAGATAGGGAGAGCTGTTGAAGGTGTGTCAGAGATTTCAGAATAGCTCGGAGAAAGGGAAGGATGGGGCGGACAAAAGGTTTGATGGTGATTGGGTGAACCACAATGAGGTGTTATTTGAGGAGGGGGAAGAGCGAGGCAGAAGGTTGGGGGAGATGGAGGTGAGAGTTTGAAGGGGGAAGAAGCGGGGAGGACGCTTTGAGGAGGGGGAGTGAGAGGGGGGAAATTGAGAAGCAATGAGGGTGGGGAGATTTGAAGGGGAGGGGTGAGGGGGGAGTTTGGGAGGGAAGGGACAAGGGGAGGGATTTGAAAGGGATGGGATATGGGGGAGATTTGGAGGGGAGGGGTGAGGCAGGAGTCTAGGAGGGGAGGGGCGAGGGGGCGTCTTGGCGGGGAGGAGTGAGGGGGTAGTTTAGGAGGGAGGGGGCAAGGGGGGAGATTTGAAAGGGATGGGTGATGGGTAAGATTTGGAGGGGAGGGGTGATGGGGAAGATTTGGAGGGGAGGGGTTATGGGGAAGATTTGGAGGGGAGAGGTGAGATTGGATTTTTGAAAGTGTACGATTTATGGGAAACGAACATTTATTGCAAAATGAGTTTCTTGTGACCTTCGAGTTAAAAATACGTTTAAGGACGCTGGATGGAGGATGGAGTGCAGGAGAGTTTAGGGAATGTAGAAAAAAGGCACTATAGGAGATGGATATTTTTTTTGGGATGAATTGATTTGGTGAGCAAGTCGAAAGCAGCCTTTTAAAGAAGAAGAAGAAAAAGGTGTTATAAAATATGACGGAATACATAACTTGAGGGGAAAGTGTAAACATTGAAGGTTAATGAGTGAAAACTATCTGGGGAAATGGGGGAGAAACACGTGGTCGAAGAACGAACGAACGAATAAGAATGAATAAACGAATGAGAACAGAGAAGGAAATGTTTTTTTTTTGTTTTTTTTTTTTTTTTTTAATTGAGATTTACACAAGGAAGTAGGCTATGGGTGAAAAGCCTGGGAATACAGAGAACGAAAGTTATTGGATCACAAACGACGGACCGCTGAGAGAAAAACAAAGCCTCAAGGTTGTACAGTGCACACTGTACAAGGCCTCAAGACACGACACGGCAAACAGACGATCAATTTATGAAAGATAAACACCGAGAAACAACCAAAGTTGCACACAATAACTTCACACACCGAAAGATAAATACAGTTTCGACAAAATACAATTGTGAACAGACTTAACTTCGAAAAACGTGGAGACCGTGTGGAGCTTCGAAAATCCCTCCCACCGTCTCCGAGATCTCGCGAGATCTCCAAGGTTGCCAAGATCTCGCGAGATCTCCAAGGTATGTCAGTTTCCTTATGTAATTTTGCTGGCTTTTTGGGGGGAATAGGAAAACTATATATTTTCTGAAAGCTTATGGGTCACTGAGTGCGAAAATCGATGTTGGCATTTTTTAAAAATTACTCAATGGCGGCCATATTTTAATTCAAAATGGCCGCCAGGTTTCAACTACTTTTCAACATAATTCAGGCATTTTTTACTCTATGAAGCCCATTTTTGTGTCACAAAATAGCATTTATTATGGGTAGTAGCTCATCTTGCATAGTTCCAGTGTAATCAGAGTGCCGCCATTTTGTTTTTCAAGTTGGCTGCCATTACAAACCAAATAATTAAGATCTTATTAATCGGCGAGGACTTTTTTGTAATAGACTACGTTTTAATGGCTATATAAGAGCAAATGAGTTCATACAGTCACAAGGCTAAAACCACATTGGAATGTAGTTTTTAAAATCCCTCTATGGTCGCCATATTGGAATTCAAAATGGCCATCATGTTTCAACTATTTTTCAATATAACTTGGCCATTTTTCATTCTATAAAGCCCATTTTTTTGGGCAAAAAGTAGCATTTGTTACACATGGCAGTTCATTTTGCATGATTGAAATGCAGTCAGAGTGCCGCTATTTTGATTTTCAAGATGGCCACCATTTCGGAGCCATTTACCACTCAGGCGTTTGGTTGAACACATGTTCTTAATGGTTAGTTTAGCAGGCACAAATTACATAATGGTAAAACCCATTCTGAAGTGGATCCAGGAATTCTTGGTGGAAAACATCATCTTGACCCTATACTCTAGCTTGGATGCGAACTCTTAAGATGTGTTGCTTCAAGGCACCAATTGTAGGTGGTAGCTTTGTACTCTCAGCCATGTATTTGCAGAAGAGGTGCCAGCGCAATCCAGGTATACTCTGGATATGAATTCCTTTCGGACAATACACTGAGCAGACAAAAGCAGCCAGCACAGAAACGAGGTCTTCAGTGACGTCACTGTTTTCCATTAGCGTCTGGGGTGCTTTAATTGCATCACTTTCAGCTTTTAGGAAGACTTTAAACCACGTTGCCTTGCCTACTCCTGAAAACCTTCCGGTGTTATCAGCACCTGTGAATGCGTGAAAATCGGGAAAGGCCTTGGCCTTTTCTTCACCTAGGTCCGAGAGCAACCCAAATGAGGCGTGTGTCTACAACACCCGATGTCATTGACATTGATGTGTTCTTTATCAGAAGAGGATAGTTTGCAATCGCCAGTACCAGAACATCTGTATCTGGAGAGAAGATTGTCATCTCGGCATTGCTTGGACTCCGCTGTGATGCAGACTCTGCCAAACAAATCATCAAGGTGTCTGCTGTCTCATGATTATTGTCTTCAAACTGTAGACTACTGTTGCTCCTAATACGACCAGACGCCGATACAATTATCAACTTATGAGCGTCTTTGTTGTACTCCAGAGTCAGCCTTGGTTTGATCATGGGAGAGAAGACGGCTCATTGTTATGTGCTTGATGTTGGTGTAATCAGTAACTTGGTATCTGATTGGATATTTGCCGTGACGTCTCTTGTCTCTAGTTGTGCTCTTGTATGAATCCAGCTTGTATGTCTCAAACACTAGAATAATTTCATCATCACCATTAGTCATCCACAGCAGTTTGGCAACATCTTGTGTTTTTTTTACGATTTGAGTTTTGTCATGAAATTTTCACCAAAGCTTTATTATGATAACATGGAGAAGGCAAATAAATAACTTTGTCAAAATGTCCAGATGTCAGCAATACCTAAAATCATCAATTTTCATCCAATTGACCTGCCATTTAAATTTACCATTTGAATTTTGTCATCAAATTTTCAACAAAACTTTATTATGAGAATATGGAGAAGGTAAATTAATAATTTGGTCAAAAGGTCAAAGGTCAGTGTCACATAGAATCGTCAGTTTTCATCTGATTGACCTGAAATTTAAAGAATTTGCACATTGGGTCACTGAATTGGTTCACCAATCAAAAGCTAGAAGCTGGTTGTTTTTTTTGATCAAAAGGTCAAAGGTGAAGGTTGCGTAAAGTCGCCAATTTTCACCTGATTGACCTGAAATTTAAAGAATTTGCATAATGGGTCACTGAATTGGTTCACCAATCAAAAGCTAGAAGCTGGTTGTTTTTTTTGATCAAAAGGTCAAAGGTGAAGGTTGCGTAAAGTCGCCAATTTTCACCTGATTGACCCGAAATTTAAAGAATTTGCACATTGGGTCGCTGAATTGGTTCACCAATCAAAAGCTAGAAGCTGGTTGTTTTTTTTTATCAAAAGGTCAAAGGTGAAGGTTGCGTAAAGTCGCCAATTTTCACCTGATTGACCTGAAATTTAAAGAATTTGCATATTGGGTCACTGAATTGGTTCACCAATCAAAAGCTAGAAGCTGGTTGTTTTTTTTGATCAAAAGGTCAAAGGTGAAGGTTGCATAAAGTCGCCAATTTTCACCTGATTGACCTGAAATTTAAAGAATTTGCACATTGGGTCGCTGAATTGGTTCACCAATCAAAAGCTAGAAGCTGGTTGTTTTTTTTTATCAAAAGGTCAAAGGTGAAGGTTGCGTAAAGTCGCCAATTTTCACCTGATTGACCTGAAATTTAAAGAATTTGCATATTGGGTCACTGAATTGGTTCACCAATCAAAAGCTAGAAGCTGGTTGTTTTTTTTAATCAAAAGGTCAAAGGTGAAGGTTGCGTAAAGTCGCCAATTTTCACCTGATTGACCTGAAATTTAAAGAATTTGCATATTGGGTCACTGAATTGGTTCACCAATCAAAAGCTAGAAGCTGGTTGTTTTTTTTAATCAAAAGGTCAAAGGTGAAGGTTGCATAAAGTCGCCAATTTTCACCTGATTGACCTGAAATTTAAAGAATTTGCACATTGGGTCACAGAATTGGTTCACTAAACAAAATGTAGGATTCAATCACATTCCAACAGGTAGGTAGGAGTCGATCCCAAAATGTAGGAGTCAAAAGTCTATTGTCACACCCAAACGCTTCCTCCAAGTTTCATCCAAATCCGTCCATAACTGTTTGATTTATCCTGCTTACAGACAGACAAACATATAGACAAATAAACCCACAAGCAAACAAACAGACAAACAATCAAACAGCCACTTCTCAAATTACATATAGTATGACTCCGGAAGAGACAAATGTGATGCATGAGCTCATTGGGGAGAGCACTGCTCCATTGTAATATGGATTGGATTGTAATGAAGGAGCTGGGGCTCCCACGTCGATCGGAAGAATGGACGCGACAAAAAGCTGGAATTCATCCGAGTTGCTTTAATCAAACCAAACACTCAGGCACTCTGAAAAGCCAGTTTATCGGGCAGCAATATATATACATATTATCCCGGAGCGTTTGCCAAGGAAAGGCGAGAGGGGGCGTGGCCCAGCATCCTGGCTGCGGCCTGGCAAGTTGAAGGCGAGCCTGCCCGGGCATGCCCAGGCATGCCCGGGCGTCCCAACCGAGGCCTGGCAAGTTGAGCGCGGGCCTGCCCGGGCGTCCTGGACGAGCCCGGCATGGTGATCGCTCCGCGTCCTTGATAGGTGCAAGGCGATTGTGAAAACCCAGCGGTAGCCGCTACACACGTCCCCCCAGAATCGACTTGCACCGGCAGGGTCAATTTGAGGGGGGTCCTGATGACCCGGCCGAAGCGACCCCTGGCGGGTCGTGGGAGGGGGTCCGGTGTGGTGGTGGGCGGTCGAGTGGGGGGCACCGTGGACGGGGGGCGGCCTCGCCGCGGCGGAAGGGCCACCCGTGGTGGGTGGTCGACGTCCACGTGCGCCGGCTTGAGGCGGTCCACCGCAATCCGGTCCGACCTGCCGCCGATGTCAATGACGAATGACTTGTCGTCCCGTCGCAGCACCCGGAAGGGCCCGTCGTACGGCGGCCGGAGTGGCCCCCGATGTGCATCATGACGCACAAAAACATACTCTGCTGTGCGAAGTGCTGGGGGGGACGTAGGACTGGGGGTCACCGTGGTGGGATGTTGGCACGGGGGCAAACCGTCGGGCGGAATCCTGGAGGTCCGAGCGCTGGTGAGCTGCAGACCAGGGACTGGTAGCGTCGGGCACGAATTCGCCTGGGACGCGTAGCGCCTGGCCATAGACAAGCTCGGCGGTGGATGCCTGGAGGTCCTCCTTGGGGGCCGTGCGGAGGCCCAAAAGGACCCATGGCAGCCGGTCGGCCCAACCGCCGTCTTGAAGGCTGGCCATGAGCGCGGCCTTC
The DNA here is from genome assembly GCF_964187855.1 of Myxine glutinosa. NCBI lineage: Eukaryota > Metazoa > Chordata > Myxini > Myxiniformes > Myxinidae > Myxine > Myxine glutinosa. The sequence continues at coordinate 120,533,841 of NC_136268.1, forward strand.
ATGTAGCGGTGGAATCGCTCACACAACCCATTTGCTTGGGGGTGGTAGGCTGTAGTACGGTGGAGCTTGACCCCCAGGTTGCGGGCGACCACGCCCCACAGCTCGGAGGTGAACTGTGGTCCGCAGTCTGACGAGATGTCCGCCGGTGCGCCGAAGCGGGCGACCCAGGTGGCGATGAAAGCCTGCGCCACGTCGGCGGTGGTGGTGGAGACGAGGGGAACGGCCTCCGGCCACCTGGTGGTCCTGTCCACCATGGTGAGCAGGTGTGTGAACCCCCATGACGGGGGATGGGGGCCCACCAGATCCACGTTGACGTGGTCGAAACGTCGTTCGGGTGCCAGCGGGTGCCAGCGGGGCCTGGGTGTGTCGGTGGACCTTGACCCGTTGGCAGGCCGTGCAGGTGCTGGTCCAATCGTAGACGTCCCGACGAAGGCCGTGCCAGATGAATCGCGCCGGCACCAGCTTCTGGGAAGCTTTCCGGCCCGGGTGGGAAAGGCCGTGGAGGGAGGCGAAGATGCGGCGTTGCCAGGTGACGGGCACGATGGGGCGAGGCTGGCCTTGGGAGACGTCGCAGAGCAGGACAGTGTCCGCGAAGGGGATGTCGGCCAGGTGGAGGCCCGTGTCCGCCGCCCGGAGGGCTTGCACCGTGGTGTCGGTGGTTTGGTCCGCCGCCATAAGCGCAAAGTCCATGCCCAGGTGGACCGCGTTCGCGCTGGCCCGGGAAAGACAGTCGGCCACGGCATTGTTTTTGTCGGCGACGTGCCAGATGTCCGTGGTAAACTCCGACACGGCGGAGAGGTGGCGCTGTTGGCGGGCCGACCACGGCTCCGTGACCTTGGCCATGGCGTAAACCAACAGCTTGTGGTCGACGAACGCCGTGAAAGGTCGGCCCTCCAGGAGGTGGCGGAAATGGCGGACGGCCAGGTGTAGACCGAGGAGCTCCCGGTCAAACGTGCTGTATTTGAGCTCGTTCGGCCGGAGCTGCCGGCTGAAAAAAGCGAGTGGCTGCCAAACCCCATTCACCCATTGCTCATGTACGGCACCCACCGCGTAGTCGGAGGCATCCTTGGTGAGGGCGATGGGAGCGTTGAGCACCGGGTGAGCGAGCAGTGTTGCGTCGGCGAGGGCCCGCTTTGAGCTTTGGAAGGCCGCATCCATTGCTGCAGACCAGGCGATGTCGTGCTTGGCCGGCTTGCCCCGGAGGGCTTCGTAGAGGGGCCGCATGAGTTGAGCAGCGCGGGGCACGAAGCGGTGATAAAAATTCACCATTCCCAGGAATTCCTGCAGGGCCTTTATGGTGCGGGGACGCGGGAACGTGGTGATGGCCTCGACCTTGGTTGGCAGCGGCACGGCCCCGTTCTTGGTGATGTGGTGGCCCAAAAAATCAACGGCCGTCATGCCGAAGTGGCATTTGGCCGGGTTGACGATGAGGCCGTGCTCGCTGAGGCGCCCGAACAGTGTTCGGAGGTGGAGGAGGTGCTCGGCCCGGGACGTGCTGGCGACGAGGATGTCGTCCAGGTAAACGAAAAGGAATGGCAGGTCACGCAGCACGCCGTCCATCAAGCGCTGGAATGCCTGAGCCGCGTTCTTGAGACCAAACGGCATCCGCAAGAATTCGAATAAGCCGAACGGCGTGATGACTGCTGTTTTAGGGACGTCGGCCGCCCTGACAGGTACCTGGTGATATCCCCGTATGAGGTCAATTTTCGAAAAAATGACCCGTCCCGCCAGACGGGCGGAGAAGTCTTGGATATGCGGGATCGGGTACCTGTCGGGGGTGGTAGCATCATTGAGACGGCGGTAGTCGCCACACGGGCGCCATCCACCCCCCGGCTTTGGCACGATGTGCAGTGGCGAGGCCCACGCGCTATCGGAGCGCCGCACGATGCCGAGGTGCTCCAACGCGTCGAATTCGGCCTTCGCCACGGCGAGCTTGGCTGGGTCGAGGCGGCGGGCCCTGGCATAGACCGGCGGGCCCGTGGTTGGTATGTGGTGCTCGATCCCATGCCGTACTGCGACGGCCGAAAACGTTGGCCGCGTGAGGGCCGGGAACTCCGTGAGCAGGCGAGCAAACTCGTTCGCCGCCGGGACGGCGCATGCCAGCTCGGTTGGCGCGGAGCTGCTCAATGTGCATACCAGGGAGCTGAAGGTTTCGGCGTTGATTAAACGACGCCGTTGGACGTCCACCAGCAGTCCGTGTGCGCAGAGGAAGTCGGCGCCTAGCAGAGCCATGGGCACGTTTGCGGTTACAAACGTCCAAGCAAAGCGTTGGCCGCCGAAGCAGAGGGTGACGTTGCGTGGGCCGAAGGTGCGGATGGTCGATCCGTTGGCCGCAACCAAGGAGGGGCCGCAAACCGCGGATTGCCTGTCCTGGTCAGAGGCGGGTATGACGCTCAGTTGGGCGCCGGTGTCGCACAGGAAGTGCCGTCCGGACGCTTTATCCGTGATGAACAGTAAGTTGCCCGTGTGGCCGGCGCTCATGGCTGGTAATGAACGCCGGCCCGGCCGTTTCCCGGCCTGCCGAAGGTGCACGTGGGTCGGCATGTCCGGGCCTTCTGTCCGAACCTGGCATGATAGTAACACCACGCTTGGTCAGGTGGAGGCCCCGGTCGTCGTGCTGGAGGTGGTCGGCTCGGTGTATCGGCCGCCAATTGCGTCGGCAGTACGGTCGTCGACCGTGCCGGGTGCTCGGGCGCCATGGGTGTTGCGTCGGACGGCGGTGGGTCCCATGTCGCCGCTGCGATGCGCTGTCCTGCGGCGGATATCTTGTCGGCTTCTCTGGCAAGGGCCCGGGGATCTGTGATCGTCGTGCTTGCCAGGGCGAGGCGTACCGGGTTAGGCAGCTGATGGAGGAACAGCTCCCGGAACAGGAATGCCGGAGAGTGCTCGCCGAGCAGTGAAAGCATGTAGTCCATTCGCTCGGAGGGGCGCGTGTCGCCGAGCTCGGGCAGGTCGAGCAGGCGCCGTGCGCGTTCCGCCGATGGGAGGGCGAAAGCGTCGAGGAGAAGCTTCTTAATCGCGCCGTATTTGTCAGCGGCTGGCGGGCTCTCGAGGAGGCTCAGGGCACGGGCCGCGGTGGCCGAACCGAGCGCTGCTACCACATGGTGGAAGCGGGTGTCGTCGGCCGTGATGCCTCGCAGGGCGAACAGGGAATCCGCCTGTGCGAACCAAACCGCCGCGTGAGCCTCCCAGAAGGTAGGCAGTTTAAGGGCGACTGCCGTGTCCATGTCGGTAGGTCACCAATGAAGGAGCTGGGGCTCCCACGTCGATCGGAAGAATGGACGTGACAAAAAGCTGGAATTCATCCGAGTTGCTTTAATCAAACCAAACACTCAGGCACTCTGAAAAGCCCGTTTATCGGGCAGCAATATATATACATATTATCCCGGAGCGTTTGCCCAGGAAAGGCGAGAGGGGGCGTGGCCCAGTGTCCTGGCTGCGGCCTGGCAAGTTGAGGGCGAGCCTGCCCGGGCATGCCCGGGCATGCCCAGGCGTCCCGACCGAGGCCTGGCAAGTTGAGCGCGGGCCTGCCCGGGCGTCCTGGACGAGCCCGGCATGGTGATCGCTCCACGTCCTTGATAGGTGCAAGGCGATTGTGAAAACCCAGCGGTAGCCGCTACAGTAATATGAATCCATATCCATTGTAATATGGATCAGCCTTGAAGACTGAGTCGTTGATATTTTTTTCAAGGAATGACTCGGAACATGCACAGGCTGCAGTTGACAGGAGGACAGCTTTGATGTATGGCCAGACCAGGAGGTCATAGCTGTTAGTGAGGCCTAGAAGCTCAACAGACTGAACATCTTCCAGTGGCTGACCATGGAAATAAACGACTTGATTAATATGGAAATCCCTCCACAGCTACTGGGTGGGAATCCTCTGAGATTTTCCAGGGTTGAAACGTCCATGTTTATTTTATCATACCAGCCTCTAATTAATTCCAAAACAACAGAGAGTGATGCCACTGCCACCTGCCTGTCGGTTAGATCGGGTGCAGTGCGACACGTTGTGGAGTCATCCGCAAAAACGAAGGGGAGTGTTCAAAAGCATCCGAGAGGTTGTTTTGTGTATAGTTTACACATTTTCACATCCAGATGTAATTTGTTTCTTTTCACCATCGCTCATTGCTGTTGCTGAGCGTTGTGTGTACTTTTCACAAAGATTAAGGTGAACCATCCTTTTGCATTCAACTCTTCCTGGTCTATATCCACTGATCTTAGTGCTTGTGAAAGTAAATATTCACAAAGGTGAATAACTAAGAAAATTTATATTTGTGTCAGGTGGATAAACCCAGAGATGGTTCTATGTTTTCACAGCGATCCCGACAAAATGAATAGCTTGAAGGCACTCGGGTGTCCATTGGTCCATTGGACCAAATTGTCATTGGTCTTCACCACCTTGTATCATATCTGCCTGCCGGACTTGGGGGTCTTTTGGGTCCTCTAAGGCGTTTGGGTGCTTGGGAACTTTTGGGTCATCTATAATTTTTTGGGTCTTTTTGAGTCCTCGTGGACTTTTGGGTCCTCAGGGACTTTGGGGTCATCGCGGACTTTTGGGTCATCTGGGTCTTTTGGGTCATCTGGGTCTTTTGGATCTTCAGGGAATTTTAGGTCATCTGAATCTTTTAGGTCATCGGGGACTTTTGGGTCATCTGGGTCTTTTGGGTCCTCAGGGACTGTTGGGTATTCTGGGTCCTTGGCGACTTTTGGGTGGTCAGGGTCTTTTGGGTCTTCTGGATCCTTGGCAATTTTTGGGTCCTCTGGGTCTTTGGGATCTTAAGGATCTTAAAGGGTCTTCAAAGGTCAAAGGGGTCTCAGCAGTCTAAGGAGTGAAATGGTACATTTCAATTGTACATAATAGGTAATTAATTAGTAGACGTACATAATTAATATAGACACAAAGAGTATGCCTCACACACACACACACACACACACACACACACACACACACACACACACACACACACACACACACCTCATCCATTTATAGTAGATGATATCTTGGAAAAGTAGATAAATCCCTCTTTAGCATCCTCAGACTAATCTTTCTTTAGCATCCTCATTGGGATTGGCATTGCTCTCTTGTCTGGCTGCGTGGAGCAAAGATCAGACCTGGGTCATGTGAGACACAGCAACATACCTGGTGGGTTCATCAGTTAATTTTCAGGTACCGTGTGGAGAAATGGGATGTCCATCAGAGGGCAATCTCCAGCATCATCTTCTGCATCCCAGATCGACTTCGTTTCAGTCGCCTCGAGGCAGAAATTGTTGCTTATTCCTCGCTGATGATTTCCTCGTCTTTAATTTTGCCTTCCTTCAATAACACTTTATTTTAGGGGGTGGAATGGTTCTGAAAACCGTTTACACGGGCTATTTATTTCTGCAAAATGCGTTGTCTTAATATGGTTTGTTAGCTTTATTCATGTGGGTTCTGCAATCATTTTTCCAGAAATAAAAATCATCTCAGTGGATCAATCAGGAGAGCCAAGCATCCCCATCTCATGACACACCCACCATGTTGTTTTTGAGGTATGCTGCATCTGCATGGGGCTTCATGAGAAAGTTTTTTTTTTTGTCAGATGCTCAAAAACACAATTTCTCAACATCACAATTACAGTCGAAATGTTGATTTTCACAATCAATATCTGTAACCAGAAGAAAAACCACATTCTGAAAATGGTGTTTCTTTGGCTCGGTTGCTGAGCATGATGCAGGGAGCTCAGAGAGAGGTACGGCGAACACCTGCAAATGCCACAACTGAATGAAAAAGGCCATCGAGCTGTTGAAGCAGGCAATTTACACCTTGTAGCCATTCGCACGGTCTAATTGAGGTTTTGGCTGGCTCGCTAATTGGATACGGTATGTTAATTGCGCATTACGTCCACATAAAGGTGGTAAGCAGCCCGTGGCAAGTGTTAAAGCAGGTGTGACTGCTGAAAATGGTACAACAATGGCATTAAAAACATGGCCTCCCCTTGAGTCATAACTGATATCAATATGATCAATAATCTAGAAGATAATTGCAAAATTAATGAAACTCGAGGGCAATAGATGAGGGAAAACCTGCAGCTCAGCCAAGTTGCGGCCTCCATGTTATAGTTACATTGTACATCCTCTTTCTTGAGCAATTGTAGAAGTAAAGGAAGCAAATTTAATTACGCGTACCTCTCCCAAGGACCAAAAATGGTGGGATTTTTAAACACTTCCTAACATCTTTCCCCATGCACCCCTGTCCAACCTCCACCCCCACACACACACCTTCCCTCCCTCTCCTCCCAACCTTTGTTACTTTGATTACAAGAAAATGCAAAAGACTAACACTGGAGAAGGTCATTTGGCTGATCAGGCGTGCGCTACATCAACACCACATTAATCCAATCTATCAGTTTATCGATTTCTGGTCGAGGGGGGGCTGGGGGGGGGGAGGGGGAGAATGGAGAGAACAGTGGGTCAGGTAGGTACATAGGGACCTCAATTTGTTTTACATTTACATACATCTATATATAGAAAAATGAAAAACACTGTCTGTCCGTCGGTCCATGTGTCTTTTAATTACGTCCTGTTTGAACGTCAGTTGCATCCTGACGACACATACGTCTATTAATTACGTACGATTGGAAGGTACCTTTTAAACCTATTGTCTCTTTCGATTGATGAGACCACGTATATCTTTGAAGAACCATTAGGACTGCCAAGACTCTTAAGACCACCAAAACACTAAAGACCCCCAATGACTCTTAAGATGCCTAAGACCCTGAAGACCCATAAGATCCTCAACTCCTTGAAGAACCCAACGATGCTTAAGACCCTTAACCCTTAAGCCTCATAATATATCCTTAAGACCCTTAAAACCCTTTACTTTGAGACTCTGAAGACCCTTAACACCCCAAAGACCCTAAAGACCCCTTAAATCTCTTAAAACCCCTTGGACCCCAGGAACCCATAAGACCCTAATGCCCTTAAGACCTCGAAAACCCTTTAGACCCCAAAGACCCTTTTAGACTCCGAGTATCCTTACTACCTTTTAAGACCCCGAAGGCCCTTAAGACCCCGTAATACACTAAGTGCTTGGAACCATGTGACGACGACTTCCTGCGTCCGGTATATTACTTTATATAGAAAAGAAAGATTATTACATAGAAAAAGAAAAGAAGACGAAGATATACAGAAGAGAAGATCAGACACCCTCCCATTAGATCAGACATCAGAAAAAAGTAGGGATGTGGACTTGGAGTTGGGAGGAAGGGTGGAAGGGATTCGGACTTGGATTTTGGAAGAATGGAGGGATGCGAAGTTGTTAGGGAGTCAGGAAGGATGCAGAATTGAAGTTGGGCCGGGTGTGGGGAAGGATGCTGAGTTGGTAGGGGGTGGGGGGGGGGGAGAGATGCAGACTTGGTGTTAGGAAGGGGTGGAGATGTGGCATTGGAGTTGGTAGGGGGGAGGAATGTTGACTTGAAGGTGGGAGGGGTGTGGACTTGGATTTGGGGGAGTGGGATGCGGGCTTGGAATTGGAAGGGGAAAGGGATGCAGAATTGGAGTTGGTTTCGGGAGAAGGGGGAGGGATGCGGAAGTGGAGTTTGGAGAAATGGAGAGTTGGAAGAGAGGGAGGGATGTGGAATTGGAGTTGGGAGAAAGGAGAGATATGGAATTGGAGTTGGGAGGGAGCGAGGTATGCAGACTTGAAAGCAAAAGGAGTTGAGGACTCAAAGTCACATTTTATATTACGGTACGTAGAATTTCCATGGGTCCCCTGCCATTACGCTGTCTAAATAAATTCCTGTCAAACTCCTTAAATATTCCACACTATCGGAAACGAATTTCCTTACAACAGCCTGGTGGAACATGATAATCTGCCAGTCTCTGTAAAAAAAGGAGCCGAATTTGTCCATCTGTAACGCTCTTTATTCTAAAGAGTTTCTGCTGTCTGAGAATAAAACAAATGGTACCGTTGGCAAGGTGATAATCGATTTATTTGATTGACAAGGTGATAATCGATTTACTTGATTGGCAATGTAATAATCGATTTACTTGATTGGCAAGGTAATAATCGATGTACTTGATTGGCAAGGTAATAACCGATTTACTTGATTGGCAAGGTAATAATCGATTTACTTGATTGGCAAGGTAATAATCGATTTACTTGATTGGCAATGTAATAATCGATTTACTTGATTGGCAAGGTAATAATCGATTTACTTGATTGGCAAGGTGATAATCGATTAACTTGATTGGCAAGGTAATAATGGATTTACTTGATTGACAAGGTGATAATCGATTTACTTGATTGGCAAGGTGATAATCGATTAACTTGATTGGTAAGGTAATAATCGATTTACTTGATTGGCAAGGTGATAATCGATTAACTTGATTGGCAAGGTGATAATCGATTTACTTGATTGACAAGGTGATAATCGATTAACTTGAATGGTAAGGTAATAATCGATTTACTTGATTGGCAAGGTGATAATCGATTTACTTGATTGGCAAGGTGATAATCGATTTACTTGATTGGCAAGGTGATAATCGATTAACTTGATTGGCAAGGTGATAATCGATTTACCTGATTGGCAAGGTAATAATCGATGTACTTGATTGGCAAGGTAATAACCAATTTACTTGATTGGCAAGGTAATAATCGATTTACTTGATTGGCAAGGCAATAACCGATTTACTTGATTGGCAAGGTAATAATCGATTTACTTGATTGTCAATGTAATAATCGATTTACTTGATTGGCAAGGTAATAATCGATTTACTTGATTGGCAAGGTGATAATCGATTTACTTGATTGGCAAGGTAATAACCGATTTACTTGATTGGAAAGGTAATAATCGATTTACTTGATTGGCAAGGTAATAATCGATTTACTTGATTGTCAATGTAATAATCGATTTACTTGATTGGCAAGGTGATAATCGATTTACTTGATTGGCAAGGTGATAATCGATTTACTTGATTGGCAAGGTGATAATCGATTTACTTGATTGGTAAGGTAATAATCGATTTACTTGATTGGCAAGGTGATAATCGATTTACTTGATTGGCAAGGTGATAATCGATTTACTTGATTGGCAAGGTAATAATCGATGTACTTGATTGGCAAGGTAATAACCAATTTACTTGATTGGCAAGGTAATAATCGATTTACTTGATTGGCAAGGTAATAACCGATTTACTTGATTGGCAAGGTGATAACCGATTTACTTGATTGGCAAGGTAATAATCGATTTACTTGATTGGCAAGGTAATAATCGATTTACTTGATTGTCAATGTAATAATCGATTTACTTGATTGGCAGGGTAATAACCGATTTACTTGATTGGCAAGGTGATAATCGATTTACTTGATTGTCAATGTAATAATCGATTTACTTGATTGTCAATGTAATAATCGATTTACTTGATTGGCAAGGTAATAACCGATTTACTTGATTGGCAAGGTAATAACCGATTTACTTGATTGGCAAGGTAATAACCGATTTACTTGATTGGCAAGGTAATAATTGATTTACTTGATTGGCAAGGTAATAATCGATTTACTTGATTGGCAAGGTAATAATCGATTTACTTGATTGGCAAGGTAATAATCGATTTACTTGATTGGCAAGGTAATAACCGATTTACTTGATTGGCAAGGTAATAATCGATTTACTTGATTGGCAAGGTAATAATCGATTTACTTGATTGTCAATGTAATAATCGATTTACTTGATTGTCAATGTAAAAATCGATTTACTTGATTGGCAAGGTAATAACCGATTTACTTGATTGGCAAGGTGATAACCGATTTACTTGATTGACAAGGTAATAACCGATTTACTTGATTGGCAAGGTAATAATCGATTTACTTGATTGGCAAGGTAATAATCGATTTACTTGATTGTCATTGTAATAATCGATTTACTTGATTGTCAATGTAATAATCGATTTACTTGATTGGCAAGGTAATAACCGATTTACTTGTTGGCAAGGTAATAATCGATTTACTTGATTGGCAAGGTAATAACCGATTTACTTGATTGGCAAGGTAATAATCGATTTACTTGATTGGCAAGGTAATAATCGATTTACTTGATTGTCAATGTAATAATCGATTTACTTGATTGTCAATGTAATAATCGATTTACTTGATTGGCAAGGTAATAACCGATTTACTTGATTGGCAAGGTAATAACCGATTTACTTGATTGGCAAGGTAATAACCGATTTACTTGATTGGCAAGGTAATAATCGATTTACTTTATTGTCAATGTAATAATCGATTTACTTGATTGGCAAGGTAATAACCGATTTACTTGATTGGCAAGGTAATAACCGATTTACTTGATTGGCAAGGTAATAATCGATTTACTTGATTGGCAAGGTAAAAATCGATTTACTTGATTGTCAATGTAATAATGGATTTACTTGATTGGCAAGGTGATAATCGATTTACTTGATTGGCAAGGTGATATTCGATTTACTTGATTGTCAATGTAATAATGGATTTACTTGATTGGCAAGGTGATAATCGATTTACTTGATTGGCAAGGTAATAACCGATTTACTTGATTGGCAAGGTAATAATCGATTTACTTGATTGTCAATGTAATAATCGATTTACTTTATTGTCAATGTAATAATCGATTTACTTGATTGGCAAGGTGATAATCGATTTACTTGATTGGCAAGGTGATAATCGATTTACTTGATTGGCAAGGTGATAATCGATTTACTTGATTGTCAATGTAATAATGGATTTACTTGATTGGCAAGGTGATAATCGATTTACTTGATTGGCAAGGTAATAACCGATTTACTTGATTGGCAAGGTAATAATCGATTTACTTGATTGGCAAGGTAATAATCGATTTACTTGATTGTCAATGTAATAATCGATTTACTTGATTGGCAAGGTAATAATGGATTAACTTGATTGGCAAGGTGATAATCGATTTACTTGGATCAAAAATTTGTTTCTAAAATCAAAAACTTCCCTGTTTTCAGAGCCAGGGTTTCAGGAATTGAGGAAGAAGAGGCGTAAGATAGAGCTTTAATTTAGCGCGTCCGACATCAACATTTAGTATTCTACGACAGCAGGAATGCTTTACAAGGACAGGTGGGGAGCAAACAAAAGGAATTAATATACTCGTAGTATAGTAATACTTATCGAGGCAATAAAATATATAAAAGCAAACAGTAGGAGAAAACAAACAACAACAACAATTACTTGTTATAACAGATCCTTTTTTGTGTGTTTTCCTTCATTTTACCTCCTCATTGACACTCACAGATAGCATGTTGTACTTCACAAACACATTGCACATCTATCTGTGAGACCTTTGATTAAATCCGTCAGTAAAGCGACGGGAGGCATGCCCAGCACTCAACAAAGCAGAGTTGTTGTTTTTTTGTATACAAGATCGAGGCTCATGTGAGAGCTAACATTAATGACAAAAAAAACAAACGGACACATGAGACAAAAAAAAGGGAGCGGGAGACCAGATGGGGAGAGAGAGGGAAGCACACAAGTACAACATTTGAGAGCAGGGACATCGGGAGATCTGTGGGAGGGAGAGCGCTTGGGGGAAGGAGGCGAAGGAAGGGGGGTGGGGGTGAGGGAGGTATAAAACACTTGGAGTTATAAAAAATAAATAAAAAAAGACACATGGACACTGTTAGGACTTCCAGGAAAAAGTTGGTATTTCGGAAAAGTGGATCTGGGGTGAATTAACGGGGGTAGAAAAGATCAAGGGTTTGGATGGGATAAGATAAGAGATGGTGGTGAACAGCTGTTTTAAAGACCTGGAGGGAGGAGATGGATTGAAGAGAGTGAGGGAGTTTGTTCCAGAGGCGGGAGAAAAGAGGAATGAAGGAGTGAAGGTGAGCAGAGAGTCTTGATTTTGGCAGTTTAACCATAAGAGGGTTGCAGGCAGATCTTGTGCGACCTGTAGGAATATTTGGGGGACAGAGCACAGAGAGAGCTGGGGGAGCAAGGCCGGAGAGGAGTCGGTAGAAGACAAAAAGACCACCAAGCTGCCTGCGGTGAGTGAGTGAAAGGCCCTCAGAGTTAGCTTCATCGCGGGAGAAGAAAAAAAAATAGATGGTTCCTAACTTTTCCCAACGACGTTAACCGAATACACTTCACGACGTCATGTTGTGAATGTTATCTGAGGTTTCCTCAATGGTTGTTCTTGCATTTTGCATGTCAGGCCTATTTCAGATTGCAAACATGTATTTGCCTGCCCCAGCAGGGTTAACCATTTTGATGTAACCTTTTTTGACATCATGTGAGTGCTATCAGTCAGATTAATCAATAAACAATAAACAACTATTTCTGCAGGATTAATTGGTGCTCGTTGAAGCAAAGATTGCTTTGAAGTGCCCAATTAATGCCCCAGTGCCATACGCTAAGCGATGATCATCTGTCCTGAGTGTTCCATGACTGCATGGTGTGTGCTTCAAAAAAAAAATTCCCAGGGGGAATTTTCATGCCCATATTATACCGATACCAATTTGCCCTGAATGCAGATTCACTGACATCACATCTTGACCATACCATGTAAAGCTGGCTGATTACCACATGGAAGTGACATGGTAATCCATAGATCTGATGTTCTCCAAAACTGTCAATCAAACAGATCCTCAGAAACAAGTGCATGCTTGGAGATTTGGAAAAAAACAACAACATGTTTTCATGATTATCGACAAAAGGAAGAGAATTGTCGATAATCAGGATGAAATGACGGATTTGGGGTCGATGCAAAAGTGGATGACAAGTGTCCTCCATGGGGGTCACCGTAACCTTTATTGCATTCCCTCATCAAAATTGGGATTTGTAGCGTTTCTGCCGAAGGTAAGTCAAACCGGATCGGTGAGCTGTAAGGCTCGATATTTCTAGGCCATGCGTACTGATTGGGCACAAAGTGGGGGGGGTTCGTTTTTAGCTCACCTGGAAGAAAAATTGTTCAGGGGAGGTATTAGCATCACGCGGTGTTCGTCAGTCAGGCAGCGAGTCAGGCTGCAGGTAAACACTCGGGACTTCTTCTCTGAAACGACACATAGGATTTTGATGAAAATTGACCACAACCTTCATCACCCGTGATGCACCAAAGTTTGTTCACGGCATAAAAAAATCAGGCTCTGATTCTACGGGGACTACGGGGACTCAAATTGCCAAAATCAAGACTCTCTATTCACCTTCACTCTTTCATTCCTCTTTTCTCCCGCCGTTGGAACAAACTCCCCCACTCCCTTCAATCCCACTCCTCCCTCCAGGTCTTTAAAACAGCTGTTCACCACCATCTCTTATCTTCCCCCATCCAAAACCTTGATCTTTTCTACCCCCGTTAATTCACCCCAGATCCACTTTTTTTGAAATACCGACTTCTTTCCTGAAAATCCTCGCAGTTTCTTTTGTGTTTTTACGTGTTTTTGTTTGTGTTTTTTGTTTGTGTTTTTACGTGTTTTTGATTGTGTTTTTGTGTTTTTTGTATTTTTATGTTTAAAATGGTTGTTGTTTTTTACCTCTCCCACCTCCCTCCCCTGCCTCCTCCCCCCAAGGCCTCTCCCTCCCACAGATCTCCCGATGTCCCTGCTCCCCATCTTGTTCTCCCACTCCCTTTATCATGGTTTATGTTTTATGTGTCAGTTTGTCTTTTTGTGATCAATGTTAGCTCTTACATGAGCCTCGATCTTGTACACAAAAAAGAAAAGAAAAAAAAGTGGGTCCAGGTTTGACCCACCAAAATAGGTACTGTATTTGCTTTCTTCTCTAAAACTACACACACAATTTTGATGAAACTTGAACACAACCTTCATCATCCGTGATGCACCAAAGTTTGTTCACGGCATAAAAAAATCAGCATTCATACGGTGTACGAGGGTTTGGCCACCTAAAATAGGTATTTGCTCTCATTTCCGAAACTACACACATAGTTTTGATAAAATGTGATCACAACCTTCATCATCCGTGATGCACCAAAGTTTGTTCACGGAATTAGATTTTTTTTTTTTTACGAATTCTACCAGGTGAGTGCCCAGGGGTATTGACCCTATTTATATATTATTTACTAATGAGGTTGCTGTTTTTATGTGAGCAATGATCAAAGTGGATAGAGCAGAGAGGAGACTCTTCGGCTCTGTGTGGATACACGAGCAAGTAAGGATCAACAATCAATGTCCCAGAGAAAAGATGCACATTTGCGGAAGTTTTGGAAAGCCAGCATCAAAAGCACAGACTGCTGGAATGGGAGAAGAAAGTGCGTTTTCAATGCACTGAATTGTTGCCAACCCACAACAGTGCATGTTTTCAATGCACTGTTGTTGAACATTTACCTGTGGAAGAGTCTGCTTCATGATCTCGAAGAAAGTCTACATGCATTAGGCCTGACTTTGAAGTTCAGACATAAAGAAGCAACATGCAGAGTGATAAGAACTGATCTGCAATATGAAGATTATTCAGACAAATAAGAACATTGAAATTATTGATTTCCTCACTTTGTTATTATCTTGTCTTAATTCCCCCCGTGGTGGCACTCTTTGGCATCACACGCGACTTTCTGGCAAGTTTATCGGACTTTTACACAAGTTGCCTGTTTTTAAACTGCTCCACCAGTCAGTGAATCGGCGTGGTTGAGCAAAGACCTCAGATCAATAAATCTCCTTCTATATCCATCTTGATTCTGTGTCCATCTTGTATACCTCGTGTCCTCCGATATCCACATTCCTCCACTCATCCCTTGCTTCTCCAAGTCTCCTTCTATTTTGTCCCATAAGCCTGCTGCTGGTGTTTCCCCCATCTCTTTCTACGGTTAATTTTGTCCTGATCAATTATGTGTTCTAGTTCTTCCATGAGCCTTGATTTTGTATACAAAAACTCTCCTGAGATTATTTAATATTACACAAGCTTATACAATAATCTCAGTCATTCTAACCACTGTTTTCAACCATATTTAAACAAGCGTTACCCCTAGGTCCCCCGTCGGTGAAGTGATGTGAGTTGACAAAGTGGAAGACGCAAGGCGGCCATCTTGGATTTTGACGTGGCTACACAATTTTCAACAGCGTTCTTCCTTATGCGTAGATACACCCACACACCAGATTAGAAGTTAGTAGTTCGTTTATTTTTGAAGATATTTCGCTCACAAGGTTCAGACATATATATGGTGGCGGCCATCTTGGATTTTGACGTGGCGATCCAATTTTCAATAGCTTTCTTCCTTATGCCTAGATACACCCACACACCAGATTAGACGTTAGTAGTTCATTTATTTTTCAAGATATTCCGCTCACAAGGTTCAGACATACGTGGCGGCGGCCATCTTGGATTTTGACGTGGCAACCTAATTTTCAATTGGGTTCTTCCTTATGCCTAGTTGCACCCACACATCAAATTAGAATTCGGTCCTTCACTTACGCGTGCACGCACGCACGCACGTCCGCATGCACGCATGGGCAGACGGACATCTATATGGTGGCGGCCATCTTGGATTTTGACGTGGCGACCCAATCTTCAATAGCGTTCTTCCTTATGCCTAGATACACCCACACACCAGATTAGAAGTTAGTAGTTCGCTTATTTTTCAAGATATTCCGCTCACATGGTTTAGACATACATGGCGGGGGCCATCTTGGATTTTGACGTAGCGACCTAATTTTAAATAGCGTTCTTCCATATGCGTAGTTGCACCCACACACAAAATTAGAATTTGGTCCTTCGCTTACGCACGCACGCACGCACGGACGTACGCACACACGGACGGAGGGAAAACCATAGTCCCCCTTTCGCTCCGCAGTGCGACGGGGGACTATAATAACCTCTACGATTGCTGGCATTGCCAATGACCAGGCCGCCAACTGCTTCATCCGAGTATTTGTGAAAAACATCACATATTGTTATAAACTTTTAAATACGGCTTCAGAAAAACATGGCAAGCTGAGAACTTTTACAGATCTATGACAAATCACTATTCTCTAAAGTTTGAGGGGATTCACATTCATTTACGCTTTGCTTGACTGGGACACCTGAACTGAGTCACAGGTCCAACACAAGTTCAAATAAGAAGTAAATTCTCAAAGAACCAAAAATCAAAGGTGACAATTTCTAAATCAGGTTAAAGAGGGAGAGAAATAAAAAACGATTAACGGATTATTTTCAGAAGAAAAAAATCTTATTTTTGAAGAATCTTTCGAAAACAAATCCTTCCCAAACTAACAGACTCAGTGGCATGGTGGACAGATTGTCCGCTCTGAGTCAGGAAGGTGGGTGGCTCGATTCTGACTCTGGCTGAGTCACACGACAAATTTTAAAAATGGCACGGGCTGTTTACTCGGTGGACAGGTATTAATGAATCGGATAAGGTTGTCAACCCTTGGGGATCAGGGAGATCTCTCCCTAAAGGTTCCTCACTGAATATGAAGAGAAGAGCATCGTCAGCACCCAGGGAGCAAAGGGAAGTAACTTCACCCAAGGTCAATGAGCATGTTTGTCTGCCTTCTCTGTTTGTGAATGTGTGTGATTTGTTTGAGTGATTGTTCTTCCAGGAGCCTTAGAAACCGCTCTTAGAAAAAAGGCCAAAGAAGGACTCCCATTACCTCCGCCCATCGAAGGTGGATGGAGGTTATGTTTTCACTCAAGTTTGTCTGTCTGTCTGTTTGTCTGTATGTTTGTCTGTCTGTTTGTCTGTATGTTTGTCTGTCTGTGAGCAGGATATCTCAAAATGTTGCGGACGGATTCAGACGAAACTTGGACAGATTGGGTGTTTCACAACGACAAATTGATTCGATTTTGGTAAAGACTTGGATTGGGATCCGACCTATCAGTGGGATACAAAATGGAAGCTGTTCAGCCTGGTGGAGGTATGCACGATCTACCGAGCACGACCTACCGAGTGCCGTTATAGTTAAAACTGTAATAAAATAATTCAAATGTCAAATTTTGTCAACTGGTATTACAAATTATTAAACAAAAAATAATTTTACAAAACATGTTCAAATCTATTTCACTTTCAACGACTTAAAAAGAACAAGGAGGAATTTCCACCCACAATACAATAATGCATTATAACCATCGAGAATGACATCACGAACACAGGTAACCCGTTCATCGTTGTGTCATCCAGAAAAATTATGCGACCGTGATATCTTGGGACATTCAAACGACTTTCGAGCTGACTCAGATGTGCACAGGTTGACAAGCTGAAGGTGATGCTCCAATAGAGAAGGTGCACATGCAGAAAACGTGTGAAATGGCGCCGATTATCCTTGCTGACCTCAAGAGAACATCAACTATTTTTGATTTAAAAGTTTAAAAACAGGATATCGAGTGTTCCAAGTTAGTTTTTTAAATATCTTTCGAAGAACAAACACACACATATAAACACACATACACATATAAACACACACATATATAAGCACACACACACGCACACACACATATAAACACACACACATATAAACACACACACACGCACACACACACATATATAAGCACACACACACATACATATAAACACACACACACACACACACACATATAAGCAAACACACACACATATAAACACACACACACACACACACACACACACACACATATAAACACACACACATATAAACACGCACACACACACACATATAAACACACACACATATAAACACACACACATATAAACACGCACACACATATTTAAACACACACACACACATATAAACACACACACACACACACACATATAAACACAAACACACACACATATAAACACACACACATATAAACACACACACATATAAACACGCACACACATATTTAAACACACACACACACATATAAACACACACACACACACACACATATAAACACAAACACACACACATATAAACACACACACATATAAACACGCACACACATATTTAAACACACACACACACATATAAACACACACACACACACACACATATAAACACACACACACACACACACATATAAACACACACACATATAAACACACACACATATAAACACGCACACACATATTTAAACACACACACACACATATAAACACACACACACACACACACATATAAACACACACACACACACACATATAAACACACACACATATAAACACACACACATATAAACACGCACACACATATTTAAACACACACACACACATATAAACACACACACACACACACACATATAAACACAAACACACACACATATAAACACACACACATATAAACACACACATATAAACACACACACATAAACACACACACATATAAACACACGCACATATAAACACACACACACACACACATATAAACACACACACACACACATATAAACACACACACACATATGAACACACACACACACATATAAACAAACACACACACATATAAACACACACACACACACATATATACAAACACACACACACACACACACACACACACACACACACATATAAACACACACACACACATATAAACACACACACATATAAACACGCACACATATAAACACACACACACACACACACACACATACATACACACACACACACACACACACACACACAGCTTTTATGGTATCGATGCAGGTTTGTTTCTTAACCCATTTCATCCGGATGGCGTTTGGCCATTGGCGAACACTCCTGTGTTCATTCCCGTCATTACGTCAATACCGCGATTATCATTATATAAATTCTTCCCACAGTTGTTTATTGTACGTGAGAGTGTGGCAGTAGCATAATACTCCCCATGGCAATGTAATTATATTTATAACGATACTCCCATAATGAAACAAAAAATTGAAACAATAATTACAGCCTCTATCAGGTCCGGGCCCGAGGTGGTCACTGCCTCTGCCCGTGCCCCCCAGCTTCCCCCACCCCCCCTGTGCAAAAATACCCCACTACTTTGAAATGAAAAACCTTCCACGAGAGTCTTTCCACCAATGGCTACAACATCGTATTCGGTCCCAGCGCCACATTATTCGTTAATTTTACCTCCTTTGATTTGACTTCACGGCGAAGATTCCACCCTCTTGTGCTCCATGATCCTTAATTTGTACTTTGCTTGTCATGGGCAGCGGAGTGCGGACACGCGTAATGAACACAAGGCAGGTGTTCGGAACATCCAGGCTACCTGACCTTTTAAAAACTTCGCAACAGAATATGAATAAAGCAAAGTGTGCACTTTCATTTGAATTGCAATTAGTAATCGGGAATTTAAATTGTGTAAAAATGTTCCATGATATAAACAGCTGTGAGAGATCAAGCTAAGAACAGCCAAGAGCTAAGGAGGACTGTCCTATTGGTCTCGTTCTCTGGCTCGATGAGTCATCATGGAGGCAAGTCATCTCCATTTTCAGAACTCTGTCAAACACGGCATCGAGTGCATTGTTGAGAGCACTGGTTGCAATGTCCATGAGCAAAACAAGCAAAGAGCTGCTGCTGGGAACAAGACCACTTACTCAATGGACATAATATTGCTAATGTGCACACATAATGGAGCCCGATTGGTGCGTGGCGGCTACCTTGACAATTCCATCAGCATAAAATGTCACCTGCACAGTTCAAGCTGAGCTTGCTGTCGTACACGATGTAGGATATGAGCCAAGGGGGTTGGTCGGTACCATACAGATGGAGTAAGGCTCATTGTGATTTTTAGCAAGATATATGTCCCTAGATATGAAAAAAAAGTGATAGCAGTGTATAACTCTCGGCCATCTCTGTGTTATCACCCGAAATATTATTATACGCCCGCTTCGCTTCACCAAAAAATGTGATATTTGCTAAAATTGGAATAAATATGTTTTTAAGGACCACAGAGTGCCAATAATTTGCATACTGGATGCCAACTAATATAGTAATAGAAAATAGAACATTTTTTTTTTTTTTTTTTTTTTTTTGTATACAATATCGAGGCTCGTGAAAGAGCGAACATTAATCACACAGAATTTGTGGGGGTTATTTATCAAAATATTGATATAATGACAAATAATATGTTAAATTTAGTGAAAAAGTGGTCGAAATCGCTTCGAGTTCAGAATTCACATTGTACATTTTTGTCAATATTTCAAAAATGAAAACTCCCAGAGTAACATTTGACCCCTCAAAATCTTCGCAAGGAACCACTGCATTGGAATATATCATTACTTTGTAATATGGTGGTTGTTTGGGGGCACATATTTTGGCAAAGTTCAAAATATGTTCAACCATACCCCCTAATTTTGATATTTTGGAACGAGACATAGCTTTTGAACATTTTAGGTTTATTCGTCTACTACTTTTGGTATCTCAGTGTAATTTTTGGTATTAGCTAGTATCCTAAAGTAGGTTTGTAACATCAGCTACATTATATTTCACAATGCATGCAAACTTGCTCCACACTCTAGGTTTATCATGATCTCTCGAATAAATACGATCTCGATCTCGATCTCGGCACTCTGTGGTCCTTAAAAACATATTTATTCCAATTTTAGCAAATATCACATTTTTTGGCGAAGCGAAGCAGGCGTATAATAATATTTCGGGTGATAACACAGAGATGGCCGAGAGTTATACACTGCTATCACTTTTTTTTCATATCTAGGGACATATATCTTGCTAGAAATCACAATGAGCCTGACTCCATCTGTATGGTACCGACCGGTCAATTTTGGGGGTCTGGCTCATAGCCTAATGGTGGAAATTTGGAATTGGGCGAGAGCCCTGGAAATATGACTGCAAGCTGTTATGTAAAAAAAAGGAGCATGATTAGATCAAAAAAGTCTGCTGGCCTTTCATTCATCATAATATTGTATTGTACTTGGACAAAAAGTATGCAGCACTCTCAAAAAAGAGAACAATTTAGACAAATCTCTCATAAAACTTGTTGTGCTAAGGCAACGTGTACACTTGCCATGCGGACAATGCGATTCCGTTAATTGGAAATACCAAAGTCTCGCCAGCATCTCATGGCACTTCCGAACTCAATTTGACAGCTTTGTCAGCACAAAACACACAATGGCATGCTCCTGGTGCAAGAAGAAAAAAACAATATCCATAACATATTGTGAGACAAAAAAAAATTCGGGAACAGTATCTCTAAAGATCACTCCTCACTTCCACTCATTTGTTCCTCTTTTTCCACCTGTGGACTCAACTTCCGCATTCTCTTCAATCTCAATCTTCTCTCCGGGTTTTCAAGACAGCTCTTCACCACCATCTCAGATCATCCCCCATTCCAAAACCATGATCTTTTCTACCCTCATTAACCCCCTCACTACAATCTCTCCGCCTTATAAATTTCCAGTTTTCCCTCCTTTGAGTTGCCTTCTGTATCCATCCTGTCCACTCCGTGCATCCTTTTCTGCCCCCATTCCTCCCGTGACCGATTGTTTGTCCAAGTCTCCCTCTATGTTGGACGTATACTTTGCTTGTCCATGTCACCCATTGTTTGTCCAAGTCTCCCTCTATGTTGGATGTACCCATTGTTTGTCCAAGTCTCCGTCTTTGATGGACGTACACTTTGTTTGTCCATGTCACCCATTGTTTGTCCAATCACCCATTGTTTGTCCAACATTCTCTCTTTGTTGGATGAACACTTTGTTTGTCCAAGTCACCCTTTGTTTGTCCAAGTCTCGCTCTATCTTGGACGTGCCCATTGTTCGTCCAAGTCACCCATTGTTTTTCTAAGTCTCCCTCTTTGTTGGACGTTCACTTTGTTTGTCCATGTCACCCATTGTTTGTCCAAGTTTCCCTCTATGTTGGACATACACTTTGTATGTCCAAGTCACCCATTGTTTGTCCAATCACCCATTGTTTTTCCAACTTTCCCTCTTTGTTGGATGTGCCCATTGTTTGTCCAAGTCTCCCTCTATCTTGGATGTGCCCATTGTTTGTCCAAGTCTCCCTCTATCTTGGATGTACCCATTGTTTGTCCAATCTCCCTCTATCTTGGATGTACCCATTGTTTGTCCAAGTCTCCCTCTATCTTGGATGTGCCCATTGTTTGTCCAAGTCTCCCTCTATCTTGGATGTGCCCATTGTTTGTCCAAGTCTCCCTCTATCTTGGATGTGCCCATTATTTGTCCAAGTCTCCCTCTATCTTGGACGTGTCCATTGTTTGTCCAAGTCTCCCTCTATCTTGGACGTGCCCATTGTTTGTCCAAGTCTCCCTCTATGTTGGACGTGCCCATTGTTTGTCCAAGTCTCCATCTATCTTGGATGTGCTCATTGTTTATCCAACTATCCCTCTATCCTGGACGTGCTCATTGTTTGTCCAAGTCTCCCTCTTTGTTGGACGTACACTTTGTTTGTCCATGTCACCCATTGTTTGTCCAAGTCTCCCTCTATGTTGGACATACACTTTGTATGTCCAAGTCACCCATTGTTTGTCCAATCACCCTTTGTTTTTCCAACTTTCCCTCTTTGTTGGATGTACACTTTGTTTGTTCAAGTCACCCATTGTTTGTCCAAGTCTCCCTCTATCTTGGATGTACCCATTGTTTGTCCAAGTCTCCCTCTATGTTGGACGTGCCCATTGTTTGTCCAAGTCTCCATCTATCCTGGACGTACCCATTGTTTGTCCAAGTCTGTCTATGAAGTCTGATACATTATTTCATCAATAATTTCAAATAAAAATAAAGTGGTATCTTTAAGAGTAGTGGGCAACAGTGAATTCCCAGGTAACACATATATGCCTAAAGGTATGCTGATCATTATTTTATTAGCTGACAAGATGGCGCAGAGGTAGGAGTACTTGCCCTTGAGCTGCCTACTCTGGGTTCGATTCCAAACACAGTGTAACTTCCACACCTGCTGTCACTCACGCACACACACTCACACACACACATGAATTTCCACGGTGATGATGCCTGATGAAGGAAATAACATACCTGTATGCAAAACTAATCCCATACTTTTTGACACCTTTTTTTCTTTAAAAGAAGTATAATCCTTCAAATGTTCTCAGAACAAGCAATCAATAAAAGTCTATATTTTTGAAAATGCTTGCTGTTCTTTTGGCATCCAGTGTAAGAACTGTAACCTATGCAACAATAAGTTAACCTTTCCTTTTGAAAGTAGTGGAATCAATTAAATTGATCATCCACTGATTAGAAAGCAGTTAGGGTAAGAAACGTCCATGCAATGACAAAAACCAAGAGAAAACTATTCGGACATACAAGCCCCTCTCCATCCTCCCTAAAAATAATTATTGAATCAGGAAATTGGTGAAGGGTTTTGTTTAACCATCATAAGCAAGACTAGTTATTCATTCTACTGTGGGATAAAGTCTTTATGAAAAAATATGTTTTTTTAAGGTTAAGGGCAACTAATACCGGCTGAGTGACAGATAAAATGTGGGCCGTATGGGGCTTCTCTTGGATAAAAACATCCAGGACTAAAAGGAACAGGTACAAAAAGTTTTAATTAAAAAAAAAGCCGCGTCGATGTTACACAATGCCTAGATGCAGCTGTGCCGAAAACGTTGATGTTATAGGCACAGGACATTCCTATTGATTCGATTACTTGATGTTATTTTTGTGCAAAGTGAAAATATATCTCGGCAATTTCCCGTGTGTGGCGACGAATTTTTAATATATCTCGGCATTTTCCCGTCTGTTATTTCAGGCGGTGTATGACTGACCATGCCGCGATTTAAACAAAATATATATATCTCTGCATTTTCCCGTCTGTTATTTCGGGCGGTGTATGACTGACCATGCCTCGATTTAAACAAAATATATATATCTTGGCATTTTCCCATCTGTTATTTCGGGCGGTGTATGACTGACCATGCCGCGATTTAAAAAAAATATATCTCAATGGACTTGAAGTTACAGGCCTTTGAGAATTCATTTCGTTCTATAAAGGGCAACTTTCATCGGATTTTCTTCCCGTTTTTTTTCAACCGAGTCTAAAACTATGTTAGCGACTGTGAAAAATGAAATGATATATCGAATTTGATTTGAAAGAAAACTGTGTGAGAGAGCAAGACACCACGGGCCTACAAAACAGGCCTCAAAGCTATGCGAGTTAATAAAATGGTGGATATTTGTTTATATGAAGCCTCTCCCACAATGGGTGGAGCTATGGTTCCCAGAATGGGTGGAGCTTTGAGGTTTTGTCTTCTCTGCAAGAACAACAAGAACAACAAGAAGAACAAGAAGAACAAGAACAAGAACAACAGCAGAGGGCACTCTATGAGCAGCGTCTGCGACGCGGCTAAAAATGTCTGCGTCCGTCCGGGTGTGTGTCCGTCACGCTTACGATAATAAATTTTTGGTTATATATATATATATATATATATATATATATATATATATATATATATATATATATATATATTGTTACTGATCGCGGATTAAGATGTTATTTACCGAGCGGTGGTATTGCCGCGACCGTTACAGGATCCCTGACTCACCCGATTCACCCAAAACTTTGGCCAGATCGCACCGCAGCTGCTCAATGAGGGGAAAAGACTAAAACGACGAATGCAAAGAGGAAAAGGAATAAAACGAATAGACGGACAGAAGAGTAATTGGATTTATTATTTACACAAGCAAAAAGGAGCAATCAAGGTTTATTTACAACACATAAGATGCAGGTGACAGTGCAAATTTTAGCTTACCTACAGACTTAATTAAATACCCAGGGACAGAACAAACAAAACAAACTCACGTACACAAGAAGGGTGGAAAGGCAGGAGGTGGATGGCTGGAGGGAGAGGGAGGTCCAAGGGGGTCCTGCAGCTCAACCGGCGCATTTAGCAGCCGCCGTCCCTTTTCGGCCCTGCTCCAAACCGCCGTTCAGGCCCCAAGTGGCTGTTGGGTGTTCTTGCTGCTGCGGCCTCCGCTGCGTTCCCAGGACTTGTCTGACTCGTTGGTCCAAACCCTCAACTCTTTCTTGGTCCCTCACTCTTTACCACCGACTCCTCACCGCAACCAACGCAACCACTTGACCACCACCACCGACTCCTCACCGCAACCAACACAACCAACTGACCACCGACTCTACTGACTGACTCTTCACCACTCTCCACTTGACGACCGACTCTCAACCAACTCAGACCAACTCACGACTCACTTCCGTGCACGCCTTTTATAGCGCCTCCAGCGATTAAGCCGCCGGCGTTTTGGACACGCCCATCGGGGTGCTCACCTCGGCCCTGGTTGGTCGCGCGACCCTCGGGCTACGCCCTGGATGACGACGGGCAGGCACGCCCCTCTTCCCCTCTATGACGAGGTGGAGACACGCCTTTCTTCCCCGACTCGAGCCTCGTGGTCAATGGCGGTTATTGGAGGGGAGGTAATTGCTAATCGAGGGCTCAGCAATGACGAAAGGGGATGTGATAGGAAATGGAGGTTTTGGGGATGGGAATGAAAGGGGATCTATTCTCTTTCACTGGTGCAATGGAGTACTTCAATTAATGGGAGACACAGCCTTACCCTAGAACACAGAATAAGAGATAACTATCAACAGGGGTATTCTATTACTTGGCTGACGTGTATGCTTGTGGACTAATTATGGGATGCCCTTTCACCTTTACACAGCTCCGGAGGTAGGGGGGCGCAGAATAACCAATAATAATAATAGTACAGCACACAATAAAAAAAATACAGTCCTCATCTCCGCAACACTGCACCCTCCTCCTCTTAGGCACATCCCGGGCCTACAACTTTTACTTTTAGTGTGACACGTAGGTGTAGTTCCCTCTATTTTTAACCTGACCCTGAGTGCGACAGTTTTAAAACATAAATAAATGTGTCCCACTGCTCCATTGCACCCTGCCTAACAGACTTACGCCCACAGTTAACCGAATCGCGGAATGGTCTTGAAACTATACACTGACGGTGGGAAGCATTATTTACAATTGACGCTACTTTTATTTAAAAGACTAACCCAGGACCTGTGATTGTTCTTTCTGGGGGGGAGACAGTCTGCTCTGCATCAATGCACCATTAAAGCGCCCAAAAACGCACCAAAGCACCCTCAAGCACCAATCGGTGCACAGTCATCACTGTTCATGAATAAAAATAACCAAACAACCCCTA
Organism: Myxine glutinosa; assembly: GCF_964187855.1. Lineage (NCBI taxonomy): Eukaryota > Metazoa > Chordata > Myxini > Myxiniformes > Myxinidae > Myxine > Myxine glutinosa. Next base: position 120,559,870 of record NC_136268.1, read on the forward strand.
ACCCTGCAGGTGATCTCTTGCTCTTCGGCTCCCTCTGCTGGTGATTATTATTTGTTCTTCCAGATGTTGTCATTCTTTTGCTTTGCTTACTGGCGGCCTATTTGCAATAAAAGAATGCACCTAACGTGTCCGTTTTTATTTTATTTATGGCCCACAGGGGCCGACTACGTGTGCTTCACCTGTGGGGCATCGGTGCCCTGTGGCCAAGGTCCGCCAGCAAGATTTCGGGCCCTCATGGCCGGTTCCAGCAGAGGGGCCATGCCCCAACCCATGGGGTCCATAAGTGGTGCTCGGCCACAGACATGTGGTCCATAATGTGGTGCATCGATGCAGACAGCTGGTTCTGGGAATTTAGGGCGCACAATGGCCGACCCACGCACGCTCCCCTCGGCACCCAATGGCGCACAGGTCATGTGGGAGACAAAAGGGGAAAGACAATTGAGCGAGGGGTAAGGTCACAAGGGTACACATCAATAAGGCAATGCAAGGCGAAATGCGTACGGAGGGCGAAGTGAGAAAGCTCGTCCCTACCGTACGTCACCCCCCTGTCACCTACCCTACCCTTGCCCTTACCCCATATGTACAAAAATCTACACATTTACAAATTCGTCACTACTGTCACGTCTTCCCCATATTTCCCCTATACCAAATTCGTCTCCACAATCCCTCTACTTCAAAATTTGCCATCACCAAATTTATCATCAATCCTCATAAGGAGGAAGAGATGGAACACAAAGCACAATGTCACAACCACGTCATGATGCGTCTCACAATCCAAACATTTGCACAGTAAAAAATAATCAAAACATGGCATGGTGTGGAGTACCTGTCACCTCAGGTGAGTGGATGCAGATGGTGCGAGGAGATCCTTCATCCTAACTATCCTCTAAATGATTTTAACACACTTTACACTACCCGGGGTCTTTCCCTGCCAATCCATTGGCCACTTACACTATGGGTTCTAACAACCAATTCCCATTGACCAAACTGTGGTGCTTCTCAATTTGGGGTCTCACTCCCCCGATTCATCTCCCGGTGCCCTCGCACAATTTCTGGGCTGCGACGTGTAGCTCTCCCAGCAGGTCTACCCACCTGCACACCTCCACCACTGCAGTTGCCACCCGAGCTTACCTAGCTCCTCACCCTAACCTAACTAACTGGGGAAGGCCCTCTCCTGGCTCTGTCACCCCTTGGTGCCCTCTGTCACTGGGCTACCCGGGTCCGTCCTCCGGATCCTCGGGCCCCATCCACAACTACCGGCTCCCAGAGCCCACCTGCGGCCTCACCTGGCCGACATCCTCACAGTGGTGGAGTGCCCAAACCAACTACACACACTAACAGGCTACACGCCCAGCCATTTCCACAACACTAATGCACCCATCCAAAGCCCATTCTTTCACCCGCACCACAGATGCCAATATCCAACCACAATTTACCTGTACCCTCTACCTAACACTTACACTACCCGCCCCGGGTATCCGTGATGGGGGTCCACTCTTCCCCCATTCACACCTTCGCACCATCCACTCCACTCCACAATTTCCACCATACTCACTCCACGACCATCCATTCCAATACTCCATACCATTTATTCCATACACCTGTCCTCCATTCACCTGTCGTTGCACACCTGTGCAATCACACCTGGTGCCACCTGCACCCTCCTCCTCTTCCTGGACCCGTTGGTCAACACAACACACATCACCATCACTCACTCAAACACTGCTCCACACACCTGTTCAGTTGCACACCTGTGCAATCACACCTGTTCAATCACACCTGTTCAATCCTCACACACACGGCATCATCTCAGCTAACTACTCCCATCTGAAACTTGCGCTTCCCAGTCGTCCCTTTAAACTATTGCGCTCCCACGTCATTATCATCCACACTAAACTACCTGCGTCCCCACTACAGGTATCAGTCACTAACTAATCTTAACGTTACCTAATGTCATCTTCGCTAGATCCCTACACACGATATATCCTAACCCACCCGGGCTAGTTTTCACTGCCATACACCCCATAATCTATAGCGCATTTGCCCCACGTCTGTGAGGGATGGTGGATTTGCCATCCCACCACATCGGGGGTCTCTCACTATCAATTTTGGCACACCAAATTTCAGCCAATCAAAAATTTTCTATTTACTGCCAATTCTACTCACTTTTCTAAATTTCGGATCAAAAACACGATCCTCATCACCCGTCTACTTATTACATCCTCTCGGTGCGCCAATTCACGTCTACAGCCCGGCTTCGTACAGCCGAGCAATGAACACGGGTCGTTTGGTGCCAGCGGCTGGATACGTCCCGCATTCGTGGCAGGGACAGGGGCTTACCCGGGCCGAGATCCCACGCACCACCTCGGCGTGGAGCCATCCAATGTCCCGATCTCGACCTGCCGGCACGTCTCAATAGAAAGTGGTCGCCATGACGACCCTTCCTATCGGGCTGCCCGCTCCGCCTGGTGGAGCCCGGACGCGGCCGTTCCAAGCGAGGCACAGCGTGGATCGCGTACGGCGGTTCTGTCGAAACCGCCATGGTTCGGATCCCCGCTGGTCCTCGCGGCACGCGAAGCTGCCCGACGCGCACCGAGGGCCCGATTCGGCTATAAGTCACTCTAACCGCTAACCCGGTTACCGTCGATGCCTCACCTGCATGCTTATACGCATACGCTACCCCTTTCTTGCTCATACATGCAGCCGTTTCCATGCTCCTCGTCGTACCTTTTCTTACACACCTCGGTACACTCATTCCGCTCACCGACTTGGTCACACACCTGACCACCGAACACCTTGGCACACATTCGTCGCTCGCACACCTCACCAACACACCTCTTCGCGCCCCCTCCTCGGTCACCTCCTCTGTGACAATCACAGGTGTGCTCTCACTCGCACACCCAACCACGTGCCTCACTACCAATTCCAGCGTGCATTCCCACTCACGCTCTACCATTCCAGGTGTGCATCCTTCCATTCCAGGTGTTCATCCTCGCTCACCGGTCACAACCAACTCACGCTCCTTGTCACTCTCACTACTCTCACCACCACTCTTGACAACGCACTCACCCTTACTCCCGACAGCGCACTCTTTCCTCATGCACCTGTCCGTTACACACCTTTCTCGCGCACACTCTTGCGCACACTCTCCCGTTACACCCTCTGTAACACTCACCACAGGCATGCATTCTCCTTCACTCTTGACAGCGCACTCTTTCCCCATGCACCTGTCCGTTACACACCTTTCTCGCGCATCCTCTTGCGCACACTCTTTCGTTACTTCCTCCGTAACACTTACCACACCGCGCTTCCATGTACCCCCTTGCACACACGCTTCGACCAACTCGCTCCTGACGGCACACTCACTCCTCGGCGTGCACTTTTTCCTCACACACCCCATGGTCGGACATTCTCGCACACCTCTTTTTTCGCACACCAGACCTGTCGCACACTTCACCAACGGCCTCTCACGAACACCCGGATCCAAACCAATCCCCAAGCCGACTGAAGCTTTCCTCACATCATATACATTGCCACTCACCTCCGTACCTCGTCTCCGCACCTCCTTTGCCACCTGCAAACTCTTTATTCGGTTAGTGAGCATCACATCATGAGTTGAGCACCGACCTTGCACATATTCCATTACCTCCTCCTGGATTTCTCTCTTAGTTTCTGTCCGTCTCTTCTTAATTTCACTCACCTCTTCTTCCACTTCCTCTAATTTTTGTTTAACCTCTTTTATTTCTCGGTGCGTCTCTTCAAGTTCGGCCTCTAAGGCTACCGTGACCGTCTCTATGTGCATCCTCACCTGCCGGTCCTTTGTCTCCATTATCTCTGTCACCTCGTCCACACTCATTGTCAGTTCCTCCCGTACCATCTGACATTGCCTCTGCATCGCTATTAATTTGTTTTTAATTTCTTTTTGTGTCGCCTTTAACCCTCCTAGTACCGCAGTGTTCTTTTGAACCTGCTCCACTAGTTCTTTTTGTCCCTCTGTCAGCTGTTCCACCTCCTCCGTCAGATCTTCTATTCCCCCTTGTAACTTTGCCGTATTATTTCTCACCTCTTTCTCCATACGCTTCTCACCTCGCTTTACCTCCTCGCGTAGCCCCGAGACCTCCTCACTCACACCTCGTCGTATCTCCTCCTTCATCTCCTCTATCTCCTTTGTAGATGCCACCCTCATCTGTCCCAATTCATCCCTCTGAGCATCCAATTTGGTTTCTACCCCGATTTTTACCTCCTCTATCTGCTCTCCCATTTGTTTGATTTCCCTGGCAGATTGTTCCCCTATTTCCCGCAATTTGTCCTCCATCCTATTTTCTAGCCCCATTAACCCATTTTTCATCCCCTCTATCTGATTCTCCTGGGCAGCCATTCTATTTTCCACTCCCGTTAACCCATGTCTCACCTCTTTTATCCCGTTGTCTAACCCCTCAAAATTATTGTCTAACTTCCCAAATTTCTTGTCTAACTCCTCAAAATTATTGTCTAACTTCCCAAATTTCTTGTCTAACTCCTCAAAATTATTGTCTAACTTCCCAAATTTCTTGTCTAACCCCTCACCGGTACCCCTCGCTTCGTCCCTCATTACCCCCATTTGGTTTCCCATTACCCCCATTTTTGCTTCTAGCCTCTCCATAAGGGCCCCCATTTGCTACATAAAAAGGTTTGAATCCACCTGCGGCGCTGCTACGGTCGCGGGCGCGGTCGCCGTGGCCATGTGCGAGGCGCCATTTTGCGCGCCTGATACTCCCTCAACCGCCTCCTCATTGCTCCCCTCCATTTGATCCTGGGTTACTCCTAACCATTCTATCTCTCCCACCGGCATCCCGTCGCCTTGACCAGCCATGGCGTGATTTCAAAATTCGGGTTTTTCTTTAAAAAAACAAATTTCGGCAGCTCGTAATTTTGACCAAATTTTTTTTTTCTCTATTCGTTTTAAAAATTTGGTTCGGGCCTCGAATCCCACTCCTGACACCAATTGTTACTGATCGCGGCTTAAGATGTTATTTACCGAGCGGTGGTATTGCCGCGACCGTTACAGGATCCCTGACTCACCCAATTCACCCAGAACTTTGGCCGGATCGCACCGCAGCTGCTCAATGAGGGGAAAAGACTAAAACGACGAATGCAAAGAGGAAAAGGAATAAAACGAATAGACGGACAGAAGAGTAATTGGATTTATTATTTACACAAGCAAAAAGGAGCAATCAAGGTTTATTTACAACACATAAGACGCAGGTGACAGTGCAAATTTTAGCTTACCTACAGACTTAATTAAATACCCAGGGACAGAACAAACAAAACAAACTCACGTACACAAGAAGGGTGGAAAGGCAGGAGGTGGATGGCTGGAGGGAGAGGGAGGTCCAAGGGGGTCCTGCAGCTCAACCGGCGCGTTTAGCAGCCGCCGTCCCTTTTCGGCCCTGCTCCAAACCGCCGTTCAGGCCCCAAGTGGCTGTTGGGTGTTCTTGCTGCTGCGGCCTCCGCTGCGTTCCCAGGACTTGTCTGACTCATTGGTCCAAACCCTCAACTCTTTATTGGTCCCTCACTCTTTACCACCGACTCCTCACCGCAACCAACGCAACCACTTGACCACCACCACCGACTCCTCACCGCAACCAACGCAACCAACTGACCACCGACTCTATTGACTGACTCTTCACCACTCTCCACTTGACGACCGACTCTCAACCAACTCAGACCAACTCACGACTCACTTCTGTGCGCGCCTTTTATAGCGCCTCCAGCGATTAAGCCGCCGGCGTTTTGGACACGCCCATCGGGGTGCTCACCTCGGCCCTGGTTGGTCACGCGACCCTCTGGCTCCGCCCTGGATGACGACGGGCGGGCACGCCCCTCTTCCCCTCTATGACGAGGTGGAGACACGCCTTTCTTCCCCGACTCGAGCCTCGTGGTCAATGGCGGTTATTGGAGGGGAGGTAATTGCTAATCGAGGGCTCAGCAATGACGAAAGGGGATGTGATAGGAAATGGAGGTTTTGGGGATGGGAATGAAAGGGGATCTATTCTCTTTCACTGGTGCAATGGAGTACTTCAATTAATGGGAGACACAGCCTTACCCTAGAACACAGAATAAGAGATAACTATCAACAGGGGTATTCTATTACTTGGCTGACGTGTATGCTTGTGGACTAATTATGGGATGCCCTTTCACCTTTACACAGCTCCGGAGGTAGGGGGGTGCAGAATAACCAATAATAATAATAGTACAGCACACAATAAAAAAAAATACAGTCCTCATCTCCGCAACACTATATATATATATATATATACTGTATATATATATATATATATATATATATATATATATATATATATATATATATATATATATATTGTGGCGGACACAAAAGCCCACTGGCGTGGTGACATCATTCCACGCACCAAGTGGGCGGTGGCCACGTCCGAGGGGTAGGCGTGGCCTCAAGATATACACCGGGCGCCCAGCCCGGAGCGGTACAGTGTTACAGTGTAGTCTTACAATAAAGACGTTTATATGTTACCGCTTGTCCGCTTCCTCCTTGCTCACAAGCAGCGCGCGTAACGCCGCGCTTTACTGGTGACCCTCGACGTTGGATCTGCCATAGCGATCTTTCCGAACACGACGCCATTGCAATGGCCAACGACAAGTCAATGGCGATTAAACTTCCCGAATTTTGGGAGGCCCAGGCCGAGGTCTGGTTCGTTCAAGCCGAAGCCCAATTTCAGCTTCGGCGCCTCACCAACGACGACCTGCGCTACTGCCATGTCGTCGCCTCCCTCGGGCCCGGCACGGCCGCTCGAGTTGTGTCCGTCCTTCGCCACCCACCGGACGGCCACAAGTACGAGGCACTCAAGCGGCTACTCCTAGCCACGTTCAGCCTCACGGACGACGCACGGGCCGACCGCCTCCTGGATCTCCCCGAGCTCGGTGAGACGTGCCCGTCGGTCCGAATGGACCATATGCTGTCACTGTTGGGCGAAGAAGCCCCCGGTTCGCTATTCCGGGCGCTTTTCCGTCGCCAACTTCCAGCGCAGGTTCGCCTCGCGTTGGCCGGGACCGGGCTAACGGAACCCCGAGCATTGGCGGCCGAGGCGGACAAGTACTTCGCCGCTTCGGACACGCGGGCGAGCGTTGGCGTGGCCGTCATGGCCTTCGACGCTGCTGTTCCACAGCATCATCTTCTACAGCACGCTGAGTTTCAGCAGCATGCTGATACGCACCTCGTGAACGCCGCCACGCCCCGCCCTCCGCCGTGGCGAAAACCGCCACCGCGGGGAAACCCGTCGACTCCACCGGCCTGGCGGAGCCAGCCGCGCTCCTCCAGCTCCACCACCTGGTGCTGGTTCCACGCCAAGTTCGGCCACGAAGCTCGGCGGTGTCATCCGCCGTGCTCCTTCAACGGGTCGGGAAACGCCCGGGCCGGCGCTCAATTGTGGCGATGAGCGCCGGCCGTTCGAGCAGCCTGCTGTTCATAACGGACACCTTCTCCGGGCGCCGTTACCTGTGCGACACGGGAGCACAGGTGAGTGTTATTCCCGCCGGCACGTCAGACAAGCACGCCGCGGGTGGGGGCCCCGCGCTGCTTGCCGCGAACGGGACGCCCATCCGTACGTACGGAAAACGCTGCCTCTCTCTGCGGTTTGGAGGGCAGGTTTTCCGATGGACGTTCGTCACCGCCGACGTGCCCATGGCACTGCTTGGCGCGGACTTCCTGTGCGCTAATGGGCTCCTGGTCGACGTCAAGCGCAGACGGCTTGTCAAGGCCGAGACGTTCAGCTCGCTCGCATGTGCGTTGCCCAGCTCAACGCGCGGCTTGCCAAGCGGCTTGCCGAACGATTCGGTTCCGGCCACGTTGGTCTGTACGCTTCCGGCAGCGGACGCATTCACCCGCCTCCTCGCCGGCTTCCCGGCCCTCACGCGGCCCACCTTCTCGGCGGGGGCCGTCAAGCACGGGGTGGCCCATCACATCCCCACCGTCGGGCCACCGGTCTACGCCCGGGCACGCCGCCTCGAGCCGACGAAGCTGGCGGTGGCAAAAGCGGCGTTCGCTACCCTGGAGCGACTCGGCATCGTTCGGCGCTCAGAGAGCGCTTGGGCGTCGCCGCTGCACATCGTGCCGAAGCCCGGCGGGGGATGGCGACCGTGCGGGGACTATCGCCGTCTCAATGACGCCACGACTCCCGACCGCTACCCCGTCCCCCACATTCAGGACTTTTCCGCCCGTTTGGCGGGCAGGTCCTTCTTCTCGAAGGTGGACCTCATACGCGGCTACCATCAGGTCCCCGTCAGGCCGGAGGACGTCCCGAAGACGGCGGTCATCACGCCATTCGGACTCTTCGAGTTCCTGCGCATGCCCTTCGGTCTGAAGAATGCGGCTCAGGCGTTCCAGCGACTGATGGACAGCGTCCTGCGCGACTTGGATTTTGTCTACGTCTACCTGGACGATATCCTCGTCGCCAGTGCGTCCCGCGAAGAGCACCTACGCCACCTCCGCACGCTCTTCGAACGCCTGGGCCAGCATGGCCTGATTGTGAACCCCGCAAAGTGCCGGTTCGGCGCCGCCACAATCGATTTTCTGGGGCACCGTGTCACCAGGCACGGCGCCGTCCCCCTGCCGGCCAAGGTGGAGGCGGTGAAGGGGTTTCCGCGCCCCCGCACGATCAGAGGGCTGCAGGAGTTCCTGGGCATGGTGAACTTTTACCATCGGTTCCTGCCCCGTATCGCCCAGCTCCTGCGCCCCCTGCACGAAGCTCTCCGAGGTAAGCCGGGCAAAGGCGACGTTACCTGGACCGAGGAGATGGACACGGCGTTCACGGGCGCGAAGCTCGCCTTGGCTAACGCCACCATGCTCGCGCACCCGGCGCCCGATGCACCGATCGCCCTCACCACCGATGCCTCGGACTACGCGGTGGGCGCGGTGCACGAGCAATGGGTGCGTGGAGCTTGGCAACCGCTGGCGTTCTTTAGCCGGCAGCTTCGCCCGCCCGAACGCCGTTACAGTACCTTCGACCGCGAGTTGCTCGGACTTCACTTGGCGGTCAGCCACTTCCACCATCTGCTCGAGGGCCGGGCGTTCACTGCCTTCGTCGACCACAAGCCGCTGATCTTCGCGATGGGCAAGGTCACCGAGCCGTGGTCGGCCCGGCAGCAGCGTCACCTCTCGGCCGTGTCCGAGTACACGACGGACATCCAGCACGTCACGGGGAAGGACAACCCGGTGGCGGATTGCCTTTCCCGGGCCGTCGCCCACGCAGTCCACCTCGGCATCGACTATGCCCGGATGGCAGCGGACCAGGCCGCTGACCCCGACGTCCAGGCCTTGCGGACCGCCGTCACGGGCCTCCGCGTCACCGAGGTGCCGTTCGACGGCGCGGGCGCGGCCCTCTTGTGCGACGTCTCCCTCGGGCGTCCTCGCCCCATTGTGCCCGCGGGCTGGCAGCGCCAGGTGTTTGACGCCATCCACGGCCTGTCCCACCCGGGCGCGAGGGCCTCCCAAAGGCTGATCGCCGACAAGTTCGTCTGGCATGGCCTCCGGAAGGCCGTCCGCGGCTGGGCCAGGACATGCCTCGCGTGCCAGCGCGCCAAGGTGCACCGGCACACCCAGGCCCCGTTGGCCCCGTTCACGGTGCCGGAACGCCGGTTTGACCACGTCCACGTGGACCTGGTGGGACCTCTGCCCCCCTCGCGGGGTTTCACCCACGTCCTCACCATGGTGGACCGCACCACCCGGTGGCCGGAGGCCGTGCCCTTGGCGTCGACAACGGCGGCCGATGTCGCGCAGGCTTTCATCGCCACCTGGGTCGCCCGGTTCGGCGCCCCCTCAGACATCTCATCCGACCGCGGCCCCCAGTTCACCTCGGAGCTCTGGGGGGCGGTTGCGCAGGGGCTCGGGGTCCGGCTGCACCGAACCACGGCCTACCACCCCCAGGCTAACGGCCTGTGTGAGCGATTTCACCGCTCATTGAAGGCCGCGCTCCGGGCCACCCTCCGCGACGGCGGCTGGGTCGACAGGCTCCCCTGGGTCCTGCTGGGCCTCCGGACGGCGCCCAAGGAGGACCTGCGCGCATCCGCGGCGGAGTTGGTCTTCGGGCAACCGCTGCGGGTGCCGGGCGAGTTCCTCCCCGACTCCACGGCACCATGGTCCGCGGCACAGCAGCGCTCCGCTCTGCAAGAGACCGCCCAGAGGTTCGCCCCGGTGCCAACGGCATGCCACGGGCACCCACCGACGCACGTCGCCCCGGAGCTTCGCACGGCGGAGTACGTCTTCGTCCGCCACGATGCCCATCGGACACCACTGCAGCCCCCGTACGACGGGCCTTTCCGCGTGCTGGAGACCGGGGCGAAGCACTTCACCCTGGACATCGGCGGTACTCCTGACCGCGTTTCGGTAGACCGCCTCAAGCCGGCCCACCTCGATGTGGACCATCCACCGCCAGTGGCCCGACCCCCACGTCGTGGCCGCCCTCCTGCGGGCGGACCCCCGGCACCGCCCAGCCCCGCCGCCACGCCGCCCCCCGGTCCTGCACCCATCCCAGGAGCAGCCAGGGGCATCCCACCTGGCATCCCTGCACCCCGGACGCCGCCGATCGCCAGGGGGCGCTTCGGCCGGGTCATTCGTCTGCCCCGCAAACTGGCCCTCCAGGTGCGCGGGAATTCTGGGGGGGCGCATGTGGCGGACACAAAAGCCCACTGGCGTGGTGACATCATTCCACGCACCAAGTGGGCGGTGGCCACGTCCGAGGGGTAGGCGTGGCCTCAAGATATACACCGGGCGCCCAGCCCGGAGCGGTACAGTGTTACAGTGTAGTCTTACAATAAAGACGTTTATATGTTACCGCTTGTCCGCTTCCTCCTTGCTCACAAGCAGCGCGCGTAACGCCGCGCTTTAATATATATATATATATATATATATATATATATATATATATATATATATATATATATATATATATATATATATATATGTCTATTACATGATGATATTGCATAATTACATTACATGGACTTTTAAATAATGTTGCATAGCTCATGCATCCAATGGATCTGTTTTTACAATGTCATTGTCATGCCAGAGAACGATTCTGTGTGACATTTCCGGAACATTTGAGAGGTTTCTCGATGAAATGCATCCCTGACAGTGTCCAAGCCAACAGACAATATTGTGTCAAATCAGACGATATTTGCTGCTTCACATATTTTCAATGGGTCTCAAAAAGAAGAAGAAAATCGGTTCATATTTTGTGAAGGTGACAGGACATTATGGACACCATGTACAAAAATTATTCCCTATTCTATTTCTGTCTGGGCCATTGTTACTCATGTCGTTCTTCCTCCTTTTATCTCTGTGCATGTCCTTACCAATACCGTTTGGTAGTTTGTCAACCTGGTACTCTTTTCCGCTCATCGCCTCGATGAGTGTAGGATACCCTGGCATAAAAGTTTTGATCAAGCTCTAATCAATCAAGACTAAGATAAATTCCAAGATTAATCATCAATTGGAAAAATTGATTCAGAAAAAAAAGAAGCTTTTACATCATTTGCACAATTCAATTTGAATACATCCATTTGGTCTCGCAAGCAAATAAAACGATACAAATTGATGATGATTGCAGTCCTCACATGGTATAGTAACAAGTATGACTGCACCAATTGTTGCAAGGATTCCAACATGTCGGTTTTTATGTCATTGACTTCCATTACAACTAAAAAATGTCAATGGGACATGGAACCTCCAGAAGGAACCTCCCGATCAAGGAACATTCTGAAGGATCCACCTGAAGGAACCTCCTGAAGGAACCTCCTGAAGGAACATTCTGAAGGAACCTCCTGAAGGAACCTCTTGAAGGAACCTCCTGAAGGAACCTCCTGAAAGAACCTCCTGAAGGAACCTTCTGAACGAACCAACTAAAGGAACCTTCTGAAGGAACCTTATGAAGGAACCTTCTGAATGAACCTCCTAAAGGAAACATCTCAAAGAACCTCCTGAAGGAACCTCCTGAAGGAACCTCCTGAAAGAACATCCTGCACGAACCTCCTTAAGCAACTTCCTGAAGAAACCTTCTGAAGGAACCTCCTTAAGAAACCTCCTGAAAGAATCTCCTGAAGGAACCTCCTGATGGAATCTTCTGAAGGAACCTGCTGAAGTGACCTCCTTAAGGAACCTCCTGAAGTGACCTCCTTAAGGAACCTCCTGAAGTGACCTCCTTAAAGAACCTCCTGAAAGAATCTCCTGAAGGAACCTTCTGAACGAACCACCTAAAGCAACCTTCTGAAGGAACCTTATGAAGGAACCTTCTGACTGAACCGCCTAAAGGAAACATCTCAAAGAACCTCCTGAAGGAACTTCCTGAAGGAACCTCCTGAAAGAACCTCCTGCACAAACCTCCTTAAGCAACTTCCTGAAGAAACCTCTGAAGGAACCTCCTTAAGAAACCTCCTGATGGAACCTTCTGAAGGAACCTTCTGAAGTGACCTCCTTATGGAAACTCCTGAAGGAACCTCCTGAAGGAACCTCCTGAAAGAACCTCTTGCACAAACCTCCTCAAGCAACTTCCTGAAGAAACCTCTGAAGAAACCTCTGAAGGAACCTCCTTAAGAAACCTCCTGAAGTAACCTTTTGAAGGAACCTCTTTAAGCAACCTCCTGAAGTAACCTTTTGAAGGAACCTCCTTAAGCAACCTCCTGAAGTAATCTTTTGAAGGAACCTCTTTAAGAAACCTCCTGAAGTAACCTTTTGAAGGAACCTCCTTAAGAAACCTCCTGAAGTAACCTTTTGAAGGAACCTCCTTAAGCAACCTCCTGAAAGAATCTCCTGAAGGAACCTCTTTAAAGAACCTTGTGAAGCTAGCTTATTCTTTGGATAATCATCCAGGAACCTCTGCTCGTGATGTTTACCTCATACATGACCAGGCATTAGTTCCCGGTGACATTTGGCTTTCTCCAAAATGGTTTTAAAGGCCACATAATTATGTGTGTGTGTACTGTATGCCTCATCTCACCGACTCGTCGAAATACATCCAGAATTCATAACAAGCCCAAGTGCGAATCTCAGCCACTCATTCTATTAGAATTGAATGGTATATGCACACTTATTTATCTTTTTTATTTGTTATAAACTTGTCTTATATGAGAGTTCTTAGGAAAGTTTATAATCTGATGGACAAAGAAAATTGCAGATTAAAATGGAATTTGCCATCAATGATCAGTGATATCTCTCTCACTTATTCTGCATTTCCTGACATTTCCTGAGGATTTTTCTCAATGCTTAAGCAAAAATTCCCATTTCTGCACTAATCAAAGAAATTAAGACCCAAGGGGCTTTGGTTTCTTCGGTGGTAATCGAATTTCTGATCAGGTTCACCGAGTTAGGGTAGCGTGGGGCAAGACGCCCCCATTAAGCAAGATTGCTGATATCTGCTCCTGTTGCAGCTATAGAGAACTAAAAGTAAATGCAAACAAGAAGGACACATTAGCGCTACATAATAGCACAAGCACACCAAGATAGAAAAAAACGAAAAAGAACAAGAAGTGAATTTTTTTAATTTTTTTTTGGCCTCTTTGCCCCATGCCGGAGGTAAAACGCCCACCAGGTTGGGGCAAAACGCTTACTGTGGGCGTGTTGCCCCTGAGAAGTGAGCGTTTTGCCCCTTACTTCCGAATTACATAAAAAGAAGATAATACTAACGTCTGACTAGAAAAACATAGTCTCCTACATAGAGGAAATTTCACCGTAAATACAAAATGTCATGAATTGTGACTTGGTCAAATTCAAACAGTCATGGGCACATGTCAGTCCGAGACATCCGACTCGCAGTTTGGGCACAGGAACTGGGCCAGTCCTGGCATACATTGTTCATGTGCCCAATGAAGGCACAACTGGCACTGCACCCACACCTCCCTGGGTCTGGCACGGCTGTACTCCTCACAGCATATAAGACAAGGCCAGTCTTCCTCCTCACTCGAAGCCTGTCGAGCACCTTTTGTGGCCATGACTTTCCCGGGCTTTTGAACAGTTGTCAGCCCTGTCTCATCCATGTTCCACACTCTTGAAGGGGTGTAGTCTTCAGCTGTCAAACACTCCTTGAAGAGGTCAAAGAAACCCTGGACCCTGGGTTTATTGAAGCCCACAACACGCGCTATGCTGGTTGCTTGAGGCTGCCTGAGGGTGAGGTCGTGACGGGAGAGAAAGTTCTGGACCCAGTCCTTTCCTGCCATCCGGGACTCTCTGTTGAAAGGGTGGCTAATTTGAGCCTTCTCAGCAACATCAAACGCTAGACGCTGCATGTCCCGCATCCTCAGACCGTACAGTCGCCTCTGCATCTCCGTTACATGTGCTTTCAGCTGCGCGTCGATCTCAGGAGGAAGGGCGTTCTTATATCTCCCAAAATTCAGCACACCAGGTGCTGCTACTTGCTGGTCTCTGTGCCTTCGTAGGGTAGGCCTACGTGCCGGAACACCAAAGTCCTTGCTGGCACGAATGAGTGGAAGTCCCTCGCTCACTGCTGTCAAGGCTGCAGACAAGTTGCTTTGGCCATAATTGCCCCTCTCAGTCTTCCTTTTGTATGTTCTCACCATCATGTATCTGTTGACAAGTGTTTAAAAATGATTCAGTCTCTAAATCATAATTTCTTTTATTCATAACTTAGTGGAATATATTCAAATGATAGTCACTTTTACTAGCATAGCAGAGAGAGAGAGAGAGAGACACAGAGAGACACAGAAAGAGAGAGAGAGCGAGAGAGAGACACAGAGAGACACAGAAAGAAAGAGAGAGAGAGAGAGATGGAGAGAGAGAGAGAGAGAGAGAGAGAGAGAGAGAGAGAGAGAGAGAGACAGAGAGACACAGAAAGAGAGAGAGAGAGAGAGAGAGAGACACAGAGAGACACAGAAGAGAGAGAGAGAGAGAGAGAGAGAGAGAGAGAGAGAGAGAGAGAGACACAGAGAGACACAGAGAGAGAGAGAGAGAGAGAGAGAGAGAGAGAGAGACAGAGAGACACAGAAAGAGAGAGAGAGAGAGAAAGAGAGAGACACAGAGAGAGAGAGAGAGAGAGAGACATGCAGTACTCTAGCATTTCAAGTCAAGTCGGTATTACATTCAGTGGAATGAGGGGCACATTAGGCGTCTTGCCCCAACATCCCAGTGGGCGTTTGACCCCCAATCTGTTACAAATCTTATCTTTGGAAATCTGACTTAAAGCAAGGGAGGCAACTAGTTTAGTCTGGCATCAACAGATAGCTAACAGATCCCTATAACAAGAAAAAGTAGAGACGTTCTGTTTCTTCTGCTATTTAGATGATGGTACTGAACAAATGAAGTATGAAATTTACAACAAACAGGACGAAAACAAAGAAAAACATCTGAGAAACGTACCGCTTTCTCTGCCTGTGTCGCCGTCGTGGCGGGAAAGGATGTTTGCGGAAGGAAGCTCGCAAGGCATCATGGGGCTCGTTGCATCACGTGGTTTAGTATATATTGTGGGTAGGCGTTTGACCCCTACTGGGCCTCTTGCCCCACCCTACCCTACCAGTGGATCTTTATAGACTATGGACCCATTAGGTTTCTGGTTAAACTGATTGCCCCTATTATAACACAAGACAATCACATGATTGGTCAAATCCTGAACACAGGTTTTCTGAAACTGCCAAAAAATGTCCTCAAAATCACTGTACTTCGTCCAACAGGCCATGCCTTATCTAATGGCTTGTTGGACGTAGTAGGTACAGTTATTTTCCCAAAGTATGTACAGCTATTTTACCAAAGTACTACACTGATTTTACCGAAGTACGTACATCGTACAGTGGCGTCTCCTGGTGTTGTTCTAATCCTGTTGGCATTTTGAAGAATTGTGTTTTTGTGTGGGCCTAAAATACTTATCTGCACCCAGTAATGAATGAGGTCAGGGATCATATAATATTACCTTTCACATAGCTACAAAGGCTTCAGCACTATAAAGCGATAAATAAATAAAAAGCAAACAAATTCAAAATTTTCCCCCAAATTTTTCAAAAAGTTTTTTGCCTAAAACACTCAACAGCACTCACTCCTGAACCACTGAAAGCTTGATGAGGATCCGTTCAGCCATCTCTGAAAAAATGGTGACACACACATCTCTCTTACAGACTCCATCTTTTAGACATTCTTATAAACGCCACTCCATCTTCGTCTTTCCTACTGATGACTCCATATTTGTCTTTTTGCGTTTCTCCTGATACTCCAGTTCTGTATTTGGTCAGTTAATTGAATAGTGTAGATATAAGCTCAAATCATGTTTGTTTGTTTTTGTTTAAACATGCTTCAAAAATAAATAAAAAACTGAACCAAATCCAACCAACTTTACATGCCGCCTGAGGTTCCCCAACTCTGGTTTCTGTTGTGGTACCATATCTACGGGAGGGGTTTCAAGTTGGGGGGAAGACCCAATTCTCTCTATGTAAACGGCTTTGTGCGCGAAGCGCTCGCGTCGGCGAAAAACAGGCCTCACTTGCGCAGGCCCAAGCATTCGTCCTCACGTCGTTTCTGCCTGGCAAAACCCTGCACGTTTCCCGATGGCGTCTCCGATCGCTTCCTGGAGCCCATCGTCCTAGCTTAAACGTGCGAAGGAGAAGAACAAGGGAACCAGGGGAGAGCAAGAACAGGGCAAGGTCTGAGGGTCAGAAAGCAAGAGGGCAAGAGGAAAGCAAGAGCAAGAGTCCAGGGCAAGAGAGCAAGAGGGCAAGCGAAAGCAAGAGCAAGGGAGAAAATGTCGGTCCCCGAGTTCTTTTAATGTCAGGTTGTGACATCATCAGCGCTTTTCCACCAATCAGCACGCCGCTTCTTGCTCGGCTCTGACGTCCTTGGTGGTCTTTGCCAATCGGCGGTCCGCTTCCTCCTCGACTCTCCCTCCACCAATCAGCGGGTAACTTCTTGCTCCGCCCTGGCCAATCACGAGTCCCCTCTTACCCCGGCCTTCCCGTTGGTCGACTCCTGCCCAATAGCGAGTTGTTTCTTGGTCCTCCCTGACCAATCATGGCTCCTCGGGGCATTCTTCAGCTTGCCTGTCTTCCATGGTGATGTAGCTGGAGCGTCCCAAATGGCTGTGTTCAGAACTGGCTTCCGATTGGTGTTATGGTTATTATTTAGTGCAATAAATTGGCATTTCCTCACTAGTGTCTATTGCAGTGCCATAAAGGACAAAGGATAAATCACATAGGGCAAGACTTACAAGGGATAATTTATCCTTATCCCCTAAGCTAGTTAACATGCCCTGCCTCCTCGTAACAAGGATGAAGATACACCTTACTCCGACATTCGGTTAAACAGAACTTATTACATGGTGATGGTTCTTACCCGACATCAGGTGCATGATACCTACACAAATCTACCTGACTCTACATATCACTACCCCCACAAACATAACAATATATTACGGGGATGTTGAAATCTGAGTAAGATTAATTCGAAATTTTCAAAATGTTTAATCTCAATCATTTTAAGAGGAGGTACAAACCAAATCATCCAACACGGAGTTTCGCAGCAAAGCGGGGGTGATTTTTGCTCACACCATATATAAGCTGCAAGGATGGTGATGAAGGTAATGTTAGCCGACTTCCAAGTAGATGGAAGATGACCTCGGGCAAATGATAGAGTGAATAGCGCAGAATGTTTGAAAAGTACAACATGCTGTCTTTTTTATTAAATCAATCAGCAATGTGACGGGTAATTTCGCTCGTTCATTATATACACAAAATCCTTCCTTTTCTTTTCTCAATTTAAATTTTCTCAATTCATTCCACACATTCCAATAAATGTATGGCTCTTAACTTAATACATGGAGAAAGCTAACCTTTCCATGGAAACAAAAAACTTATACCGTGTTCTTGTATGCAGGCAGTGTGGATTCACCTCTGCTGTCACATGCTTTTAAGATATATTATGTATTTCACACAACACGAAGCATGCATTTTGTTCATTGCATTCATGCTAGCCAAGGTCTCAAAGCCAAAGGAGATGCCGACCATCATAATTTATTTCTCTCCCTCTGAAACAAGCTTCATATTCAGAATCTGACTTAAAAATCGGTTGGAGGAAAATGGTTTGCTATTTTCAGCATAACTGAAAGATATTGTACTCCTTTCTGCACCAGTATTTGAATCGTGAGCGTATGAATCCATCTTTACTCCACACCACCCATAAAAATGTATCATCATTGCCATTACCACGTTTCGTTATTGCCTTCCTTTTGGCCTTCATCCACCGAAAATCCTTATCCACAAAAGAGTGCAAATTCAGAAAGATGTGGCAATCTGACATGATAATTCAGTTGTGCTCAAAGAGGCCTTGAGAGCAAGCATGCTGTCGAATGGCAATGCCTGCCAGAAAAACAATTCCATCCTGAGAAATCCGATAAGGCAATTTAATTACGGATGGGAGAAAATTTGTCAACCATTCTCAAGAGTTTCAGCTCCTAGACCATTGACATACGTGTACTGCAAGTATATACAATCTGACAATTATCATTGACTCTGATTTGGCACCTCACACGCAAACGACTCACGTCGTTCCTCGGCTGTATGCCAAGTCATCTTGTGTTCTCCTTCAAAACAAAGAACATTAAATGCAAAAAAATAATCTCAGGAATTGAGCCAAGAACAACGAGTCCCGTAGGCTGTCCAAAACAGCACAGCATGGTTAGAAATAATGGTACACCTATTTTATTATAACATGTGTAGCAACTGCCCTCTCGCACCCTCTGTCCTCTATTGGCTCTGTCCCTCCCAGGTGTCTGCAGGGAGCACATGGTCTGCCATAACCCTTCTTGTTAAACTCCCGAAATCCAGGTTCGTAGCTAACCTCCACTCATTTGTTCCATCCAACTTCCCAAATCTGTTCAGTTCCGTTCTTCCCTCCACGGCTTCAGATATCGACAGTGCTGTAGACTCTTTTCTCAATATGTTTACTCATACTTCTTCATCATGCATGTATCCCTTCAGATCTAAACCTATCAAAATTATTGGAATCTCCCATGATGAGGCTGAAGCAGAAGTTTTGTTGCTTTCACATCACAGGCAAGTCGGTGATCTATCTGTTTTTGACCGTTTATTCTCCATTCTGCTCCCTCAACCCCATGACCCTCACTATCTACTCCAGGATGCACGTTTTCTTCGAGTAAAAACCCTCCTGGTAAACCTTCTAAAATGCAGGCTGACTGCATGCCTCAACTCTCTTATTGGTTGCTTCTCCCGTCTATGGAACCACCTCCAGAAGGTATTCTGTCTCGTTCTTCCATCCAGCGCTTCAAAGATGAAGTAGTGCACCACCATCTATCATCATCCCCAATTCCTCTCCTCCTCCCTTTCCTCTTTTCCTGTTCATTCACTCCCCTGATGTTTGTTATATTGTCAGTTCTATCTTTCTCTTTCATGAGTCTCACTTCCGCAAAGAAGAAAAAAAAGTTTATTATGACAAAACTACCAACATGCAAACTGGTCTTCCCCACCAAATAAAGCCAATCCAAATGAAAGAAACTTATCTGCTACATCATTGCTCCAAACCTATACAATCACTTTATTGAGATACAATCTCTCAGACCTCTTCCAATCATCGAAAACAATGTGTAAATTGGATATTTGTGCCTCTAAAACTTACCCCTCTGTCTGTTCCTGCACTTAAGAAGGATGGAGGCATGATGAATATCGCTCAAGATAAGACAGAGTCTCCAAGTCTATCATTACCCCACGCACACGGAGCAAACAGCAGGGTTAAGCAATTGGGTCACTTTGTATGTCTGTCTGTCTGTCTACAGACATCAGTCTGTTATCAAGGAACTACTGAATTGCAATATAATTATATCTTTTGAATAGCACAGAACACAAATCGGAACATGAATCGGAACACAAACCTGCAGTTTAGCAGTATTTTGGCTCCAAAATTAGGTAAAATATACGGAATCTCACCCTGAGTGTGCATGCGCACAGAAGAGTAGGGTAATTATTTTATTATTTCTGCATGGCTGACAATCTAACAAAATTGAAAATCATTCTAAACAGGAAACTTACTGTTTTAGGGGCATCTTAAATGGGAAAAAACTACAGGCACGAATAATATATTAAATGTGTTAAATCGGTGGTGTAATAGCATTATGTACCATTACGGTAAACTTCTGAATTATTTTTTTTCCTTAGAACCTTTAAAACTATATTTTGTTTCAATTGACCTTTATTTTGACCTAATTTAAAAACCTCTATTTTGTTTCAAATTTCAATTTCAAGTACTTGAAAACTGTAGAACATAAATCACCATTGTGGTACTTTCAAAAACCTTCCATTTATCAGTACTTGGAAAAATATTTATGCTGCCTTATGCCCTGAGGGCAGAGAAACTGTGAGATTCAGCTTTCAGACAAATATGGTGGCGCTTTGCCTTGCACTGTTTGTTTATTGCAAAATGCAAAGCAAAAGTTGGACAATCATTTGGACCATCATGCCCAGACATTATCAACATCGCATGAATTAAATCTAACAGAGTATCTTACCATAATTTACCAAATGGACACCAAGGACACCAAAAAAAAAAAAAAAAAAAAAAAAAAAAAAAAAAATGTCCATTCGAAGGTACCTCAAAAACGGCTGAACCGATCGCAACGATATTTTGGGTGGGTAATTCTGCGACTCCCTGGAGTAAAATAGGCTATATTGTTTTTCCAATTTTCCAATTTTCCAGTTTTTCCAAACACGATGGAATAATACTTACCGATATGAACAGTGATGTGGCTTTTGTTGAAATTCTACAAATACTGTTTATTCTACATAGCAGGAGAGAGTAGATCGACTCCTGACGAACTCTTCCTATATAAACGTGCAGCTCCGAAGTAACATGGCAGCGTGTGCAAAGCGACTGAGAAACAGGTGTAGCGGCCGCTTCCGTGTTACAGATTCGGCGCGCACTCTTCACACATAAACGTGCGACTGAGAAAGATGTGTAGCGGCCGCTTCCGTTTTGCAGAATTCAATCTTTTTTCAAAATGGGCGCCATGTACAGTTTAGATTTTGATGATTTGCGTGTGATATGATTCAACGCATGTTTATATGAATCGTTTAAAATAAAAAAGCCATCAATTTCTGATATTTTGCCTTTTCATTTGGGCTTCCCAATTGAAGCCCCACCGTTAGGGTGGGTACCGTTGCTAGTCTACTTAATTTCACCCTAAGGGAGGGAATGGTGGAGGAGGAGTGGGGAGGAGAGCAGTGGGACAGGCACAGGGACATCAGCATGGTGTGTTTTATGGTTTTTCGGAGGAGGGTGAGAGTTGTCTGGTGAGAATGAACAAACAATGACAGCACCTTCATTATTTGTTGAAACCCGATTAGAGATATCAGAATTACCTCGCATTATGTACTATAAGCCATCCATAACTAAGCTACCTACCAGCAATCATGCTAATCAATGTTGATGTGTTCCAATAGGTACTTCGTCATTTCCAGTTTAGACCTATCAACTGTTTCTGCTGCCATTACATTTCTGTTGCCATTACCGACCATTACATTTCTACAGGGGGGGTCATAAGCCCCAGGACATGGTTTTAGCTGATTATACAAGATTTTGTTTATACCATCTACCAGGGTGAGCCATAGGGCCAAGGAGTAATGACATATTACAGTAATAACAGTAATACATAATAACAGGATTAAATATAACATATTACGGTAATACAACAATTAAAATACCTCCTTATACATTGAGTGCGTCCGTATGACGTCCGCCATTGTCACGGCACAATATAATTTTGTCACAAGATTTCAACCTGTTTTCATGATCTGCATCTCACAATTCACACATTTCAGTTGGTTTATATTGCTTCATGTGAAGGTCTTTTTTATTGTATGATGGAACAATGAATACGAAACACCAAACTCTGCAGAACGCTTCCGTGATGATTTTGTCGGAGATCCGAGAACGGATGGTTTAATGTTTTGAATTCCCAAATCACGATTTTTTGGTCGTTCACTGTGCTTGCTGTCGAGTACACGTCCAGTCTAAAATAACTTTTTCCCCCAAAGATGAAGATTTGATTTTGATGGTGCTGGATTTCCAAAACGCTATTCGAAGGCTTCTTATGCCTGTTTCAGCATCTTGTTTATATTTCTTCTCTTATGGTACGAAACCATTGCTACAGCCTCTCTTCCACTGTAAATGGACTGGTGTCTGCCATCTAGGTTTAATGTATCATTTGTATTCTCTGAAAAAAAAGAGAAAACTATAAATATATATGTTATGAAACAAATCTTGTATAAGCAGTGTCATGGGACTTGTGACTCACTCTGTAGAGACACCATTCCATGTAATAACTAGAACGTCACTCAGTATAGCGCATACCTCCGCCAGGCTGAACAGTTTAGGTTTTCTATCCCACTGATCGGCCGGATCTGTATCTGGGCCTCAACCAAAATCGAATAGCTTGTTCTTGTCGCCTACCCAATTCATCCACCAAAAGATTAATCTTATGTCATAACCGTCCATAACCTTTTTTGAGATATCCTGCTATATATATCATTTTGGCCCTATGTCAAAATGGTGAAGAATCACGAAAAAATTGTCATATCCAAATATCCAGATCTTCACCAAAATCTAATCAATTCGTCCTTGTACAACCCCCAATCTGTCCCCCAAGTTTTGTCCGAATCAGTCAGTAACTTTTTGAGATATCCTTCTCACAGACAGACAAACAAACATACAGCCAAGCAGCGGTGAAAATGCACCCTCCATCCACCTTCAATGGTAGAAGGTAAAAACTACAATTTTAATGAAAGACCCTTGCCTCATTACTGTCCAAACTCTCATCGTCTTTATTCTCAGGTTGTGGTCCCTGGTCCTACAACTATCCATTCTGCTGAAAGCTCTTCTGCACTTATTTTATCTGTACCCTTCATTGTCATAAACCTCTCTAACATATCTCCTCATAATCGGCTTCATTCTAATGCATAAAGTCTTATCTCCTTGAACCGCATCTCATAGTTTAATCGACTTAGCCCAATGATCAATCTTGTCACTCAACACTGAACCCTCTCGATGGCAGGTATTTCCTTCCTCAGATGTAGTGACCAAAACTGCTTTCACAATATTCGAGGAAAGGGCTCACTAAATTCCCATATGGTATTAACACGACTTCTTTTGATTCATAATTTATCCTACTGCAAATACAGGGATCTATCCCTTCTTGTAAATCCTTAAGCAGTGGTTGCTGCCTCTCAGGTGGAAAAATGAAATGTGGTTGTTTATTCATGTGTCTGTGAGACAGCGATTTCACTTTCATGGACAGGAGGATTCTGGATTTCATGTCCCTTCGAACAGCACCCACACCACACACAGCCATGATTCTATGACTGTTGACTGTTTGATTAAATGGAGAGGAATTGGCGAGCAATTCAAGTGGTCATGCTTTCGACAATTGGGGTAAAGTAATTTCCTCAAAGTGAACTCACACACAATATGTACAATATTATATTCTGCCTTTACATATTGTAGTTTTTAAAGCATTTCACATAAAGAGGTACAATCCCATTAAGCTATACTAGCAACGGTACCTGCCCTATGGGCGGGGCTTCAATTGGGAGGCCCAAATGAAAAGGTAAAATATCAAAAATTGAAGGCTTATTATTTTATTTTAAACGATTCATAGAAACATCCGTTAAATCATATCACACGCAAATCATCAAAATCTAAACAGTATCTTACTATAATTCACCAAATGTCCCACAGTGATCGATACACTATGATCGTGATCGTGAATCGTGATCGATAATCGTGTTCACAATCGCTATGTCGTATGTACTCCCGATACGTGTTTCCTTCAGTTGAAATGGGTTGGAATTCTCTCAAGCAGGGATTCAACCGGTGTCCTTATAAAAGGTCTTTGTCCGAGGTCACCGAGTCTGATCGGTGCAGCCGTTTGTGCGGCACACGGGAAAACAACATCGTCACAATGAGAGCATTGTCACAATGAACGTTATGCGAACGCGAATGTTATGCGGGAGTCCAAACCTGAGAATGCTGGAGACCAAAGCTGAAATTGGGAAAAATAAATAGCCTATTTTACTCCTGGAGATCCCAGGATTATCCACCCAAAATATCGTTGAGGTCGGTTTCCGCAGTTTTTATGGTACCTTCGAACAGACAGACAGACGGACGGACATTTGGTGAATGAGTGGAGGGTCTGTCTTTCCCTTCCCAACGCATAAAGACATACAAACCCAAAATAAGGGGAATGGACTAAGGTAATGTTCTGATATGAAATAACTATTCCAAGGGACCTGTATGGTGACTGCCATTACTTCTTAGCGATTTCCCAAAAACACAACAATATATATATGTATATATAATTATAAAATTGAAATCTTGCGTGTTTGTGTGTAACATTCGATCAGTCCGGGGGCGTGGCTTACCCCTTTGAGAGAGTAGTAATATCCACCATTTTATTAACTCGCATAGCTTTGAGGCCTGTTTTGTAGGCCCGTGGTGTCTTGCTCTCTCTCTCAGTTTTATTTCAAATCAAATTCGATATATCATTTCATTTTTCACAGTCGCTGACATCGTTTTAGACTCGGTTGAAAAAAAACGGGAAGAAAATCCGATGAAAGTTTCCGTTTATAGAACGAAATGAATTCTGAAAGGCTTGTATCTTCAAGGCCATTGAGTCTGTCTCACGCCTTTATCTTCAATCTAACTCGCCATCTGATTTCATTTTTATCGATGGTTTTAGACTCGGTAAAATAAATAATTGAGAACATTCACGCACACCCGGGAAATTGCAGAGATATATTTTAAAAATCGCGCCACGTTGATATACGAAAATACACCGCCTAAAATAACAGGCATACAGTATATATCTTCGTTATTTCATTCAACATTATTACCCGGAAGTAAAATATGTTTCAGGAAATTACCGAGAGATATTTCTTCGATTTTTTTTATTATTTATATGCGCATACACTTTAAATAGGTTTATTTGAAATCTTTAATTTTCACAATGTAATTTATTTGTCATTTGATGATCGGCAAAACGATAGCACAAACACAATACTATTTGCAGGAAGAATGTCGTATCAACCCTCCGACGGCGCTACGGACGCGGACAACGAATCACACCTCACGTCTATGGACACGAATAGCAACATCCGCACGAATCAGTCATCAATGATTTTCATTGACGCGCCTGGAGGCACAGGGAAGACGTTTCTTATTAACCTGATTCTCTCTAAAGTGAGAGCGAGTGGAGAAGTTGCCCTTGCGGTGGCCTCATCTGGCATAGCTGCTACCCTCATGCCTGGTGGAAGAACAGCGCACTCAAGGTTCCAAATCCCTCTGACACCGAGGGAAGATGGCGTATGCAACATCGATAAAAATTCCACTATCGCAGACCTCTTTCGAAGTACAAAACTCATCGTGTGGGATGAGTGTCCTATGATCAGGAGAGAGAGTTTCGAGGCTGTGGATCGCACGTTGCGTGATGTATGTGACAAAGACGAGCCTTTTGGAGGGATCTTGACGATATGCTGTGGTGATTTCCGTCAACTTCTGCCCGTGGTGAAAAGAGGGTGTGATGCTGACGTTGAGAATGCGTGCATAAAGAGGTCCTACTTATGGCAGAGCTTTGGAATGTTTCACTTGAGAACTAATATGCGACTGACCGACGGAAGTGGGCAGTTTTCAAGATTTTTGCTCGACATCGGCGAGGATAGAATCGAGAAAAATGCGGATGATGAGATAGATTTGCCAGAGGATATACTGCTGACAGCGAGTGGGCTCGATGAGTGCATCGATACCATATATCCATCATTCGCCAATCCGATGGAGGTTTTTTCAGCAAGGTCTATATTAGTGCCCCTCAACGATATGATGCGAAACATCAATTCAAGATGCATCACAAGGTTCCCTGGTGCTAGCAAGGAGTATGCTGCGTTCAACAGTGTGACTGAGGGTACTGATGCGACGCACTTCC
The DNA here is from genome assembly GCF_964187855.1 of Myxine glutinosa. Classification (NCBI taxonomy): domain Eukaryota; kingdom Metazoa; phylum Chordata; class Myxini; order Myxiniformes; family Myxinidae; genus Myxine; species Myxine glutinosa. Next base: position 120,585,852 of record NC_136268.1, read on the forward strand.
CAACGGAATTCCTAGAATCCGTTGAAGTCTCGGGATTGCCGCCGCACAACCTCGAGCTCAAAAAGGATCCCCTATCATTTTGATGCGGAACTTGGACCCTCCGAAACTTTGCAACGGGACGCGCATGATTGTTGAGGACATGCTTCGAAATATTATAGTTGCGAGGATCATAAGTTCAACGTTTGAAGGCGAAACTGTAATGCTCCCTCGGATCCGACTAAATCTGTCGGAAGCTGAGGATATCCCTTTGCAGCGCTGCCAGTTCCCCATACAATCCTGCTTCGCAATGACGATCCATAAGGCGCAAGGGCAAACTATGGAGAATGTGCTGGTCTACCTGGAGAAACCGGTCTTCCAGCATGGTCAGCTGTATGTGGCGCTCAGTCGAGGGAAGAGGAAAGAGAACGTGCGAGTTTATGTAAATGGAGGATCGTCGACAAAGAACATCGTCATCAGAAGTGTCCTCTGACAACAAAATCGTGGTAGTCCACGGGTCGCGTGTTTTTTCTAAAAAAAAAAAAAAAAAAAAAAACGTGATCGGAGATAAGGGCCGAAATCACGTGTCACAGGTAAGTGATTTAGAATGCTGGAGAGGTGAGCCTTATGGCTTGCTGGCCCAAATAATCTCCCTGATGATGTCCAGCGTTCGCTTTAGTTCTATTCTCATATCTATTCAAACTGACATTGACCCAACGGGTCATGGGTCGTCTAGTATATATATATATATGTATATATATATATATATATATATATATATATATATATATATATATATATATATATATATATATATGTATACATATATATATATATATATATATATATATATATATATGTATATATATATATATATATATATATATATTGTTATAGATCGCGGACAGATGTTATAGACCGAGCGGTGGTGTAAGACTGCGACCTAACAAAACTCACCCGATTCACCCAGACTTTGGCCGTATCGCACCCCAGCTGCTCAATGAGGGAAAAGACGAAAACGACGCAATGCAAAGAGGAAAACGAAGACAAAAAGGTTGGAAATACTACTAAATTTATTTACTATTTACACACATAAGCAAAAAGAAAGCAGGCACGTTTATTTACAGGCACATGAGACGCAGGGGACACAGTGAAAATGATTAGCTTATGCAGACTTGACTTAACTACCCCGGACAGAACAAACAAAGACACTGACTCACGCGGGGAATGCCAGGAATGGCAGAAGGTGGACGGCTGGAGGTGCACGCTTGGTGGAGCCAACATGGAGCTTGGTGGAGCCCTGGTGGAGGCGAACGCTTGGTGGAGCCAACACGGAGCTTGGTGGAGGTGAACGCTTGGTGGAGCCAACACGGAGCTTGGTGGAGGGGAACGCTCGGTGGAGCCAACACGGAGCTTGGTGGAGCCTTGGTGTGACGGGTTCTCTCTTCTTTGTAAAAGCTCAACTGTCTTGTCTCTTGTAAAAGCTCAACTCTTCCCTCCTCTGTAAAAACGAATCTCTCTGACTCCTCTCCACGGCTTGGGGCTCCCTTGTGTCTGCCGGTAAAAACTCATCTCCTTTGGCCACACCCCTGCCTTGGGTTATATAGGCCCCCGCCCCTCAACCTTTGCGAACCTCCCCGACCGCTCTTCCTCCGCCCTCTGTAGCCAAACCCCTGGCTCATGGTTGGTCGAGCGGGGCTGGTTCACTCCTCCCCCTCTATGACGAGGTGGAGACACGCCTTTCTTCCCCAACCCTGCCTCGTGGCCAATGGCGGCAATTGGATCGGAGGTAAGTGGTGATGGGAATGGAAGGGAATCTATCTCTTTCACTGGTGCAATGGAGTACTTCAATTAATGGGAGACACAGCCTTACCCTAAAACACAGAATAAGAGATAACTATCAACAGGTATATTCTATTACTTGGCTGACGTGTATGCTTGTGGACTATGGGACGCCCTTTTGGTCTTTACACAGCTCCGGAGGCAGGAGGCACAGAATAAACAATAATCACAATAATACAGCACACAATCAAAAAATATACAGTCCTCATATCCACAACACTGCACCCTCCTCCTCTTAGGCACGACCCGGGCCTACAACTTTTATTTAGTGTGACACGTAGGTGTAGTTCCCTCTACTTTTAACCTGACCCTGAGTGCGACAGTTTTAAAACATAAATAAATGTGTCCTGCTGCTCCATTGCACCCTGCCTAACAGACTTACGCCCACAGTTAACCGAATTGCGGAATGGTCTTCAAACTATACACTGACGGTGGGGAGCATTATTTACAATTGACGCTACTTTTATTTACAAAACTAACCCAGGACCTGTAATTGTTCTTTCTGGGGGGGAGACAGTCTGTTCTGCATCAATGCACCATTAAAGCACCCAAAAACGCACCAAAGCACCCTCAAGCACCAATCGGTGCACAGTCATCACTGTTCATGAATAAAAATAACCAAACAACCCCTAACCCTGCAGGTGATCTCTTGCTCTTCGGCTCCCTCTGCTGGTTATTATTATTTCTTCCAGTTGTTGTCATTCCTTTGCTTTGCTTACTGGCGGCCTATTTTCAATAAAGTGTGCCCAATGTGTCCTATTTATTTGCTTTATTTATGGCCCACAGGGCCGACTACGTGTGGTTCACCTGTGGGGCATCGGTGCCCTGTGACCAAGGTCCGCCAGCAAGATTTCGGGCCCTCATGGCCGGTTCCAGCAGAGGGGCCATGCCCCAACCCATGGGGTCCATAAGTGGTGCTCGGCCACAGACATGTGGTCCATAATGTGGTGCATCGATGCAGACAGCTGGTTCTGGGAATTTCGGGCGCACAATGGCCGACCCACGCACGCTCCCCTCGGCGCCCAACGGCGCACAGGTCATGTGGGAGACAAAAGGGGAAAGACAATTGAGCGAGGGGTAAGGTCACAAAGGTACACATCAATAAGGCAATGCAAGGCGAAATGCGTACGGAGGGCGAAGTGAGAAAGCTCGTCCCTACCGTACGTCACCCCCCTGTCACCTACCCTACCCTTACCCCATATGTACAAAAATTTACACATTTACAAATTCGTCACTACTGTCACGTCTTCCCCATATTTCCCCTATACCAAATTCGTCTCCACAATCCCTCTACTGCAAAATTTGCCATCACCAAATTCATCATCAATCCTCAGAAGGAGGCAGAGATGGAACATCAAAGCACAATGTCACATCCCACTCCTGACACCAATTGTTACAGACGCGGTGGTGGATGTTAGTTTACCGAGCGGTTTGGTATGACCACGTCTGCACAGTTTACCCGATTATGCTCGAACGTTGACTAGTCGCGCTACGCTAGATCAATGAAGGAAAAGGACACAACTGCTGGATTCAAATGACACGACACCAAGGGTTCAGTTCTCAAGACCTCCGGAGGAGGTTATATTATGGCGGAAGGTTAGACTACAGAAATGAGAGGGACAGCAGAGAAAGACAAGCACTTAGACACACTCTTATATTAACCCCAACAGACGACAGATAAACGGGACAAAAGGCTGACTCACACGGGGATTGATGGCAAGGAAAGGCAGGCAGTCGATGGCTCCAGGTGCACCTGGGCTCAGGGCAGAATCGACCCGGTTCGGTCCGGTCCAAAGATGCGGGGAGGTATCGTCGCGCTGAGGGTGGCGGTGGCTTCCTCTGCTCTCCGTAGTTCAGGCGCATCTCACCTCACATCCGGTAAGTCGCCGCGTATATCCGGCGGGGAGTGACACGCCCTCGGCTCGTTAGCTCCGCCCCAGATGGAATCGGCCCGTTGCTTCTCATTGGGTGCGTGCGGGGGGGTTACCGGCTCCGCCCTTGACGAGGGGCTGACAGGGAGCCCCTTCGTGGTAACCCCGTCGGAGCGCATGGTCATGGCGGCTAACCGAGCCGGAGTGAGGACGCACACTCCCCGCACGCCGCGCCCCTCTGTTGTTGTAGTTGTTGTTGTAATTGTTGTTGTAGTTGTAGTTGTAGTTGTTGTTGTTGTTGTTGTTTGGGGAAGAAGACGGGAGGAGGCATGGGAAGGTCCTAAACTCACTACTGGTGCCATATAATCACATTCTGGTGCAACGAAGAGTCAGAATTAATGGAAACGAGTCCTTAACTGACATAGACTAAGAATAACTAGCAAGATGTCCGAAAGTTGTCTACGTGAGATGCGGTGGACCTGGGCACGACATTTAATGGGGGAAAAAGGGGAAGGTCGGTTCTACAGAGTGTTATTTACAGGCAATGGGACTAGGGAATGGGGGATTGGGGATAGTTGGGGAGTATTGGGGAAATAGGGGAATATTTACAAGCGGATATGGAGGCCAAATTCCATATTCGCAACATTGCACCCTTCTCTACCCTCGGGGCGTCCCGACCCGATAAATTTTTACCTAGTTTAGTGTGGCACTCAGATGTAGTTCCCACTACTATTAACTCTACCCTGAGTGCGACAGTTTTACAGATATTCACAAATGAGTAAATATGTCCCCCTGCGACGTTGCACCCTTCTCCTCTCAGAAACACACCCACAGGATAACCGAATCCGGAAAGAATTCGCAAACTAAACATACAGCCGGTAGGGAGCATTATTTACAAGACTACGCTGATATTTACACTACGATCCAGGACCTGTTTTTGGAGGGACACATGCAGATGTTATGCATAGAGAGAGCACGCATGCCAGCATCGATACACCAACCCACGAGTGCTCTGTGGCCTACGGCCTTTAATAACGTGCAGAGCACCCTTTCCCAGCACGAAAAGCACCACCCCATCACACAGTCAGCACCATCCGGTGCACCAATAAAGTGTTTAGTGATCATTGTGTGGTGTCGCAGCCGGCCGATGTTCTGCCGCTGGTCTTGCCTTCGTGTGGTGCACTTGGCCTTCTTACTTCCTTAGAAAAATAAAGAAAGGCGCCAACCGCGTCCATTTCTTTATTGTGGCCGTCAGGGGGCCAACTGTTAGTGGTTCACCTTGTATGGCATAGGTGCCACGTTGACCCATAGGTCCATCCATGGGTGGTGCTTGGCCGCAAAAGAACTGCGGTCCATTGTGGGTGGCCACAAACATTGCGGTCCATATGGTGTATCGATCCAAGCAGCAAGCAGCGAAAGTGCAGGCCCACAACTGCGGAGCCAGCACCTCTCTCTCCTCTCTCTCTGCCCCAAAGCCAGATCCTCGGAGGTGGGAGACAAAAGAAGAAGACAAGTGAGTAAGGTGGTAAGGGCGCAAAAGTGCACGCAATGTAAGGTAATGCACACTGGGGGCACATGGGAACCAGGTGAGACAGGTACGTTCCTACCGTACGCCCCCCCACCCCACCAGGTAACCTACATGGCCCCTCCCTTACCCCTTACTGTATCCACAAAACACAACACTACCCATAAACATCTACATTACAAATCAACAAACATCCCTACTGTCTTCCCCGTTCCTCCCATAAACCAAATTCGTCTTCTCTCCCTCCTAACCAATCAAATTTGCCATTTTCAACTTTCATCAAAATTTGCCATTACCAATTCATCATCAGTCCCTCCTAGGGAGGGAGAGATGGAATCACCCCAATGTCTCATCCACGTCGTGATGCGTCTCACAAATCCAACAGCAATTCTCATTTCCTGCACACAGAACAAAGAAAACACAGGTGTGGAGTCATCATCATCACCACAGGTAAGTGGCTGCGTATGGTGCGACAGGTTCATCAATCCTAACTATTTCCTAAATGACTTTAACAACTTTACACTACCCGGGGTCTTTCTCCGGCCAAACCATTGGCCCTCTTACACTATGGGTTCTAAAAACCAATTCCCATTGGCCAAACTGTGGTGCTTTTCAATTTGGGGTCTCACTCCCCCGATTCATCTCCCGGTGCCCTCGCACAATTTCCGGGCTGTGGCGTGTACCTCTCCCAGCGGGTCTACCCACCTGCACACCTCCACCACTGCAGTTGCCTCCGAGCTTACCTGCTCCTTACCCTAACCTAACTACCTGGGGAAGGCCCTCTGGCGCTCTCCCCACTCGGTGCCCTCTCTGGCACTGGGCTGCCCGATCCACACCCGGGATCCTCAGGCACCCACTCACAACTACCGGCTCCCAGAGCCCACCTGCGGCCTCACCTGGCCGACATCCTCACAGTGGTGGAGTGCCCAACCAACTACACACACTAACAGGCTACACGCCCAGCCATTTCCACAACGCTAATGCACCCATCCACAACACCATTCTGCAACCGCACCACAAATGCCAATATCCAACCACAATTTACCTATACCCTCTACCTAACACTTACACTACCCGCCCCGGGTATCCGTGAAAGGGGTCCACTCTTCCCCCATCCACACCTTCGCACCATGCACACCACTCCGTACCACTTACTCCAACTCTCTCCACACACCTGTACTTGCACACCTGTGCTCTCACTCTTGGTGCCGCCTGCACCCTTCTCTCCCCAAGCGCATTCGCGCTGATCCACACACTCACTACTCATACACTGCTCCACACACCTGTCCAGTTGCACACCTGTGCAATCACACCTGTTCAATTCCCACACACACGGCATCATCTCAGCTAACTACTCCCTTCTAAAACTTGCGCTTCCCAGTCGTCCCTTTAAACTATTGCGCTCCCTCGTCATTATCATCCATACTAATCTACCTGCGTCCCCACTACAGGTATCAGTCACTAACTAAACTTAACGTCACCTAATGTCATCTTCTAGGTCCCTATCAATTTAACCTAACCCACCCGGGCTAGTTTTCACTGCCATACACCCCATAAGCTATTGCGCATTTGCCCCACATGGGAAGGGTGGCAGGGATGCCCCCCTTACCCATCGGGCCCATCGCTCACTACCAATTTTGCACATCAAATTTCAACAAATTAAAAATTTGCCAATCACTACCCATCATCTGCCAATCACTACTGCCAATCCCTTGCCAATCATCAAATTTTGTTTTTCTCTAATTTCGGGGCCAAAACACTAACCTCATCACCCAGTCTACTCACGAATGCCTCTCGGTGCGCCAATTCCCGTCCAAAGCCCGGCTTCGTAAAGCCAAGCCATGAATGCGGGTTGTTCTGTGCCAGCGGCTGGATACGTCCCGCATTCGGTGCAGGGAAGGAGGTTTACCCGGGCCGAGATCCCACGCACCATCTCGGCACGGAGCCATCCCATGGCTCGATCTCGACCTGCCGGAATGCCTCAACAAAAAGTGGTCGCCATGACGACCCTTTCTATCGGGCTGCCCGCTCCGCCTAGTGGAGCACGGACGCGGCCGTTCCACGCGAGGCCCAGCACGCACCGAGGGCCCGCTTCGGCTAAAAGTCGACCTAACCTCTAACCTGGTCACCGTCGATGCTTCACCTGGATTCTTACACCCCGCAGCCCGTTCCTTGCTCACACATCCAGCCGTTTCCATGCTCCTCGTACCTTTCCTTACACACCCAGGTACCCTCATTCCACTCACAGCCTTGGTCACACACCTGACCACCGAACACTTTGGCACACATTCGTTAGTCGCACACCTCACCAACACACCTCTTCGCACCCCCTCCTCTGTCACCTCCTCTGTGACAACCACAGGTGTGCTCTCATTCGCACACCCAACCACGTGCCTCACCACCAACTCCAGCGTGCATTCCCACTCACGCTCTACCATTCCAGGTGCGCATCCTTCCATTCCAGGTGTCCATCCTCGCTCACCTGTCACAACCAACTCACGCTCCTTGTCACTCTCACTCCTCTCACCACCACTCTTGACAACGCACTCACCCTTACTCCCGACAGCGCACTCTTTCCCCATGCACCTGTCCGTTACACACCTCTCTCGCGCACACTCTTGCGCACACTCTCCCGTCACACCCTCTGTAACACTCACCACACCACGCTTCCATGTGCTCCCTCGCACACGCGCTACGACCGACTCACTCTCGCCAGCACCCTCACTCCTTGGCACGCACTTTTTCCTCACACACCCCAGAGTCGGACTTTCTCGCACACCCCCTCTTTCGCACACCAGACCTGTCGCACACTTCACCAACGGCCTCTCACGAACACCCGGGTCCATCTCGACCCCCAAGCTTCTTAAATCCCCTGGCGCATCATACGCACGACCATATTGGTCACCACTTACACCGGGTCCTCTTCCTCTTCGCTTCTCCTCCATCACCTGCGAATCCCTCATCCGGTTAATGAGCACATCATCACGATCCGAACACAGACTTTGGACCAATTCTTTTATTTCCTCTTTTATCTCTTTCTTATCCCCTCTCCGTCGCTTCTTAATTTCGCTCACCCCTTCTTCCACTTCTTCTAATTTCTGCTTCACCTCTTTTATTCCCCGGTACGTCTCCTCAAGCTCGTCCTCCAAGGCTACCTTGACCGTTTCCATGTGCGTCCTCACCTGCCGGTCCTTCGTCTCTATTACCTCTACCACCTCGTCCAACCTCGTTGTCAGTCCCTCACGTACCATCTGACATTCCCTCTTCGTCGCTATCAAGTCATCTTTTAGTTCTTTCTGTGTCGCCTTTAAACCTCCTAATACCGCAGTGTTCCTTTGAACCTGCTCCACTAACTCCGTCTGTCCCACCGTCAGCTGCTCCACCTCCTGCGTCAGGTCCTCTATGCCCCCTTGTAACTTTACAGTCCCCTTTCTCACCTCCTTCTCCATGTGCTCCTTACAGTGCCTCACCTCCTCGCGCACTCCTCCGACCTCCTCACTCACTCCTCCTCTGATCTCCTCTCCCATCACTTGCATCTCCTGCCCAGCTGCCACCCTCATCTGCTCCATTTCCTCCCTGTGAGCATCCAGTTTAGTTTCTACCCCCATTCTAACCCCCTCTATCTGCTGCCCCATTTGGTTAACTTCCCTTTCCGCTTGGTCCCTCATGTCCCTCAATTTGCCTTCCATCCTGTTTTCTAACCCCTCTAACCCCTTTTGCATCCCTTCCATTTGATTCTCTTGAGCGGCCATTCTGTTTTCTACCCCCATTAACCCCTCCTGTATTTCCCCTAATCTATTGTCTAATTTCCCAAATTTCTCGTCTAATCCCTTAAAATTATTGTCTAACCCCCCAAATTTCTTGTCTAACCCCTCACCGGTACCCCTCGCTTCGTCCCTCATTACCCCCATTTGGTTTCCCATTACCCCCAATTGCTCATTCTGAGCCTCCATCCGGTTCCCCATTTGTCCCATACTGCTTTTCAAACCTCTAATTTGGTCTCCCAATTGCTCACCCATTTGTTCCATAAGGGCCCTCATTTGCAACATAAAAAGGTTCGGATCCACCAGGGGCGCTGCCACGGTCGCGGGCGTGGACGCCGTGGCCACCTCGTGCGTGACAACGCTATTTTGCGACCCTGCCGCCCTCACTGCTTCGCTCTCCTCGCGTCCCTCAATTTGGTCCTGGACCGACCCTGCCTCACTCTCCCCTACCGGACCCCAGCTGTCTTGGTCTGCCATAGCGCGACTTTCAAAATTCGGGTTTTTATTTCCGTATAACAAAATCAAATTTCGCCGTTATAATTTCGCGCGGGAAACGCGCTCCGAATCGATTCTACTACAAATTTGGGCCTAATAAATTTAGTCCCGGGTTCGAATTCCACTCCTCGACACCAATTGTTATAGATCGCGGACAGATGTTATAGACCGAGCGGTGGTGTAAGACTGCGACCTAACAAAACTCACCCGATTCACCCAGACTTTGGCCGTATCGCACCCCAGCTGCTCAATGAGGGAAAAGACGAAAACGACGCAATGCAAAGAGGAAAACGAAGACAAAAAGGTTGGAAATACTACTAAATTTATTTACTATTTACACACATAAGCAAAAAGAAAGCAGGCACGTTTATTTACAGGCACATGAGACGCAGGGGACACAGTGAAAATGATTAGCTTATGCAGACTTGACTTAACTACCCCGGACAGAACAAACAAAGACACTGACTCACGCGGGGAATGCCAGGAATGGCAGAAGGTGGACGGCTGGAGGTGCACGCTTGGTGGAGCCAACACGGAGCTTGGTGGAGCCCTGGTGGAGGCGAACGCTTGGTGGAGCCAACACGGAGCTTGGTGGAGGTGAACGCTTGGTGGAGCCAACACGGAGCTTGGTGGAGGGGAACGCTCGGTGGAGCCAACACGGAGCTTGGTGGAGCCTTGGTGTGACGGGTTCTCTCTTCTTTGTAAAAGCTCAACTGTCTTGTCTCTTGTAAAAGCTCAACTCTTCCCTCCTCTGTAAAAACGAATCTCTCTGACTCCTCTCCACGGCTTGGGGCTCCCTTGTGTCTGCCGGTAAAAACTCATCTCCTTTGGCCACACCCCTGCCTTGGGTTATATAGGCCCCCGCCCCTCAACCTTTGCGAACCTCCCCGACCGCTCTTCCTCCGCCCTCTGTAGCCAAACCCCTGGCTCATGGTTGGTCGAGCGGGGCTGGTTCACTCCTCCCCCTCTATGACGAGGTGGAGACACGCCTTTCTTCACCAACCCTGCCTCGTGGCCAATGGCGGCAATTGGATCGGAGGTAAGTGGTGATGGGAATGGAAGGGAATCTATCTCTTTCACTGGTGCAATGGAGTACTTCAATTAATGGGAGACACAGCCTTACCCTAAAACACAGAATAAGAGATAACTATCAACAGGTATATTCTATTACTTGGCTGACGTGTATGCTTGTGGACTATGGGACGCCCTTTTGGTCTTTACACAGCTCCGGAGGCAGGAGGCACAGAATAAACAATAATCACAATAATACAGCACACAATCAAAAAATATACAGTCCTCATATCCACAACAATATACATACTTGGCATTTAATATGGAATTTTTTTTTTTCTTGACTTGGGTTTCCTTTCTGAACTCAGTATATCAATCTGGTGAGTTTATTTTATGCTTCGGTGATTTCTTTGTTAAAAGAACGATGTCACTGATTGTCTGTCGCAGCAAGAAGTCAATAACAGGATTATATCACAGGTGGCGTGACAAAATGTACGGACAGGTACATTTCATGATTGGCTTCACAATCGGGTATATAAGGGTTGTTGCGCTCTGTATTAGTGGAAAACAACGGCTGCACTTCCACAAAAGTTATTGCCGCTTCCTCTGGAGATGGTCCGTCAACTCGACAATGCTGTTTGTCATGGAGTGGTGGCTTTACGAAATTCCGGCATGAAACAGCGTGCTATTGCTCGGCAGTATGGCATCACTCAAGGTCAGGTGTCAAAGATCCCGAAACGAAATGCTCAGAGGGGTGTCCCTACTCCAATATCGAGGCCAGGATGTCCCCGCAGAACCACAAGGAGGGATGATCGCCAGCTGCACCGGTTATTCCGCAATGGCCGTACCAAGTCAGCAAATCGGCTTAGGGCTGAGTGGCAGCAACTGACAAATGTGCCTGTATCCAGAAGGCTAGTCAACCAACAACTGGTTCAAGCAGGCTATCGTGCCAGGCATCCCCTGAGAAAGCCACGTCTGACAAGACAACACTGCCAGCGCCGATTGCAGTGGGCCAGACAGCACCGTCAATGGCAGCCAGGACACTGGAATCACGTGATCTTCAGTGACGAGTCTTGATTTCTGGTCTATCGTCAAGATGGCCACGTCCGAGTGCGCAGACAAGTGCATGAAGCCTACAACGAAGATTTTATAGTGCCAAGAGTCCAAGCTGGAGGTGGTGGGGTGACCGTTTGGGCTGCTTTTCATGCACGGGGCAAAACTGACCTGGTTGTTCTGAATGGAAACCTGAACCAGTTCAAGTACAGGGCCATTCTGGAAGAAACATTGCTTCCATTTGCTCGTGCAGCCTTTCGAGAAAACTTTTTCTTCCAAGATGACAACGCACAGCCTCATCGTGCTCGCAAGATCCAACACTTTCTTGTTGACCATGGTGTAGAGCATATGGAGTGACCTGCCATGTCCCCGGATATGAATCCGATAGAGAACTTGTGGGCAGAATCAACGCATCAAATCGACAACTTGGACCAGCAGCCGACCTCTGTGCGTGAATTACAGCAGGCTATTGTCACTGCATGGCAAGCGATTCCTGTCCAAACCTTGGCAAATCTCGTGAACAGCATTCCTCAACATGTGCGTGCTCTCCTGAATGCTCGTGGGGGTTACACGACGTACTGAACTGTAATTTTACTGTCCGTAATCCCAGTTGTAATTTAACTTTTGTTTTTGCTAAAACAAAAATTGGCTCATGTGTAAAATAAAGAGATACTTCTGGAAAACGTACAGAAGTTTAACACAGTACTGTCTGTGAATTGAGTTCAATATCAGTTTACATCACTTTCAAGAATCAATTTATTTGCTTCGAAATGTCAAATGTGGTTTTTGTTTCTTTTAAAGGTCACATTAACAAAATCTAGAACAATTTCAACATAATTCCAATGAACTTTTGCTTCTAAGTCAACTTGAAAAGTAAGTTCACCCCCACAAAAAAAATATTCCATATTAAATGCCAAGTCTGTATATATATATATATATATATATATATATATATATATACATATATATATATATATATATATATATATATATATATATATATATATATATATATTGTTACGTATCTCAACGTCGGCCTTTTGCCCTTACAAAGGGGGGTTGATCCCCTTGTCTGTCACTGACCGACATAAGTCCTCGAAGTTACAACGTCCTTCCCGGACCGACGGTAGGTAGGGTTTGTTAGGCCTAGGGGTTCGCTACTTACCTAATTACTACCGCCAGCCGGGAACGAGGGAATAACTTCTGCTCGAACCACGGTTTTAGATGGACTAGTTGCCGAACGGTTTTAGCAACCCGAAGATCGAGCCATTAACAATTACTAACCCAATTATGAGTGTTGGCCAAATTCGTGCCACAGGTGTTCAATCAGGTAAAAGACAAAGATGATCGGGCGAGAATGAAGAAGCCAAAGGTCGGAAAGAACAGATATTTATTAACTACTATACAAAAACCAATCAAAAAAGAAGAAAACGTAAGTAATGCACAGTGAAGATAGAAGACACCGTGCAATTCTTAAAACAAGCTTACTTAAACCCCAGGGACAAGACAAACAAGACAAACTCACGTACACGAATGGGAATTGAAGGGAGGATTGGCTGGAGGGAGAAGAAGGGTCTGTGCAGGACGGCAGGCTGGAGGTGAGCGGCCGCCGACTCTCCCGCACTCTGGTTCATGCACAGGTTTGCTTGCAGCAGTGCGTCAGGGCTTCTTGCGGCTGGTTCAAGCGGGGCTGGTTGAAGCAGCGCCTCTCTCAGGCCTCGTACGTCCTCCGAAGCTCTCGTGACTTGCGCAACACTCACAGCACTCGCAGAACTTGTTCACGCCTCCCGCTACAGAACTCTCTTTGGTCCAGCGCACCTCCCTCAAAACTCTCTCCCTGGGGGATTCTTGCAACGGGTTATATATGGCCACACCTTGGAACCTTCACGAACCTACTCGATGTTTCTCACCACGCCCTCTCAAGCCACACCCACTGAGCCTTGGTTGGTCGGCAAGGGCTCGCTGATTCCACCTTTGATGACGAGGTGCGGGCCACACCCGTAATGTAGCTCCTCCCCCCTTCTTCTCCGAGATGACCTCGTGTTCAATGGAGGCGAATGTTGCTGGAAATGTAGGCGAACGCTGCTGGCAATGAAGTTTTGGGGCAATTGAAAAGGGGATCTATCTTATTTGGTTTGGTGCAACGTAAGATCAACTCGTCGGAACATGGCCTTATACTGAAACACATAATAATGAAATAACTATTGAAGGATCCTATGATTTGCTATGTGGTGCGGTGGACTAACTAGGGGATGACCCTTGACCTTTACACAAATGGAGGTATTTACAAAGAATTATTACATTATTTATAGAGGGTGATATTTACAACCAATTACCAAAGTGCAGGATTTCCCAAATCCGCAACACGGCACCCTCATCCCCCCAGGGACGTCCCGGCCCGAAAACCTTTAACTTAATGTGACCCGCAGGTGTAATTTCCCTCTACAATTAACCTGACCCTGAGTGTGACAGTTTTAAAACACAAATAAATATGTCCCCCTATTACGTTGCATCCTACCTAACAGAAGCACGCCCACAATTAACCGAATTGTGGAATTAATTTTCAAACGAAACATTTACGGTGGGAAACATTATTTACAGGTGACATTATTTTGACTATTTACAAAACGCAACCCAGGACCTGTTATTGTTTTTGGGGAAACAAAAAGAGAATCCTGTGGGAGGGAGGAGACAGCATGCACTGCATCGACGCACCACCTCACATGCCCGGGGGATGCAGAATTGAGATTCTGTCATACATCCCCGGGCATGCAAACACCAAAGCACCAATCAAAGAGCAAGCACCAGACAAGCACCAATCCAGTGCTACATTGCACAACACAATAAAAAAAACACAACTGGTGGTCTTGATCTTCTGCTCCCTCTGCTGGCCGATGTCGTTCTTGATGTTGTCCTTCTCTTGATGTTCTTCTTGGCTTGCGGCCTATTTGCAATAATAATAAAAAAGCACAGAATGTGTTCATTTTATTTACTAGGGCATGCCCGTACTATATATAAGCTAGGACGTGCCCGTACGTGGGTGCCCGTTCCTTGCCAAAAAAAAAAAAAAAAAAAAATTTGTGTAGGGGTGTGTGTGTGTAAACATCCTAGGGCGTGCCCGTACGTGGGTGCAAAAAAACATGCGTGCAAACAACAACAACAAAAAAAAACTTTGAAACCACGTGGCAGTAACGACCACAGAACCCCCCCCCCCTCTATTTACATGAATGGTTTGGTCCATTCGCAACGACCACAGAACCCCCCCCCCCTCTATTTACATGCAATGGTTTGGTCCATTCGCAACGCCAAAGCGAACGGCGAACGGCTAAATCGCCATAGCTCGGTAAGTACTTGTCCGATTAATTTCAAACCTTGGAAAGGCACATCCTCGGGTCCCCAGCAATATACCTGGCAAGTTGCAAGTATATCGGACCCGTGGTTGTCGAGAAACAGCGGTCACAGACAAACGTACAAACGTACAAACAAACAAACACACAGAGATTACTGGAATTATAGATAGATGGCCCACAGGGGCCAGCTATGGGTGGTCCACCTGTAGGGCAAAAAGGGGGCCACCTCTCCGTGGTCCGCAAGCAAGATCTTTCTCTGGCCAACCTGGCCGGTCCCAGCAGAGGGGCCATGTCACAAACATGTGGTCCATAAGTGGTGCTCGGCCACAGAACCGTGGTCCATATGGTGGTGCATGGCCGCAGGACGTGCGGTCCATAAAGTGGTGCATGGATGCAGGCAGCTTGCAGCGGGAATTCTGGCACACAAATGCGGGCTCCCGCACGCTCCCACTCAGTGCCCAGAGAGCACGGTCCATGGGTGGGGAAGGAAGAGAAAGCAGGCAGCGTTAGCGAGGGGTAAGGTCACAAGGGTACACATCAATCAAGGTAATGCAGAGCGAGGTACGCACGGAGAGCGGGCAAAGAAAGCTCATCCCTAACATATGTCACCCCCCCCCTGTCACCTACTCTACCCTCACCCCTTACCCCGTATTACAAAACAATTTACAATTCGTCACTACATCCTGTCTTCCCATATCTCCCCTAATCCAAATTCGTCACAATCCCAATGTCTAACCAAATTTGCCGTCACCAATTCCTCATCAATTCCTCTTAAGGAGGAAGAGATGGAACAACCAGCACAATGTCTCACCCACGTCATGATGCGTCTCACAATCCAAAACATTTGCACAAAAAAAAAACAATAACAACCCATGGCATGGTGTGGAGTTCTGTCACCTCAGGTGAGTGGATGCAGATGGTGCGAGGAGATTTCAATCCTAACTACTTCCTAAATGACATTAACACATTTTACACTACCCGGGGTCTTTCCCTGCCAAATCATTGGCCATCTTACACTCTATGCGGTTCTAAAAACCAAACTCTCATTGACCATCTGTGGCGCTCACCAATTTGGGGTCTCACTCTCCCGATTCAACTCGCTGTGCCTTCGCACAATTTCGGGGCTGAGTCGTGTGGCTCCCCTAACAGTTCTACCTACCTGTGCGCCTCCGCCACTGAAGTTACCACCCGAGCTTGCCTGCTCCTTTACCCTAACCTATCTAATTGGGGAAGGCCCTCCCTGGCACTTACCCCCTCGGTGCCCTCTCTAGCACTTACCCCCTCGGTGCCCTCTCTGGCACTGGGCTACCCGGGTCCATCCTCCGGATCCTCGGGCCCCATCCACGACAACTCTAACTGGCTCCCAGAGCCTACCTGCGGCCTCACCTGGCCGACGGACTAACAGTGGCGGAGCGCTCAACCAACGATACCTCTAACAGGCCACACGCCCAGCCATTTCCACGTCACTAATGCACCCATCCAAACACCATTCTTCCACACGCACCACGGATGCCAATATCCAACTACAATTTACCTATACCCTCCACCTAACTCTTAAACTACCCTCCCCGGGTATTCGTGATGGGAGTCCATCCTCCCCATCCACTCCTCCCGCACCAACCACTCCACTCCACGTTTTCCACCACACTCACTCCACACCATCCATTCCATACTCCATGTATTCCAGGCCATTTATTCCACACAACCATTCTCACCTGGATTTGCACACCTGTGCCCACACACCTGGTGCTTCCTGCACCCTCCTGCCTCCCAGGCTTCTTCATTCACTCAATACAATGCATAATCACAATTATTCACCCATACACTACTCCACACACTTTCTTGACACACACGGCACCATTCACGAGCATTGCCTCATTTGCTCAATACCAAGATTCTCACACACACAGCATCATCTAACTACCTGGTGCCCTTCTAAAACTTGTGCTTCCCAGTCGCCCCTTATATTATTGCGCTCCCTCGTCGTTATAATCCATCTAACCTATTCTACGTCCCCTACTACAGGTATCATGTCGCTACTTAACCCTACAGTTACCTATGGTCATTTCTAAGTCCCTAATCCATTATCCTAACCCGCCCTCGGCGAGCTTGCACTGCCAAAACCCCTTAACTAATGCTCATGTGCCCAGGGGATGTGAGGGATGGTGGATTTACCATCCTTGCACATCGGGCAACTCCCACTATTAATTTTGCCCTTCCAATTTTTCTGCCAATCAAATTGCCAATCATTTTTACCCATCCAATTTGCCAATCATGAATTTCGTATTCACTATTCCCAATTTCGAGTCAAAACACTATCATTTTCACAGTCCATTAAACTTGAGCCTCGGTGCGTCATTACATCATTAAAACTCGGCTTCGCAAAGCCGAGCAATGAATTCGGGTGGTTTGGTCGCCTGCAGGTTGAGTCCGTCCGGTATTCGGTTCAAGGGAGGCGGTTTGCTCGGGCCGAGATTCCACGCACCATCTCGGCCCGGGGCCTCTTGCTCCCAAGCACGATGGGCCAACCTTGCCCGGGTGGAACGCCGCCACCAAAAGGGGGCGCCATTCCAATCCCTCCTACCTGCACTCGAACCTGGCCGGTCGCCTTGCCCGCCAAGGCCTGGACTCGACCGTGCGGGGCGGGGCCAGGCCCGGATCGTGCACGACGCTCCGAAGAGAAGCGATGCAGCACCGATCCTCGCCGGCTCCCGCAATACCCACAGCCCGGCACGGACCGAGAACTCGCGTCGGTTAAACGTCGGTCTAACCGCTATCCCGGTCCACGTCGATGCCTTACTCGCATGCTCACATGCATACGTGACCCCTTTTACACTCACCAAGCCCGGCGTGTCAGCTCCTCTCATGCATTCCACACACTCCGTCCATTCCACCACCGCACTCCCTGCTACACACCACATCTCTCCTGCACCTTCTTGCGCACACTCCACTGTTACACACCACACCTCTTGCGCACCTTCTTGTGCACACTCTCCTGTTACATCCTCTGTAACACTCACCATCACGTGCTCCAATGTGCCCTCTCGCACCCGCGCCACCACCAACTCACTCTCCGTGTCACACTCCGTACACTCCGACGTGCATTCTCGCTCGCACTCGGTATCACTCCCACACTTTGTAACACACTCACTCCTCGACGCACACTCTTTTCTTACATGTGCGCCATTTCCTCTCACACAGCGCCCAACGGACCTCCCACAAACGCCCGCGGTACGCTGGGATCCCAAGCGCGCGAAAACAAACACTTTTCCGAAAAACCTTTTCGCACCATACACAGCCCGTCTCACCTTTGGGATCCTCCTCTCCACGCACACCTGCAAATCTTTATAAGGATTAGCAAGTACGGCATCAGGATGTGAACCTAGACTTTGTGCACAATCCAT